>NC_141325.1:16620000-16627500 GCF_037954235.1 Aulostomus chinensis | reverse complement strand
TGTTTAGCCGGACCATCATTTATTTTTCAACAGGACAACGACCCCAAATACACCTTCAGGCTGTGTAAGGGCTATTTGACCAAGAAGGAGAGTGATGGAGTGCTGCGCCAGATGACCTGGCCTCCACAGTCACCTGACCTAAACACAATCAAGATGGTTTGGGATGAGATGAACCACAGAGTGAAGACAAAAGGGCCAACAGGTGCTCACCATCTCTGGGAACTCCTTCAAGAATGTTGGAAAACCATTTCAGGTGACGACCTCATGAAGCTCATTGAGAGAAGAGTGAGCAAAGCAGTAACCAAAGCAAAGAGTGGCTGTTTTGAAGAATCTAAAATATAAAACGTGTTTTGAGTTATTTCACACTTTTTTGTTTACTACATAATTCCATATGTGCTCATTCATCATTTTGATGCCTTCAGTGAGAATCTACAATGTGAATCGTAAAGAAAATAAATTAAATGAGAAGGTGTGTTCAAACTTTTGACTTGTAGTTTGTGTGTACAGTATAGCTATCTATCTACCTATCTATCTATCTATCTATCTATCTACAGGTATCTATCTATCTATCTATCATCTATCTATCTATGATGTGTGTGTATAGATGTGTGTGCATGTATAGATATGTATATGTATATCTGTACATATGTGTGTGTATATACACACACATATATCTGTATATATGCGTGTGTATATGTATCTATATATACGTATACATACACACATCTATATGTATATAGATATGTGTATATATGTGTGTATATACACAAACAAATGTATACATATATTTACACACATATATGTAGCTTGCTAGCTAGCTATATAATGTGTATATATGCATATACGTGTGTATATGCATATACATGTATATATGTATATGTATATATATGTATATATGTATGTATGTGTGTATGTATGTATTTTATATATATATATATATATATATATATATATATATATATATATATATATATATATATATATATAATATAATATTCTGTGACTTGTGACTGAAAAGACAGTTATTGGAAGCCTAGCGTAGAGAACATCTTGTTTATTTTTATTTCATCTTACAGGGAAGCAAATGGCTAGAAATTACGGAACTAAAATCGGCTACATGTACACCACCCTTAGTCCACATTCTCACCCCTAACCCACCAGCCCCACCCACCAGTGTGACCAGCTGCTGGTTATGTAACACAAAGTAAATAATTACATAAATGCGTAATACTTCATCCTCCACCAAATTTCACCTAAAAAAAAAATACAGCAAGTTGTGTCACTCACAGTAGAATTGATTATGTTTCAGAGCAGTGATCAAAAATGACTTTATCTGGAGAAAAATGTGTATTCATCCATACCATACCCAGCCTTTACAGAATGATAATGCTCTACAACTTGCCTACATACTGTATAACTATGTCCAAAGACTCCTTGGTTAAATAATTTTGTCCCAAAATATCAAGGGCTCTAAAATAAGGCATTTATATTTGTCCCATACATTCTATTATTCATTAATTATTTTTCCTAATTCACATTTTAGTTTCCCCGTTTCTTAGTCTTGAAGATAAAACTAAATCGAACAGATAGAATAGTTTCTTTCCATGATGGGAATATGACCCAATGGCTGTGGTTTTTCTTGATGTCATTTCATTGGTTCTGTAAATAATGTGATGAAAAGGCAAATATTATTTTGATACAGTTTTCCCCAAAAATATGGTGAGCTGTAGTAATGGAAAAAAATGTTTTAGGGACAATCCCACACATTTCTAATGAGTTCAGTGTAGGTAGGAGCATATGGTGTGCCAAGATGAGCTGAACAACCTACAGGCGCCCTCTAGTGATACTAACAGTTGTGGTGCTAATTGAAATAGTACTCTGAATGAGAGAAGCGTAAAACACTATTCTTGAAGAACAGCAATGTACAATGTGAAAGCAGTGATCTCCTGTGGCTGGAGGAGTTTTGCAGCATATTGTATGTGAATAATTGATTTGGCTATAAATGCACTATAACACAGAGAGAAATTGACTCAGTTTCCAAATTGCTATTCTGAAAAAGACGGTGTTAACCATTTAATGTTTAAGGATTAAGTTCAAGTAGTACCTTTTGATAGCTTCAGATTAAGCAAAAGGGGAGGTTTTTTTTAGGTTCAAAGCCTAATGAACCATCATTCCATAACTTCTTAAAAACCCTTAGATGACATCTAATCTATTAAACTAAACACCTATCTCCCTTTGTCTTTGTCCAGCATGATTTTGTGCGACGGGAACGTTCGCCGCGCATTCTCATCGACCTCATCCAGAGGACAAAGGATGCTGTGCGTGAGTTGGACAATCTGCAGTACCGTAAGATGAAAAAGATCCTCTACCAGGAGAAACACAACGGACCCATGGGAGAAAGCCAGGAGGAGGAGGAGGTGGGAAGAGGGGACAGAGGGGGGCAGATTAAGGCAAAAATAAGGGGGAGTTCCTTGACATAAGAATAAATGATGAGCTTAGAAATAATGAGGTTCATCATGCCAGGTGGCTGCAGGAGCCAAGTAGCTGAAACACTGATGATGACACTGACACTGATTATTTTAACTCCGTTTTCTTCACTGTCACTTAAGAGTGAAGCCTACACATGCTTCTTAATTTATTTAAGGTTTTAGGGTGTAAACCTTTTAGTATTGCTGAGGATTTTTTTCCTTTACAGCCATGTGAACAAAACTAACACATTATAAAACAAACCCACAGCAAAATCACAGACAATAGCATCAGAAAAACAGTAATAAGCTGTCAAACGTGCACAGGTTGCATGCTGCAGTGTACCAGTTGCTTCTGGTTATTTATACAAAGAGTGGGGAAGTTTTTCCCTTCTGAGTCAACATGCAGACCTCTGTGTGCCACTAGCAGATTAGCTCACATTGACAACACAGTGGGGGAGGACCGGGATAGGATACAGATACACAACTTTATCTCAAGTGCCTCAGTAACTGCCCCTCTCAGTTCTGACAAAGTAGCATCGATAGTTGATGACTGCTGACGGCAGTGCAGTGCACTACAGCCACGGTAGCCTTACACCGAGACCAAATTTGCTTTTGTTTACCTGAGCTGAGGCAGCATGAACAGTAATGGACAGCCAGCAGCCACAGTGATATCCTATACTGTTACACAATGCAGCCACCACACCAACCACTTCATGCAAGTGTGTTTAAAGTGAGACATTTTGATGAGGCCTGTCTTTGTATTGAAGAAAATGGAAATCTAAGTATTTACATGTCTATATGATTTCATGTCTTGCAACGGTTCATTTGTCTAAGAATATGCCCACAAATTTGTTTGTTGGTTCTCACCAGGACAGTGAGGCAGCCAGCTGTAAGATGAACAGCCTGGGCAGCAACCACTCCATACCCAGTACCTCGGTTAGCACAGGCAGCCAGAGCAGCAGCGTGAACAGTATGCAGGAGGTGCTGGATGACAGTTGCTCCGACATGACCATGATGCACCCGCAGGATTACAGCAGTACTCTGGACTCTTCCCCACACACCAAGAAGGTAGATGTCTGTGGTAAAGGTGGGAGGGTTTTAGGGAGGTGAAGGGTCAAACCGCTCAAGACCTAGCTGTTCAAACAAACATGGGGAGCAGTGGAATGTATCTCCACAACCCCACTAGATGAGGTCAGGTTAATCAACAGCATCAATCACGCTTCAAATGTGTTTATATGAATTGGTTTAAAACATTGTAACAAGAAGTTCCTGTCTATTTGATGTCCCACTTTGAAAGTCAAAGGTCATTGTAGTATAAAGGAGCAGCATCTTTTCTCCTAACCCAGTATCTCAGCCTCGCTACCCTACAAAAGAGATCAATTTTGGCTGCTCGTATTCAAATCTCAATCTTTTTGTCACTACCTAAAACTCAGTACCATAGGCGAGAAGGTAGAGCATAACCCTCCACTTTATCCGAAGGAATTTCCTTTTTATGGACAGTAATACCTGCTCCAGCATTAGCTCACCTATGCCACCGTATTTCCATGAACTGCAGAAGTACCACCAGGGGTGAGTCTCTAGTTGGGCACCCCTTCAGCAGCTTAAATATTCCAAATTTCAAGCACTCATTCCCTATCGTTTGTGTCTATTAAAAATATATTAAGTACAATTATGGCTAGAATACAACATTATGTGTGTGTGTGCGCGCGTGTGTGTGTATAAATTTAAAATAATCCAAAAAATGCCATAATTGTCTATCATTTACTCGTAGAATCACTTCCTTAAGTAACAACTCGAGGAACTGTCTCAGTTGAAACATCTTCTGGGTTGCTCACACTATTTTCACAAGTATGTGTAATCTCCTCCTCCCCGAAACCATGGAAACCATCGACACAGTCCTCTTACACTGTTTGGCAGATCACTCCAAGTTCATCGCAGACATCGTTCACACTTCAGGAACAAAGGCTGTGTACACATGTCTACAAGCAGCACACACTCCCCCAACATTCCCCCACTTAGAGCTACACACAGGTCGACACAATGTCTGACATTCTCATTGACTACCTCGTATGACTTACAAAATCTGTGAAGAGAGGGCTGCCACTGCTCTGTCATTCTCTTTCTTCATCTTCTCTTTGTATTTTGACAGTGCATGATAAAGGATGTCACTTTTCTGAATAGACAGCCAATGTGGTGTTTCAAGTTCAGGCGTTGAGCTGAGAACAAATGAAACTGACACATATTGTTTTCAAATGCTGATGAAGTTCCTTCCTCACAAGTATCAAGCTTATGGTCCCCGGGCTCCTGGAAATGTTCATCTTACAAATGGGAATCGAATGATATTTCAGCATGTTGGCACAGTTTTAATGAATACTGAAGATTCCTTTTTGAAAGTTTAAATCTGTTACAATAAAAAAACAATAGGGATTTTTTTTTACTTAAAAAGTTGTAGAACAACTGTGAAAAGTTTTAAAAACAGTTTTAACTGATTCAAAATCGATGAATTTGTTCCATCACCCACACTTCAGTTCAAATCACACATGGCACTGTTTATTAATAAATTACTTCTGTTTCTTGGACCATATATCTATGTTCATCTCCCAGGACCATCAATACAACTGGGATGACGGCCTTCACAGGGACCACAGGATGGCCACTTCTGACAAGAACAGAGAGGCCCAAAACTACAAGAACCAGGGCCGCTTTGCTACCATAAAGTCAGCATCATTGGTAAGTTTGACACAACATGTTGTAAAGATTATTAAATACCTGTAAAGCATTCACCATGAAAGCATACAGACCAGTTGACACCTACGTTTTGCAACAAGTTAAGTTGAAACTTGTTATTTATTGGTTACATTCTAAACATTACATTCTAAATCCGGCCAGTCCACACCACTCTTATGTATCACTGAAGATATGAGTTGAGCTGAGAGGGACCACATCACACTGCTGCAATGTTCCCCGTAATTCTTTCATCCTGTCATGAATCGTGGTTGTAATTTGGCCTTTACGTGACCCTGATTCTCACATTTTTATGGACATTTTACACAGTTTAAAGTTTCTTGTATCTTTTGCCATTTTATCAATATCTGTCTTGGTGTTCACCTGTCAAACCTCCAAGTCCAAGTCTTCCCCTCACAACTGATACTTAACTGACTTGGACAATATTAAGCTGCCACCAATCTTGTGATTGTGTTTTGGCTTTGGGTCTACCAGACTTTTCTTTGCCACAGTTTCCTTTCTTTCTCTCTTCAAAGAAACACTTTAAAAGGCTACAAATGGTCTCCGTATTTTTTCAGTTAGATGATGCCAAATATTTCAGAGGGTGTAGTAACGGAGACCTTTTCTGCACTGTTTTTATACAGACACACAGCTTGTAAGAAATCAACAATGTATGCATCAAATTACAAGGCTTCATTCACCTACAATGTTACATATAATCTAGATGTCATTACCCCATTGATCCAAAAGACTCCTAAAGCCCAGAAAATGTAGAGTTTTTTTTTCTCACCTGCAGTTTACAGATGTGCAGATTATCGTCACACAGTTTACAGTTATTGAATGAATTATTGAATTTAAATTATACATGGTGAAATTGCAAGATGCATGAGGAGCTTGAACATGGAGTCTTGATGTGATGTAAGATCTCCATACTGAAGAGCTGTGATGTTGATCTATACAGACATAATCTACAGCCTCAGAAGCTGCTTTTTTTTCTTTTGTGAAGACTCCTTCACTTTTTCTGTATCTTAATTCTCTTTCTTCTCATGGGCACTGTACCTGTCTCTGTATATATTCCAGTTATTTTTCTTCCTACCTGTCCGTCTCTCAGTATTTACGTCTTTGTGTTCCTGTCTCTGGTTTTCAGCCATTCAATGCTCGAGATGCCCATTTCCTTCCTCTTTCCTCTCATTCACCTCACACCTTTTGAAATGTGAGATTTTCCTCTCTTGAACTACTATTCCCCTTTCTTCTTGATACCCTTCATTTCTTTCCTTGCCGCACTTTAAATACATCAGATCTAACTCTATATTCTGAGTTAAGGTGGGGTGTATTTCTCTATTCTATCTTTCTCTCTTTCTCTCTCTCTCTCTGTCGCTCCCTCCTTGTCTGTTGTCATGGAAACAAGCTCTAGTAACTAGTAAGCAGTTGTGCTGTGTGTAAGCTGTGTGTAACCCATCTATAAACCACTGGTGTTAATTGTGAGTCCTCTCTGTGGTCAAGTCTTAAAAGAGACATCAAAGAGCATGAGAAAGGATGGTGTGTGTATATGTGTGTCTGTTGGTTTAGTTTATGCACTCATTTTGCTTTTCCAGTTCCAATACCGATAACTGGGCTTTGGGTAACAACAGATTCACAGTACTTTCCAATACTTGGGTTTAAGGAATAAGCATCATTTTGTCTATCTGGATGAAAACAAGGTCATAATTTTTTGTGTGAGTCACCATCAGCCTCCATATAAATGGTGCTTTCCTAACTTTATAAAATAACATGTTACTCGTAAATGTATAGCTTTTTAATTCCTGAATATATTTATCGTGAAATTAAATTCTGAGACAAACCAACACACCTGAATCAAATAAGAAAAAAATGCAAAGATTTGATTGCAATAAATTAAAAATTAGAGCATAAAAAATGGATAAATAAATTATTCACAAGCAGAATAAACAACTGACTTGGTAAAAATTTAGAATTTGGAATCAGAAACGGTACTCAGAACTCCAGTATGCATGCTTGTGAAAATTGAATAAAACTAGAAGGTATTCAGAGAACTCATACCTCCAATAAGGAGAACTTAGCCAAGCCAAATATAAAAAAAAAAAAGAAGAAGAATTTTTTTGGTATAAAAAAATTTATCTGCACCCAAATTGAATGTGTCCTTCCTTGGCCCATGCTTCAACCCTCCACCAAGTGTTGTGAAAGTCGACCTCTTAGTCTTTGCATTATCCAGCTAAGAGACAAACTTGACGGATATAATTATTACAGAATTTGACTGATATGTCATCAATCATTGTCTGATCAAGGCATC
>NC_141325.1:16282500-16617500 GCF_037954235.1 Aulostomus chinensis | reverse complement strand
GCCAAATGACTTCCCCATATGTGACTATACATCTGAAGCAATATTTGATTCTATAAAAAGAACCATATTGTCTCCTTTCCTTCATACCTGCTCACTTTTACTGTAACTTATTCATACAACCTGGACTTGCTTCATGAAAGGGATTTCACAAGTGTTGTGACTCAAGGTAAAATGTAATCAAGTTAATTACAATAATATCCTGTAATTAATTTGGATTTATTGAAAAATTAAAATACTAGTGTTAAGTTAATTTTTTGGAAGGGGGCGGCATGGCGATGCGTCCAGGGTGAACCCCTCCAGTGTCAGCTGGGATAGGCTCCAGCCCCTTCCCATGCCCTTAACGGAGAGGCAGAATGGAAAATGGATGGATGGATGGGAAAGTTAATTTTTGGGGTTGGAGTACATCAAAATCACCTGTATGGTATCGGAATTAAGAAATGCATGAAAACTGGTCAGAGGACTAACTTCTCCAACTTCATTATTAACATCTCAGCTTGGATGATTTCTAACAGAGAATCTCATCATTTGCTGAGTAAACAAATTTCAGGGAGATTGTTACGTTGCCGTTTGTTGAATTTAATTGGCTTTGTCATGTGGAGAGTTGAATTCCAGCATGTGAGGTTACATCCTGGCCTGGTAGTGTTCCCGCTCAGCCATAAGAGGCTTGCTAAAGTTTCACCTTGCTAAAGTAAAATCAACACGCTCCTATTTCCTGAGTTATAACGTGGATTGACATTCACAGTACTATATTTTCCTCGAACCATTGTCAAAAGTGAGGAAGAAAGTGGCTCAACTCATTACTTGGTATTAAATCTCATAAAGTCTGTAGATGTAGTACCACAACACACTTGGTAGACTTACACCACTGCATTCTGTTGAAAATTAAGGTTAATTTGTGTTAAATATTGTGGTATTGATGACGGATAATTAAGGTTTGGTATAATTTAAGCACGTACTTATTTGGCACTTTTTTGCCACAAACTTACAATGAGGTACCATCCAACCCACAGTTGATCAAGGAGAGCTTCCACAATCCAGTGTTGGTGTTTTGGTGGACAAGTGATAATTTATTATGAAACATTTTTTGAATGTGATTACAAATTGTCACATCAACTAGTTAACAAGTTCAGCATATGGAATTCCATTTGTAGATCACCTTCAGCTGTAGCTAATAACAAATTCCTCACTGTCAGCTGCTGGATTCTCTCTGATCTCACTAGAACATTCACCTTTAGCCTGCATGTTGCCCCTCCTCCCTCTGAATATGATCCCTCTCTGGACCCTGAGCCCTGTGTGAAAGAGATGGTCACATGACATGACTTGGCCCTTTGTGGCAGCATGTATGGTGGCAGCGAAACAAGTGACTAGGATTGAGAGCTGCTATTACAGTAGGGGTATTGATTCAGCACAGATTAGCAGGGGGAGGGTGGGGTGTGGCAGGGGCTCAACCTTCACCTATTTAAATGCGGATATCAAATTTTTCCTCTTAAATGTCTATTTTTCCCAATGTTTCTTTTCCCCTCCCGCCCTGTTGCAGTTACATCTACTGTTTGTCCTTTACAAGTAGCCCCGCTTTCCTAATCTCTCTGCCCGCTCCTCTCTATCCCCCCTCACCAACTTCTCTCACTCTTTCTCAATGAGGTATTCATGTGACCCACCTGCTGCCCGCCGCTTAGTCTTAGCTCCACTAAAGAGACGCTCTGTGCTCTTGTTGGCCAGCATAGTCAGACTGCCTAATTCACATTTCACATGCCAGCCTCTGCCGCTGCGTGCCCTGGGCGCGAACCAGGGGAGGGGAGGGGGGTTCCTTGTCCCGTAGAGGGGGGGCGCTGGTGTGGAGGGGGGGGTCTCAGGGTGATGTTGGTGCTCAGATTAGGTTCCGTCAGGCATAGGATGCTGCACAAGGTTCCTGGATGCTGGTGCACTTGGTTAAAGTCGCCATCATGTTTGGCCTGAGGAGTTCAGGTGGAAGTTATGAGAAGATGCGGAGCGAGTACTACCTCGATATGGAGAACCCTTTCTGTGCTCAGGTTGGTGCTGCAGGTGTACGTTTTTTTTTTGCTCAGAAAACTGTTGAGTCAAACGTTGCTGCTGAAACATGCACACTGTGGCAATGTTGTATTTTCTTAACATTCAAACATTGACATGTTTAAGACACTTACGTGCATTTTTCACCTGGCTTTAATGCATTTCATATTGATTTGGTTGCCTGATCCCTGCAGTGACTGTGTGTATGTGCGATGGTCAGATGAAAGAGCTTTTGTTGGGCTTCATCGAAAGGGATTTGTCTCTATTTCTGGTTTATGGTGTTTTAATTTCCTAATCACTTGTTGAAACAATATTTGAATTGATTGGTGGTTTGATTTTTTTTTTATTCAAGTTACTCAGATTTAGCAGTGTTGAATGTATGTTAAAGACAAGCAACACAATAAGTGTTTGCTGGATTGATGTGTCTTTAATTGTTATTCATGATGAAAACCATATATTCTATCTCTCACATCCCCTAACTTTTCTTTTTCTGCAGGTGACCAAGCAGATCCATGAGCATGAGCAGGACAGCGAGCTGCGGGAGCAGATGTCCGGCTACAAGCGCATGCGGCGGCAGCATCAGAAGCAGCTGATCGCCCTGGAGAACAAGCTGAAGGCTGAGATGGACGAACACCGGCTCAAGCTACAGAAGGAGGTTGAGACGCAAGCCAACAACGCCTACATCGAGCTGGAGAAGCTGGCAAAACGCCACGCAGTGCAGACTGAGAAAGAGGTGGGGTTTGGGAGATATAATTGAAAGGAATAAGGGAATCCGCACTTACTGTCACTCCTAAGTTAAGGATCACACAGACCTACAAGTGCTTTTCAACACTTGTCAAGGAAAAATAGGGAAGGAAATCAAGTTCAAATTATTCTATAGCTGCTGAAATGTCTAATTATTTTGAGAAAATGCATTGTTATAAGCCATTAAACTCCAATAAGAGACATGTATCAAATTTAAAGAAAAGTTTTTACTGGGACTTTACACATTGCTGCTACCCAATGATACATAAGATGAACACAGGGGCAGTAGGAGGTCACATAATCCAACTCTTTGGAAAACAAGTTGCATATCTCTATGACTAGCACACCACACAGACTGTGGAGATAGTGTATCTCTTCCCTCTGTATGCGACACAGAAACACGCTTAGGGATATTGTGTCTGTCATTATACCAAGAGGTTTCTAGATAGTAGTTAAGCATTACAGTGCAGTTATAAGAATCGATCAATATCATGTTCTGTATTTTTAAATTGATCAGTGCACCCATTCTTATTCTTTGATGATTTAAGAGCAAAGAAGTTGCTGAGTTGCTTTTTATAGAAGGGTCAGTCAAATAAATCTTTTGACTCCAGCAGTGTTGGTATTGGACCTTGACAACTGATGAAATCAAGCAACATCCCGAACCTAAATCACCTCATATTAATCTCTACCTCATATTTTTGAAAATAGAAATCTTTTTCAGTAATTTATTGGAAAATTTGCGATCTAATGTTTTGAGTTCCGAGCTTCTTATATGTATTGGACTAAGGCTTTAATGCCTCCTGTGTCCCCAAGATGAAGACAGCATTGACAGATGAGAAGAAGTTCCAGCAGCAGATCATGGCGCAGCAGAAGAAGGAGCTGACCACTTTTCTGGATAATCAAAAGAAACAGTACAAGCTCTGCAAGGAGAAGATTAAGGAGGTGTGCCACTGTTTTGTTACTCTCCTTTGTACGCCTCGCTCATGTGTGACACATAGTCCTGCTTGTTGTTTACTGGTGAATCAGCCCTCCTCCACACAAACGTGCACATTCAGTAGCTCCAAAGTGGTCTTTCAGAACTTGTACTGATAGAACCCAGCCTACTCAAGATGTACCTACACATGTATTTACACACAAACACTGACAACCGCAAATCCATACAAACTGTTTGTGTGCCTTCACAACCTTGAAACTGAAGTCCAGAGAAGACTCCAGTGGGCTGAAGCTGTGATACACTGTGTTTTCAGTTACAAGATAAGTGACCAAAATTAGGTCAGCGCGGTTGAAAATGAGCACTGCTGAAATGGAGAGAGATTTCCCACCAACTGAAGGCTGTAACGGAATTAAAGACCACAGAGAATGGGGATCAGGCTCATGTGTTTAGGGCATTAGCTTGAGTTGTAGATTACCTTAAAGCCCATGAAAGACAAATAGAATGTGCACTGAGGAGGGACAGATTTGGCCATAAAAGTGGCATCCTTCCTCCGGCTGTGAAAGTCATATGTAGTTCCAAACAGAGGTTCAATTGGAGTCTGTCATATGTGCTTGCCACAAACATTTGTGGGGCTTTTCTCCACATTTGTCATTGTTTATACATGTTTGGCCACAAAGGGTTTTCTTCATATATCCAATACTTCACTTAACCAATTTAGTTGATTTTGTTTGTCCAATTTTAATTAACAAAAACCTCCCATCAATGTCAGGTAAAAAAAAGATCTCTGCTCTTGTCTTCCACCATTTCTCAGGAGATGAATGAGGACCACAGCACACCTAAGAAGGAGAAACAGGAACGTCTGTCCAAGCACAAAGAGAATATGCAACATTCCCAGGCCGAGGAGGAAGCTCATCTCCTGGCCCAACAGAGGGTTTTCTATGACAGGAACTGCCGTGCATTTAAACGCAAAGTCATGATCAAGAGGCACGAAGTTGAGCAGGAGCAGATCCGTGAGGTGTGGAGGATCTTTAGGTTCTTTCATACTTCATATTCCCCTCAAGTGAATCTTTCAAATAACAGCAGAAGTGCTACATAAGCTGAATGCCACTCTATTGTGAATTATTTAAATTGAAGCAAATCCTTTTTTCACAATGTAAAATTGAACTGAAATGACTTATTTTTTAGAAGCTGTTGTTGTTTACAACATAAACGGGCCCAGTGTGATCATGAGACAGGGATATTATGCTTAGCAAATAGAAGCATGTCCCTAAAAATCCTATCCATTGTTCTTAAGATCTGTTAGGAGTTTCCTGTTAAGTATAAAGAGATTAATTCAGAGAAAAGCAACGAAACAATGTCCTAATCTCCAAATCTGCTGTGCAAATCTGGAGGAAGTCTTACAAGGTCCAGAATCTTTCTGTGGGAAAATACACAAAACCAATGCTTAAGAGTATAATGTTTTCATTAATATACACGAAGTAAAAACAGATTTCTTTTGGTTACTTTGACGAGTCAATAATCTAAAATAGAAAAAAAAAAATTCCATTAGGCCTGAACCATTGATAAATGTTGAAATTGAAATGTCCATATCACAGCAGCGAAGGCAAAACGTGGCATGACATTCTATTTGAAATGGAGCATTATGATGCTACAGAGATGGCCGGCCTACAAATCCTACTGTTTGCTACTGATCCCAAGAATCCCTTCATTGTCATTGTATATTTTTTCTGGTAAAATAAACTGCAAAAGTAAAAGTAAATATATGCCAAAATCACATCTTTAGAATTTTTTTTTTTTTTTATATTGTCCAACCCTAATTTCAACAAGTGAAAAGGTCAAATTTTACACTGAAATTAACATAAATCAACACAATCAGTGTTAATTGCACCTACTTTGAATAGTCATCTCCATTGACCTCGTTTTAACCCTTTAGGAGTTAAATAAGAAGAAAACGCAGAAGGAGATGGAGCACGCCATGCTGATCCGCCATGATGAGTCTACCCAGGAACTGGAACAGCGGCAGCTGAAGACCCTGCAGAAGCTCCGGATGGACCTGATCCGCTTGCAGCACCAGACCGAGCTGGAGAACCAGATTGAGTACAACAACCGGCGTGAACGTGAACTCCACCGCAAGCATGTGCTGGAGCTTAGGCAGCAGCCCAAAAACCTCAAAGTGAGTCAACATGGATATAATAATGTTTCTAGCCCAGGCTTTTATAGGTGCAGAGCTGACAGAAGACACAAAGAGTTTGATGTGGGTGTGTTGTGCGATACATCGATCAAATCTTTCTTGAGACGATTGTATCCGCCTTTTAAGATGGTGCAAGTCGTGAGCAACAACCTCTGCATTACGGGAAGTTCTTGATAAAATGGTGATGCAACACAGATGTAACAAGATAATTAAGAAAAATGATAGAAGGACATTTTGGGAAATATTGCGTCTGTGAATGTCATTGCATTCAGTTTGCTTTTGAGGATTACAAAACTTGAAACTGTGATTTTTCCCTTGTCTAGTTTTAATTTTAACCTTTCAGTGCAGAGGCCTTTAGGTAGAACCTGACACCCAAAAATTGATCTAGTATTTTTTTAATCCTCATCAGTTTTTCACTGTTCCATCTGCTAGGCCTTGGAGCTGCAGATTAAGAAGCAGTTCCAGGACACATGTAAAGTCCAGACCAAGCAGTACAAAGCCCTTCGCCACCACCAGATGGAAGTCACACCCAAGGCCGAGCACAAGACAGTGCTCAAGGCCCTAAAGGATGAGCAGACGCGCAAGCTGGCCATCCTGGCCGAGCAGTATGAGCAGAGCATCAACGAGATGATGGCCTCCCAAGCGGTGAGCACTCAGATGTTAACTCATGTTTAATTATCAAATCTACGTCAACAATTAAAGTTGTGAATTTGCAAAGTCAAGGTTTTTATCCACCAGTTGCTCATGCTATATCTTTTTCATTCTTTTTGCCCTCTTTCCCTCCCTTCAATCCAATTCGTTCCCTTTGTCCTTTTTTCTCACATTTCGTCTTATCCATGTTCCTCCACCATCCCTCCTATCTCTCTTTCTCACTCTCTATTCTCACTCTCTCGCCCAATATCTTCGTACATCCCTGTTGCGGTCCACGCTCGGCTGTGTCAGCTGCGTCTGGATGAGGCCCAGGAAGCTGAGTGCCAGGCCCTGAGGCAGCAGCTGCAGCAGGAGATGGAGTTGCTCAACGCCTACCAGAGTAAGATCAAGATGCAGACCGAGGCACAACACGAGCGCGAGCAGCAGAAGCTGGAGCAGAAGGTGTCCCTGCGCCGGGCTCACCTCGAACAAAAGGTACGGTAAAGGAATGCTCACCTCATTCTATGGAGGGAGATATATACAGGGCTCTTGCAAAACCTGGAAAAGTCATGGAATTTGAAAATGACAATTTCCAGCCTTGGAAAAGTTTTTGAAAAATAAATAAAGTTAGAAAATGTTGGGAAAGTCATGAACATCTGCTTCACAAAAAGCCTGAATATGTCTGGAGCACTTATGTGCTCCATTTTTAAGCTGAATGAATTCATCCTCTTAGCCTCCTTTGCTTCACTCCATTAGTTTGTAAAATCTCTCCATGCAGCCAATTAGAGATTCATTTAGGTTTACCTGTACTTTAAATCCGATCAAAAGTTTGAGAGAAGAGATTTGTTGTAACCACCTGAGATGTAATATTGTAAAATATCCCTGTGGGGCAACAGTAGACATGCAAACGCCAGTCAGACAATAATAAGCAGATATTAATGGATGATAAATACAAAATACTAACAACAATCGGTTGAACTTTGTTTTGTTTGTTTTTTTTGAGTTTGTCCTGCAATTTGGTTGGTTGTATTTGCAGTGCCTGGATGAGGGGTTGGCAAGGCTCAGCTGACACTGAATGGACCCTCTTCACAGTTGTGACCTCATAGATGTACAAAGTTATTTTTTTGTCGTGCCTGCACACTTTTACGATACCCTGCAGTTTTTTTTTTGTGAGTGGTACCAACTGATGAGGGTGAATATCTTATCTTTTTTCAAAATCTGCTTTCACAGAAGACATAGTAGAGGATTGCCATAATGACTGAAGGCACCATGAGCTAAATTAGAATTAAGATAATTTTAGGTATAATTGTAGAATAATTCTTGGAATAGAAAGCTGTGTAAAGCCCATTAAAGATTTCATAAAAGGGAACTTTAGAAGAGTAAATCTCAGACCACATCCTGTGCAAGCGAGCAGAGTTTTTAGAAGATCCATTGGTTTTTAGAAGAAATACTAAATCTCCTTTACTGATGCTGCATTGGTTTTCTAATTGTGTTCAGTTGTTCAACACCATGCCCCAACAACACCAAGATACCATTTCACTGACTGTTTAGAGGATTTGAACTACAACACACAAATAGTCAGTGATAAATTGGATACAAGAAGCCAGTGCAGGTTTTTACACACCTCAGTGCTTAAGCTACGAGGCTCAGGAACACATTTGCATCCACCTCAGCGGGCAGTGCGGGCATGAAAGCTGACCCAGACAGACATTTACGAGTTCACACAGACACACACACAGATTTTCTCCCCACAGGTGGTAATGAAAATGGCATGCCATCCTGCAGGGAGCCGCCAACCATTTGTCTCTCACACACTTTTAATGGCAGCGATATCATTAGATGTTAGTTTTTTGTGCTTACTACAATATTTTTGTCTTCCATTCATAATAAGGCAATTGATAGAGTATAGCCCAGGCTTCATAGGTGCCTGATGCTTTTGCATGTATCATAAAATCATGTTAATGCTGCATATATAAACACTTTACTTTTGTAGCAAATAATGAAAAAAGAATAGTTCACCTCGGTAAACTTATGTTAGTTCTCCCTGCAGCAGTTTCAAGCTTTGTTTTTTCTTTATTCTATGATTTCCCATGTATTTAATGATGTTGTCAGTGTTCCTTAATTCAGAAACAAGTGTGACAACTCAGACAACATGACATGTGATAAGATCAGAATGGCCAAACGGCCTTCCTAGGTGACCGACGTCATCGTCACAGTCTAGTAGACAGCACTCCGACAACAAAGGAAGAGACATTTGAAATGCCACCCTGATCCAGTTCTTCTGGCTTCAGCTGTGGTGCTCTGTCGCCATCTGCTGGACGCAGACGGATCTGCTGTCTGGAACCGGGGATGATGTCATGGTTTTAAAAGCACTATTGTCCTCCGGTTCGGTTCATGGTCGGAGTATGGAGTTCTCTGTGCATGCTCAGTAGTTGGTCATATTGCCGTACTGCGCCATGCGGGGTTTTGTGTGGACCTGTTGCTGTGTTTGCTGCATTCATGCGGTTGTTCAAGTGAAAGATCCTGCAGAGATGACGCCATTCAGTTTATAACACCTTTAGAAGAATGCACATCAAAGTGACACGTGTCGTAGTTGACCTCGTTGGGAGGGTTTGTATGATGAGAGGACTGAGGAGTCTCGTGCTATCATGAAAACCGACACGGGACTGGAAAGGTTACAGTGACAATAACAATTCCTGTGCAGTTTAAAGTCTTCTCACATTCACCAAATGTATATTTTCACCTGGACCTTTTCACTGCAGAATTATGCAGCAGCCACTTTATATTAAACTTTGCAGGACTTGTGTGTACTGCTGCCTGTCATTTTGAGTAAACATGAAGCTGCACTTTACCTATTCTGACAGGTCGCCTTTTTTCAATTTTCAGGATGACGTGTTGTAAATAAAAATGTTATATAGAATATATATAAATATATATATATATATACATTTTATTTTTTATTTTTTTACAAACTTGCCTTTCCGATTTTTTGATCATCATTCCTTATCCAATACTTTTACAACAATTTGGCGAATACTCACCAATATCAACATTTTCTGTATAAAATATGGCACTTGCATTTTGTGCATACTGAGAAACAACATGTAAACATTCTGATTTCGGAAAAGTTTTTTTTTTCTTTTCTAAAACCTTTGGAGTAGTTATTAAAACGTATGGTTACTTTACTTGGTCAGTTCCTCATCTTGAATGAAGAGCAAAGAGACTAGACGGACGGATAGTGATGATGTACCGATATTATCGTTTGTCCAGAACCGAAATCCTAACCTCTGAATAATTCTTTACTCTCCTGCAGATTGAAGAGGAGGTGCTTTCCCTTCAGAAGGAGCGCACCGACCGGATCAAGCACCTGCTGGAGCGCCAGGAGAGGGAGATCGACACCTTCGACATGGAGAGCATGCGGCTGGGCTTCGGAAACCTGGGCACCTTGGACTTTCCCAAGGATGACTACAGATGAGAGGCTGCCGTCACCGCCGCCGCCATCTCTTGAACTCCCCGGGCGTCCGTCTGCCTCCGAACAACCTTCCGCTCATTTTACCTGAACTCACCTGACAGTGCAGGTGCCGCCGACGCCGTCAAACACACACAGATGCATACAAACGGCTCCAGAATCAGCTCCGGTGTCATGGGGTTTTCTGGCGAGGCCAGATGGAGTCGATGGCAGGTTTGAGTGCCCCCCCCCCTCCCCCCCGCCCCATCCTCAACTTAAACTTCCTTCTTGCCTCTCGTGGTGTCACAAGCTGACAAAAAAAAAATGCTGGATAACTCCCTGTAGTTATCATGTTTTTGTAAGAATTCTGATAACATAGTCAGTGTGTCTTGTGCAATGATGAGACTTTAGGTGTGACTCAAACGTGGAAAAACGAGAAGGAGGGAAGGAAAATAAGGGGAGCTCCACTGACGTGCGTTTTTAGAGCTGATTTTGTTTTCTTTCTTTTTTTTAGTTTCTTTTTCGGAAGCGGTGCAACAGAAATCTGAAAGCGCTATATCAGACAGCCAATTCCTCTGCAGTCGTTCACCGTCGCTGCTCCTTTCACTTTCTAGTATTTATTCATCAGGACATTTTATGATAAATTAGAGTAATTTGATACTTTGACGGTACCACAATTGTACGTAGAGGTACAACACAAGATTCCTTCAGGTGAGTTTGATCGCTGAGGGGGAGAGTGACGACGAATCATGGTACTGATTTCTCTGCACTGGTCGCCAATGTGAATAACGATACATGTGAGACGTGAACTCAACTCCCAGCAAGCACAAAGGGCTTCATGTGGGGGTGGGTGGGGGGGGGGGACTTGTATTTGTGTACAGAAGGATTTATGGAGAGCTTTTACTTATTTTCATATTGTATTTTAACTGTCACTCAAATTAAAAAGACAAAAATTCAAGCGCTTCTTTTCTTCCCCCCTCCTCAGATAGTATTTCAGGTTCGGTCATCTATCAGTGGGATTCTCATTTGATTTTTTGTTTTTTTCTTTAACCACAAGCTGTGTATTTTCTAATAAACCAGACCAGTATGATGCTTTATTGTTGCATGCACTTTAATTTTTTTTTTCCAGGTTAAAAGAAAGCATGAAACTGTCAGAGCTTTTAATTATATTTGTAAATAAAGTGCTCATCACACAGAGGATGTCTGTTGGATTTGAATTTAGAATCAGCTTGCTCATTAGCGATCGTCGCCAGTACTGGACAAGATAGTTAGCTTCTCTTGGAAAGGAGAACCTCAATTTGCAGTTTAAGGTTTATGTTTTGCATTGATTTGATTTTTTTTTTTTATCCTTAGGCGATGATATGGAAGAAATTAAAACGAGATGTATCATGAAAAAAGTTGACATTAAATAGTAAAGGGGGTTTAATTTTCCAGTCTGTCGATTTATAGTCTGAGACGTGGAATATAAACCTCTATATTTTAATTTAAAAAAAAAAATCCCAAGTTTCATCATATGAAAAAGTTTCCTATTCTGCAGGTCTCCAATCACCAGGTCACATGACATGGAGGCAATCTGACTAATGTACTTTCTTGTCAGTTACTTGTTTTGCAAGTGGCCAAATGCAGCCCGTAGTAGCCATCACACCAACTTTTAATTTTCTAATATTATTCGTCACACTTCCAATTTTCATATCCACCATCTCTGTTCCATTACAGGTTGTTTAACTCATTTCAGACCTGGGGTCCGTTTCACAAAGCAGGTTCATCAAACCCTGAGTTTCATCCTGATCTCCTAAAATAGAAAACTCTGAATTTTCGGTTTCAGAACAGCGGATTTGAATCAGTTTGATCAACTCGGGGGAGGTTCACCAGGGGTAAAGCGCGATCACGACAACTCTAAAAAGCCAGCATAAATGGAGCCCCGATTCACCGAGTCACCATGGCGACGGAGAGGAGGAGAGCTTCGTTTTTCACGTCAGTGGAGTTGGAAATCCTGATGCGAACATAGGAAGACTTCCAACACCGCTGTAGCTGCAAAAGAGAGAGAGATGGCGTGGAAGAACATTGCTGCTCGGGTCAATGCGTGAGTTTAAATGGAGTCCTTTGCAATCATGATTATTACGGAGGAAGCTGCTTACATGGTAGCGCACTAATTTATATCGTTTGGATGCAATACTGCGGGGGAGAAACGCACTTGGCAGCAACTTAAAATGAAGCATAAAAACATGATTCAAACAGGTAAGACCATCTCATGGGTACCCCACGTTCTGCACTGTAAATTAAATATTAAGTGGCTGTTTGACTGTGTACAATAGTTGTTTTATCCCCAACATAATTCTGGTTTCATACACAAATGTCTTCATCAGTATCATGTTCTGTTAAATAATTAAGCCTATTTAAACCAACACAGACTTCTACTCAGCCAACAGAAAGAAGGCTGATGCCCTTAAAACGGGTGGTGGGCCTGAGCCGGAGTGTAGGAAGGCCAGTGGCTGAGGGAGTTCATCCTCAGAACCCAACCCCCAAGACACCAGTGCCTTCATAAAATGGAATATGGCTTGAGATATATATAAAAATAATATACTGGAAATGCAACAACGTCTGATCACCATCTCCCGACGAATATTTGATTCTCTGCGCAGCAATGCTGCACCTTCATCCACGGGATCAAGAAAAGGACCTGCCATGTTAGTTGAAAAACTCGCCTGCTGATGAATGAATGCGGAAATCAAATGGAGTATGTGGCTCTGAAAGTGGGCGGAGACAACGAGAAACTCGAGGTTCATTGACAAAAACCTGGTCCCAACCATAGGTCATAGCATCTGTTACTGCGGTAACTGACCGAGAGCTTAAGTTACCGCTGTCTGTGAAACAGGCTAGAGCGAACCCTCTCTCTCTGGTTTGAGTTACCTCCCTTTGTGAAACAGAAAACTCCAGGTTTTCCTTATTTCAGGGTTAATAGACCCTGAGGTTTCACTAAACCTGCTTTGTGACATGGACCCCAGGTCCATTGCAACCACAACTGCAGGATTTGGTCAAATATTGAGGAGGAACACTGAAACTGGTGCAACAGGCATCAAAGTAGAAAGAACTTCTTGGATTAGGAATGAAAATGGTGGACTGTCCAGGAAAGAGCTGAGACGTGAGCGTGAATACCCTTTAAAGAGCTCTGGAAGGTTAAACTCAAACATAAATAACAACAACCACAATGTTTAGCAGATTTATTGTGCAGATGACATCACAGAGGGGAGTTCGCATATCAAAGGAAGGCAACAACGGGAAGGGAAAATACTATTCTGTGGCACACTGGAAAAAATGCTTTGCTGCTGTTGGGGTTTTAGCTTCTTGAAGGATTTCCCACAGAAGAGGGAACTGCACAGGAAGTCAAAGTGCTGAACGAAGTCAAAAGTTTAGTTTCATTTTCCAGAGAGCTGCTCGTACAGTTTGGGGACGTAGTCATCCCACTCGGCCTGGTAGCAGGTTCCAGCTACAGGAGCTGCCAGGCTGTATTTCTGCCTGAAGAGCTGGAGCTTGAACTTGCCACGACCGTCTCCGGAGCGGTTGGTGAGGACAGTCTCAGTGCAGGACAGAGGGCCAGGCTGCTCATACACCAGCCATACGTACCTGTGGAGACCTGAGGAGAGGAGGGGGTGGAGGTATTTCACTGGCCTCTACACACCAGGCCACAAAGCTTTGGAAAAGCCTGCATCCTAACCCAGTGTATACATGTCTAAAATCAAATAAAACCACCTCTTACCGGTGCCTTTGGGAGGACCAGAGCCCACGTAGTCTGACATGACGCGGCCCGAGGACACATCATTTCCCTTCATGTTGACAACGAGAAAGTGGTGCCACTCCCTAAAGTGAAAAAAAGCAAAAATCACATGTTACAATGAAAGAACAGACGATGCTTTGTCTACTGCACATGAGCTACCTTGTAAAACATCCAGTCATGGTGCAGCAGCACACCGGGGACTACGCACTAACCGAGACTTCATGATGCATTCATATACACCTTCTACACTCAGATTTCTATATTAAAATTTGTATTTTTTTCTTACCTATAAGATGAAAAGACGATCGACCACAGGAAAACACGCTGACTGACCTAGTTACAAGTTGAGTGTGCAACAGACGACTAGCCACTATCTACGTTCATGACCTAGATACAAATAAAACCGAGGCATCACTTCCATCCACAAGATTGTTAATACTTTCAGAATTATGACACAAAAAGACGATGAACTCTGATGCCCCTGGCTCAAATCTAGCTACACTCATTACTGCATGCCATTCTTTGGTACTTCCCGTTCTTCCCAACATGACCCATTTGTGATAATAATGAATAAACAACACAGTTTCATTTAATAATCAGGTCATAGAACTGTTTGGTACAGTATTAAACTGGCTCGTCACCAAAAGACCAATAAATACCAGCATGTCTTTCACAATAAATAACCTACTTGGTTAAACTACTGCCTTTATGCTACTCTCCGTTTCGAAAACCTCACATTATAACAACAGCTTTTCTTCCAACAGGCTGCTCTGTCCTCTCACCTGAATTTGGGGTCGTTCCTGCTGGGGGCATCGGGGTCAGTCAGGGCCAACGTGTACAGTTTGCTGGCGTCGCATCCGTCCCACTCGATGGAGGTGGGTCGATTCTGAACCTGGACATCAACATAATAAATGTGTGTCAGGGAGATTTTTCTGAAGGATGCAGGGAAAGTACACTCAACTTCGGCACCCATTTGAGGGCGCTGTACGCCAATTAGGGTGTAGACATGCCGGGAACATGACATGATCTACCAAATATTTACAAGTTATGCTGAAGTTAATAATTAACTTTCAAAGTGAGGTTTGTTAAAAGAAATAAGATTTAGCTCGCCATATATCTATTTAAACCGACGCTCGACGCCGGTCAACTACTAAGCTAGGTGCGTGGTTAGCTTGGCTAGCAAACATTAGCTGACAGACCTGTGTTGGCGTGAGCACTTTGCCGAGCTCGTCGATTTCCACTGAGCCGTATTTAACGTTGAGAGGCTGGGCAGGCTTCTCCTCGACGTCCTGCAAGGCAAGAGGCCCGGTCCACTGGCTCAAATCTACGGGCATTTTGGCTGGAATCGGCTGGTTTGTAGAGCAGACACCGGTGACTGTGTTATTGCTTGCAGCTTGCAGGCGCACACGCTATGTGCTGCGTTCACAGACTAGCAAGCTGTATACGAACATTGGAGGGTTCTCTGATACAGTGGATCACTTGAAATTTTCAGAACAAACAGTTTATTCGTGAATTGGAAGTGAACTTATATACCAATTAAAGTAGTGGTTGAAGAGTTAAGAGTATTGGTTTTGGATAACTATATTCAGAAATGACAAGTGACGTTGCATGTTTCTCCAGTAATCACACTGCACTTGAAAGTCACATCCGGCATTAGAAGCAGAAGGCCGCCAGAGGGCGCCGTCGCTTCAGTGTCTTAAAGATTGTGGTTCGCTTCGAGGTCTGTCACTCACCGGTCCTGATCGTGCCCTCCTCGACTCATGTGCTTCACACAGACGAGAGAAGGAGAAACAATAGCTCACATGCTTCAGTTCTCCAGCTAATAAGTGGGACATTGGAACACTATTCAGATGTGGACTCATCCTAGCTTGGCTGTAAAATTGTTACAAACTCAGACTACTACTTTAACAGTCAGTTAGGATGGCCGAGCGGTCTAAGGCGCTACGTTCAGGTCGCAGTCACCCCTGGAAACGTGGATTCGAATCCCACTTCTGACAGTATATTATAACTACGTCTCTTTTGATCAGGGTTATGCAGTTAGTTTCTATAAGGAGCCACATGCACACCTGTAATGGACAGCCAAACCAGTGAAAACTGTAATTCTGTTCAAATATTTATTTTCTCCCATTGTAAAAAGCAGTAAATTTTATATTTTGATGACTGGAAATCAGAAGTATAAGAATATTTTGTAAATATTTACGTAAATTTGTTAATTGTGGTGTAGATCGACGAGGAAAATAACCCTACAAAAGTAATAAACTGTTTTAAACAAAAACAAACATAACATCACTGTTACATTTATTTTTTACTTGTTAATCTTCACCAATACTGAAAGAGGTGTTTTTCAGTATGTTAAAGATAAGCAACTGATCAACTTTATACAAACAGCTGTAAGTGCTTTTGATGTCTTCAGTTCAGTTTACATGTTCAGCGAGAAAAATCCAGTCTGTGACGTCGTGGTGATTCAGATTGTAACCCTTAAACACAGCGACTTGTGGACCACAAACTAAGAGCACAGCTTTACCTTTGACTTCTGTAAGGAAACATTTAGAAGTGCGTGTGTCGTCGGAAACGCAGTATTCGGAATCAATTTTTCTTTTTATAACGCGAGCCGACACTTTAGAAGGCCAGAGGTAGCTGGCTGGCATCACCTGTAGCTGTGCAGGCAGACAGAGGCAGTTACGTACGTAAATAATATAAACGCCAGGCTTTTCAAAATAAAAGCAGCACAGTCGTATTGCATGCACAGCATAAATACTTCATTTGTGTTTATGACATACCGTGGGCCGGACAGGGACGCCCTAAAGGACGGACGTAGTCCGCGGGGACGTAAAAAGCCCAGGTCTGCTCGATATGGTGCCTTACCCCATGTTAAAAAATAAATAAATAAACATTTGAAATGACCAGAGGTTCTGGCATTCTCTGCAGGTTTTTCAGCCATCTCCTATATATATATATATATATATATATATATATATATATATATATATATATATATATATATATATATATATATATATATATATATACACATATATATATATTCTAATTCTGTTCCAAGTGTTTGTAGGGGTTTCAAGACCAATACATTGCCAACTGCCTACAATAAGGAACAAAAGTTTTTTGCATGACTTTTTTTTCTAATTATTTTGTTTTTATTCTGGATACGCAAAAAAAAAAACTGATTTGGACTGTCAGTCTGAACAAAACCATAGACAACTTGAAATTAGAAAACAAATATCAGGGATGCAAGGTAAGATTGGCACAGTATCAATATTGCATCCCTAAAAAAAATAACCACATTTTGAGTTTTTGCAGAGTGACAAAGAAATTATACATAGCCTATAATTAACCAGTGGCCGCTAACTCCTTATTACTTCTTGATTTGTTTTTATTTGAGACTTTATTTCAAACACAACCTTAAAACCGACCCAAACACAATATTCTTAATCTTTCATTTCGGTGTTTCTCATTTATATTAAATCCACTCCATTATTCCACTTATACAGTCAGAGTTCTTTTTCGCAGACTTTATCGTAGTTTATGAATATTATATATGTAATAATATCAATATTAAAAATGTAGTACAACATCATAATCTGACAAAACCAAAAGCTCTATACACTGAAAATGCATTACATTACATTTCAAATTCTATGTAAGTTATGTGTGTTTTAGTTGTGTGCCAAGATTATGTCCTATTTAAAGTGGTAACTCCATGCAAAATATCTCTTTCAAAGTAACTGACGAGTTTGGATGAATGCAGTGGGATTCAAGGTAAAATATTTCCTTTAAATTTAGGGATGTATTCATCCCACTACTTGAGAAAAACTACTTCGTATTTTTTTCCAAAATGACACACATTGCAGCGGATGAGCGGTATAGAATATGAATGGATAGATGGACATACATGTTGCAATGTCTCATAATCTTTAAATCAGGCAACCTGTGTCCCTGTACCTTTAAGAAGGTGAGGTTAAGGTGTGGTTTATTCCTGTCAAGGTTTCCGGATCAACGTGCTCCTGTAAACAAAGCGCCAAATGTCTAGCAGAAACAAGAGTAACCACTCCCGGCCGCCTGTGAGTGACAGTATACTGTGTTTACTGGGATTGTAATGGGCGAACTGGTGTCCACTGGTCTACCAACAGACTCGCACTCATAAAACAGTCAGACAGGTTTGAACTGGGTGTCTTCCTGAAGGAGATGAAGCCCATTGGAAAGTTATCATGAAGGTAGACTCAACTGCAGCGCTTCTACTTCTGTGTTTTCTATCCACTGGTGAGTTTTTACGCAACGGACGAACGGGTAAATCTGGAAATCATCATGAGTCGCTGTTCATGTGTCTGTCCTCTTCTTACAGCGGTAGTTTCGGCTGATGACTCCACCGAAACGACCCTGACAGCCTCACCGGGCGATATCGTTCTACTTCCTTGTTACACCGCCGGTAACGTAACACCGTCTGTAACGACCTGGCTGAAAGATGGACGGACTGTCGCAAGTGGTGGCGCTTCTGAAGCAGCGGGAGGCCTACCGGTTGACTCTACCGGAGGACAGCGCCTCACGGTGCTTCACGACGGCAGTCTGAACATCCGGGGGGTGATTGCCGGGGATGAGGGCAACTACCTGTGCAACTCCACCCTGCCAGGTGACATCACCTTCAGGGCTCGCGTCCTGCTTCAGGTAGCCAGTAAGTGAGCTCTATGATGACCTGCTGGGCGTCTACATTCCTCCGAGAAAATACAAACCTGTTGTTTTGCATTACAGAGCAGCAGCTACATGATGATGATGATGATGATGATGATGATGATGAAGTAGGCTGCAGCTCTGGAGTTTCTTTTCATTACCAATTCATTTTTTCAGTCAGTGACTTTTCCGACAAGTTTTCTGCATTGTTTTTTTTCAAACAATGGGGCCTAGTGATTTCATTTACTTTTATATCCCTGTAACTATTGTTAGCATCCTCATTTTCTTAAGCAATTGAATTACTTGTTTCTTGTTCTTCTAATTCTTCATTGTGACACCAGAGTTTTTCATCAAGTGTTATCATTGTTGTTGGCATTATGTTAATCTTTACACTATGAAGTTGCAGTAAACCACACTTTGCTTAAAAAGGGCTAAAAATATATAGTAATGCATTAACTTACAATTAATTCCATCCATCCATTGTCTTCCACTTATTTCTAGTAAGGGTCACGGGGGGGGGGCTGGAGTCTATTCCAGCGGCTACAGGTGAGGTTCACCCTGGACAGGTCACCAGTCCATCGCAGGGCCAACACACACAGACAGACAACCATTCACACTCACAGTCACACCTACAGTCAATTTAGAGTATCAATCAGCCTCGTCCCCTCTTGATGTCTTTGGACTGTGGGAGGAAGCTGGAGTACCAGAGAGAACCCACACAGGAACAGAGAGAACATGGAGACTCCACACAGAGAGATCCTGTGCCAGAACCGGGACTCGAACCCACAACCTTCTTGCTGTGAGGCGACAGTGCTGACCACTGCACCAGCCTTCAGCCTACAATTAATTCAAAGAAAATTATTTGAAATGGATGTAATGTATAAACGGATTGGTGAAGTCTCATGTTCGTTGGTATTGCGAGAGCTGAGTTGAGATGCAAGGTTTTGTTTTTTGTTTTTTGTTTTTTTTTATTTTCTCCCCTTCCTCTATTGGTGCAAGGGGTGTGACATCACTCCCAGTTCTGACCTTCACGTCCAAAGGTAAATTCAAAGTGGCATAGAGTTGTCAGAGCAGGTCATCTAAAGTGTAATAATACGGCGCTGTCTGAGCACTTATCAGTGTGTATTTCCCCTTAAACAATGGACGGTCAGCTGATAAACTGGGGAGGGCATATTTGTATACACATCACTGAAAGAATGTGGCAACATGTGGCCCAGACCACCTCGGAATGTGGTTTTCGTGTGAATGGATCTCAAGACACATTCAGGATGCATTGAGAGTATGTAAACCAGGTGATCGAATCGCTCAGGAAGGGTCTTAATACCAGGTGTGCACGGAGCCAAAGAGTTTTGCCTGCTTCACGACTTTTCTGTCACTCTAACCTTTAACAGTCCACGATGATGAGAAAGCTCACATTTCTGACATTCTGACTTCCTGCAGGTGGTCCAGTGAATGTATCCATATCCATCAATCCCGTCACTGTCCTGTCCAATGGGACTCTCGTCACCTATCGCGGCTCCAGCATCTCCTTTGACTGTTTTGGCTCCTCCTACCCGTCTCAGCAGCTGACCTGGGCCTTCAGAGGAGCCTCCTCCAGCAACAACTCACTGATGTCAACCTCTGGATTGTGGCTGGAATACAAGATGGAGGAGATTCAGCCCAGCGCTCAGGGAGTTTATACCTGCATGGCCCAAAATCTCCTCTCTCATCGGACAGCCAATAAGAGCACGCAGCTGCTGGTGTACTGTAAGTTCCACTATCTGAATACCCCACTGGGTTTTATAATTTCTTTTTTTTTGGGGGGGGGGGGGGGGGGTCTAAGACATTCTAAAATGAGGTCAGAGGTGGTTGAAGGTCTTTCAGGCGTCCTGAACAAATGACGGATCACTTTGGTTAAAATGGTCGTGACTGCAGCTGCAATCAGAAATATTCACAAATGTTGAAATCACACATCTAGTCGGACCTTTAACTACATCATCTAAATCATAAGAAATACAGTTTCCATGTCATTAAAACATTTTAATTTTCAGAAATTCTTTTTGCTAATTACCTCCTATCTTTTTAAACTTTGTATTTTCTTATTTCATTTCCTAAATTTTCAGTGAGTGTCTTGGTAAAATACTATTCTCTCATGTTTTGAGAGAAATCAAGTGAATGTGCTGCAAATGTAGAGCAAGCAACCGACAAAACAATGAACTGTGAAAATCTGGAGGGTTGTAACACAACTTAAGCTACCTTTAGCCAACAGCTAAAGAAAGAACAACTCAAAGTTAGCTAGGGTTCAATGTTCGCTTTTGCCGTTGGCTGCAGGTTGCTAATGGATTATCAGCCCAGCGTCCCTCTGGATCGGGACTATCTATTGTTTTTTTCAGTCACGGTACTGGTCAAAGCAATGAAACGATGTTAATTTATCAAATTCCATATTTTCATTTAAGGTGCAACAAGTTTATCCATGCAGCCTCTGTGATTAAACTTAGGAACAAGATGGTTTGTCATTCTGTGGGCAGGAAACTGCTACATCTAGAATCTTTTTTCTCTATTTTTTTAAAATGACTTCTGCACCACCTCCAGTTCTTTTTATTTCTGGATGTATGTTATCAAAATGGTGAAATTCAAATGGTTTCTTAACTGATATTTAATTGTTAATACAGTCAATAGAATCAGATGCGAGGGGTTGAAATAATAATTGAATTAAGTAAATTAGCAAAAATGTAATTTTATTCTTGATAGTTTTTGGCAAGTTAACCATGAATATCTCTCTTACGACTAGATGTTCCAGACAGGCATCCTGAGTGTATGTGGGCACCAGCACAGGACTCCTCTCACGTCCAGTTCAACTGCACCTGGTTTGGGGCGTATCCCAGCCCGACACTGCTGTGGGTGGAAGACCAGAAAGCTGACTCCAAACGGCGTATTTTCGCATCCGAGGTGACGGACAGCCTGTTGGTGACGATGAACCGCTCCCTGCTGTCCAGCGGGCAGACGTTGACGTGCGCAGTACAGCACTTGGCCGTCCCTCCAGGAACAGAGAAATCCTGCTCTCTGACCCTCAGTAAGCATTTTGTAGTGAAATGAGCCTCCTAACAATCCTACTGAGTCTTTTATGAACATTCCTCTTTGGAGATCACTAAGCCACATGGACTTAATTGTACAAAGATTGACAGCTGACAATATTTTCTTCTTATTATTAGCAATTGCTTTTGTTCGACCTATGATATATAAGGGTTGGTTCAATTAAAATAACTATGTAGGATACTTTCGGTGGTATTTAGGCACGCAGTTATTTTCTCTTGTACAGGTTTTGACATATCTGTTTTGGGTATTTCTTTTGCCACTCCAGCAGAGTTCAAAGAACATGCCAACTTTGTGAGGAATACAACAAATCCCCCTTACCCTCCTTCTGTCCTCTGTGTTTGCATTATGGAGCTCAGACTCTCAGAGACTACCTGAATGCTAGTTAGCTGAGCACAATGAATGGCATTGGATGGGAAGTGTTAGCATACTTTTGTCTGACCTGCTCAGCTTCCAAAACCTTCCATTCCTCTGTGTATTCTAGTTTAAATGGATCATCCTCTCTTACAAATTCGGCCAATATAAGAATTAGCAGTTGATCCTCTGGGTGCAAAATCCCTTTTGTCACATTCAGGAAAGTAGTTCCGGCTGTTGATGATTTAAACTTAAAATATTATGGGATTTTATGTTTTTGTTTTATTGGGAATATTTTGCACAAACCTTGTCATAATTCACTTTTATTTGGAGGAAAAGTGTATTTCAGGACTTTTGACCAAGGTGTGCTATATTCATTGTGCTAAGCTAACAAGCAGTTAGCTGGTCTCGGGGGATCTCAGCTTCCCACCACACACACAGAGGAGAGAAGGGGGTCTATCTTCTCGGCTCTGAGGAGAATGGTGACTAAGCCTGTGTTCTAAAAAAGCTCTCATGTTCCTTTAAGGAAAATGTAGGGCATGTTGTTGTGTATCTGTCTTTCATGCCTGTAGTATGAAGCTGGTAAGTTCAAGTAAACAGGTAGAACAACAGGGTCAACCTGGGATTTTCTGCCCTACAAAGGTGGTTGACGTCTGATAGGCTCCGAGGTAACACTGGAGGTCAAAACACATACAGGGGCTGCCCACTGAACAGTCTCGTCACTGTGCATCTCATTCACAATTTGACATCAGTGTCTGAATTATACAAATGGTAAATGGACTTATTTTTATATTGCTCCTTTCTACCTTTGCGGCACTCATTCATTCACACGCTGATGATGGAGGCCGCTATGCGAGGTGCCGCCCTACTTGTCTGGAGGTCTCAGTGTTAGGCATGGGCAACTGGACTTCTTTTGGTGTAGATGACGTTAGCGGTTCTTCTCATCAGGAGCAATTAGTGTGGGTTATTTAATTAATTAGGAATTCAGTACCTTGCTCTAGGATACTTTGACACGGTCACCAGGGGAAGTGAGAATCAAACCAGCAACGCTTCGGTTGTTAGACGGCCACTCTAACTCCGAGCCATGCTGCCCACATACCACAGAGGTCTTTCCGCGGTTGAACAGATAAACCACCCGTGCTCTTTACTGACGACGCCTGTGAGATGAATCTCAGTCACACAGACTTGTGTACCGCCTGTGTTTCTTCAACTGGCATGTATTAGCACCCAGCGGGAGCCGAAAGAATGACCCCAATATTCACATTGCTAGGGTTAAATGTGCCGTACTCGGCGCCAATCAAAGGCGATTATTTCAGATCTATTGGAGTCTTAACGGTGAACAGTGACGTTATAAAGTTCACACTGTCCCTCGTCCTGCTTTTGCTGCACCAAGAGGTGTTTGTTTGAGGCTGATATATAGATTTATATTCCTCATATATTTGTGAAGCTTTATGGGGTTTTTTTCCCCTGTGGGAGAAGAGGCAGATCTACACTTCTCCATTTTGGCAATCAATTAGTCATCTAGCACCGTCATCACCCCTCTTGTGAACCAGTGGAGAAACACTGGGTTCATGTTGATAACCACTGTCGCTGTATTGCTTATCTTTGATTGTGGTTGTTTGGCGTGGTGAACTCACGCAACTTAAAGATACCGCGACTCGCTTTTAACTGGCTTTGTAGTACAGGATTGTTGAATCTTGTTGCGGTGGTTGTTACTACACAGAACAAGGCAAACATGCATCAGTTTATAATCCAGGTACAGTATATAATCCACTGAATTCATAAAATCACCAGAAAAATAAGAAGAATACAGAAGTGTTACAAATAGTTAATAATACATGATTGCATCGTTGTATGGAAACCGTTGACAACATGGCCATCTACCTAGATATCACCAGAGGTATGTGAGGAAAACTATTACATAGGATGGCGAGTACACTGAGTCATCCTTCGTACATACCTGAGTTACTGATCAGGTGTAGTACCGAGGGCTACAAGATCTTCCTGTCATCAGTTTCGTCAGGTCAGATATGATCGATGGTTGTGTTTCTCCTATGAAATCAAAGACTCGTCACTTTATTCATGTGGCTGAAGTTGTCAGACCGGGAGGGTCTTTTATCATGGAGACTGTAAAAAGCCTGTTAATCTCAAACATCACAAGGAGACATCAAGCTTTACAAGCTGTTTGTTTAGTTAATACTTTCACTGGTTTACCAGTTGACAGGGTTGGTAGCGAGCCCAGAGATCCGTGAGTGAGTCATCAGGCATGTGAGGTTGTCACGACAAGAAGGAGTTGCACACGAGTGATGTAAAACTGTAATATCAGCACGGTCGTTGTAAATAATGCAACAGGTTGCGTAATGTCACACGAGACCCGAAACCTAACTAACTGAATCGTAAGATTTTAATTTAATGTTAATTTATTAACTGAAACTTTCATGAAGGTTTATACATTATTGTTTGTTACGGCAGCAGGATTCATTTAGAAGAAGTGGGTAGTTGGCAGCAACCTTCGGGAAACAGCTGTGTAAAGTACAAAGATCAATACAACAAACTTTGACACAACAGCCATAACCGGATTCACCGGTAAAGAGGAACCCTACAAGTATCTCCTCCAGCCAGACTCATATCCTCTAAAACTGCTCTGTCACAAGGATGGGAAATGAATATTACAGATTTTTTTTTTTTCATAGTTCCCAGATTCAAAGTTGACATCTTCAAATTTATGTCAAAAACCTGTAGACATTCCATTTGAAATTCTATAAAACAAAGTACCAGGTCATCATATCTAAGATGAGACTGTCAGGGATGGATTTTTGAATTGAATTATTCTTGCTGACAGATGAGCGGATTGTACCGATGCACCGTATTTCCTATAACCGCGACATTTCAAAACTTAAGTACATCAGTAATAATACACATGTGGTAATAATGTGAATAATCCAGAACCTCAAACAACCTTGGTATTCTTTAAAGAACAGTTAAGGTCACAGACACCCGGCCTCCCTTCACTCTTATTTGGATTGTTCATTAATCAAAGAAAGAGCCGCAATAACCAACTTTAAAGATGAAATGAACTTCTCCCTTGTTATTTTAATGTTGATATATTCCTTAGCCATTGTCATCATATTGTCCTCGTGCCCAGCAAAGACACAGTTCACACCTCCGCTTTGATACCAAGTAAACAAACGAGATATAATAAGTCAGTTGCGATTGCCTCAGGGGTGCTAACGGCTTCCCTCTGTTCTTTTACTCCTGGCTTTATGTTACGAGCTGTAGCCTGGTATTTCATGGATAATATCAGTCTTCTCTTAAATTTCTGTTCAGATGTCCTACACATTCTGTGGACCGCAGAATATTTCCCACAAAATAAAGCATTTAATTATGACTTGTCTGTTTTTAACAGTTAACCGTTGTCCCTCTCTCCCAGAGCCTCCGAATCTTGAAAGTGAGCCTCTCGTCACTGCTCTGGAGGCAACCAGTGTAACTCTGATCTGCACCGAGTCCGTATCCACGCCCCCTGCAACCACTGAATGGAGGAGAGGCCCTCAGCAGGAGAACATTATACCTGGATCAAAGTATGTCCTGACTGAGGACGGCCCTGTTTTCAAGCTGACCATACACAACGTCAGCAAAGACGACGAAGGAGTCTACTTCTGCCGCAGTGAGAACCCGCTTGCTGTCCAGGAGCTGGAAGTCTACCTCACTGTGAAAAGTGAGTCGGGCAGTATTTTTATTAATAGCTTGAAGAAGAGGGGATTCATTTGTGCATGGACAGTGGAGACTCTCTCATGATTTGAAAACATCAAGCGTGAGTGAATAAAAAAAACTCACGGTGTGTTCAGTCTGCTGTTCATGGAGCTGGACAGATTGTGACAAAAAAGCCAGTCACTACAGGTGTCGACTCCGCCCCTGGAATCCTGATAAACCTGCTGCTCTGCCCTCTTCTTACTTACCTAATCCCCCCTCTTGTTACCTCTCAACAGCATCCTCCACGTACACAGGAGCAATCATCGGAGTCTTTATCGCTGCACTGATCGTGGGATCTGCTGCCATTGTAGCCAAAACAGTTTACTCCAGCCGACACCGGATATGTCTGGGTAAATTAAGTTTATGAGACGTATCTCGTATGTAGCTCGTTTACCTCCTATGTCGTTCACTTCTCAAACTGCATGTGATGGAGATAAACCATATCAACCCATACTGATTTCACGATTTCTTTCATATATCTGTTGCAGGAGACTGCTCCAGGTGAGTAGCCGCCCTCAAACGCAACTCACATTCTTCTTTTAGTTTGTCAGTCTACACAGTGAACCCGTGCAGACCCGGTGCAACCTATGCTCTCCCCGAAGACCTGACAGGACATTCATGCCATTGTTTTTTTTTAAAATTCATTTTCAAAAACGTTTGATGAGTCGCAGGGCAAAGGTGAGTAATTTTCCATCGAACAAAGACAAAAATCCCAGGCGTTTTTAAGTCTTAAATCAGGATTAAGCCGTAGTTTTTATTGCCCCCGAACTGGCAGATTTTCACTGAACTGTGGAGGATGAGCCAAGTAGGAGCCTGGTCCATATTGGGGCAGATGCAGAAGATTCATCTCATAAGAAAAGAAATTAAAAAGTAGATAAAAAAAAAAACCTCACCCATATTGTGCAATTTTGCTGTTTTTTTTCACATTAGAATCTGTTCAACTTGACGTTCTATCCCAAATGGTTTTGATCCATTGCAGTCTTATTCCTCCCAGTGCAATGACGCCACAACTGTTGGAGTCACAGAAAACTGCAAGAAAGGGCCATCGGCCTCCTCAGTGATACGTTGAAACTTATCCCAGCCCGCAGTTCCAGGAATACCACTTTTATTTCTGCCGTAAGGACGAGCGTTTCTGCTTCAAGTAGCACATCCGTTCCAGAGGACGTCCAAGAAGGCACTCAGAGAGCACACACCTCCGTCTAGTACACCTCAACCAAACCCAATGTGAAAACAATCAATAAACACTTGTTTTATTTCGGCTATGTAAAACTCATAAGCCCCTAAAATTGAACTTGTTCGTCTTTGGCTGCTGTTTGGTGAAAATGGGCTTCATGGCTCTCAATTTTTCTGCAGAGCAACAGAGGACGATGGAGGAGACGTGCTGAGTCTGGTGGAATCCGAGGATGAACTCTTCTTTCAAGACGCTGTCCCTCGACTGCCTCCGATAACGAACGGCAACCACACGACGTTGGTCCAGATTCACCAGATACCACTGAGTAAGAATAAACGGGAGCCATTTGCAGCCATCATGTCAATAAACTGTCAACAGTTTTTTGTTGTTGTTTTTTTGGTAACATCGATATGCCCTTCTGTTAGGTGATCACGTGGACACAGGAACCCCTGATGCTGGCACGCAGCAGCAGGAAGACTCAGCACAGACAGAAGAGCCGGCGGATCTTGTGACATTTTAGATGGTTTTATGCGAGGGTTTTTATTCTAGGTAAAGTGCATTTACTCCCAATGAGAATGTGAACAAAGCTGGTGAGAGACCCATGTAAAAAAAACATCCTTAAACCATTAAACAGGGTTTAGAGTTTTTGTATGCTTACTTCCATGTTGCTGTTGGGTCTTTTTTTTTTTTTTTACAGCATTTTGAATGTGTTGCTCTATTGTTAGTGTGGTTTATTCAGTAGAGGAATCGGTGTAAGTGGTGTTTTAAGGGTGTGGAACACTGAATTTGGTCAACCTACTCCCTCTATTACATCTCCACCCTGTATTGTACACATGTACAGATTATGACTGTCCCTCTTAAAACGGAGACTCTGGACTGGAACCATTCTGGAAATGTGCTAGAGTTTACCTGTTATTCATATCATGAGGAATATTTTGAAAGCCAAAACCAAGTTGAACCCACCTGGGACTTGGCTGTACGTTATTCTTTCAGGGTCATTTCATGTTCTGTTGTATTTCAAGCAAATAAAACAGCTACATCCCATTTCCAGTGTTCTAGATTTGTGGGGTTGCATACTTAGATTTTGGACTTGTACAGAAAATGTAATGGATATCTGGCATCTCGAATAAGGAATCAAGAAAATCTGCAGTGTCATCAGTTGGGGGAAAGCCTGTTGATTGAGTGGCTGTGGGCTGCGTGTCACAGATCCTCCCTGGTCAGTATGAGACGTTGGTGTAAGGGTTCTCGCTTTGATATTAAGGTTCTCACTCTGATCTCAGTCCACTTATGTTTTTAATGTGCATTATGATAAAAAAAATCACTTTATATTTTTCTTTTGTTTGCAATCAAATGCGCTTTGATTAGAGTTAAAAAAAAAAGTAATCGCAAATGTCCTTTAAAAATGTAGGATCCATAAAAGTTTGTTGTTGTTTTCTTTATTATTGTCCTCCTAATCTCAGGCGGTAGAGTGACACTTCCACTCGCAGGAAGCAGAACTAAGAACCAAATGAGGAGGCAGAGACATAGGTAGCACACAAAGGGCGTGTGTCTGCTTTTGGCCCACCGCCCACCATTCAGTTCAGATTTTGGTTCTCTAAGAAACAAATGTGTGCAGCCCTGCATTAAAGAACCATGTTTTGACAGGGAATGTGTTACTAAGCTTCCACCTCAACGCTTTTGATCAGGTGATGACATCTTTGTGGTCTCCCATGCCTTTGTACCACAAAAACCGCTTTAATAACTGAGAAAGGAATCTGTTTTTGCAAATACTTCACCAACCTTTAGTTCAACTTTCCAAAGGCAGCTGAGTTGACCAACATAAGGGGCGTGGCTTTGCTTGGTTACGTAATGTAAGAAGAACGTGATTACGTTTGTTCACGGTCTGACAGGAGGAAACCAGATGAACATCTTGTTTGTGACACATTTACCGTCCCAGTAGCAAACACACCATCAGGAACAGAGGTCGTACATTAGGAGGAGGATCGTGCTCGTTTTTGTTTTGCTTAAATGGACCCGAGACGAATAGGAAGGGCGCATTAAGGAAGTCGGTTTGAAGCGAATTATGTGAAGAGGAGGCGATGTGCTCCACGGACAACAACGCGGAGCTACAGGCAACACGTAAGTTATGTATTTGGCGAGTTAGACGAGGTCATGTTGTCATCGCAACGCTCGGTATCCAAGCAGCGGAGGACTCGGTACGGTAACCCTCCTAAAGGCACGACCGAGCAGGATAGGAGACGGTAGGGTGATCAGGTGGGGGGAGCGAGCTGCTGTCAGCCCGGGGAGGATGAACCTGTCAACCGTTGTATTTATGTCGCCTTTCCGTCCCTCTCCAGTGTCCGACCCAGCTCTCCTCCTGGAGCTGAAGACCAGGCGACCTCCGTCTCTGGAAGGCCGGGCAGGATGTGAGACCTGGAGCGTGGACTTCTCCCCGGATGGAACCTGGTTCGCCTGGTCGATGGGACACGGAATCGTCTGGGTGGTCGCCTGGCCTCTGGACTGCGAGTAGGTTTGCCTCTACATGTACTGAAAGACTGGACATGGTGCGTTCAAGTTCACCTCGGAAATTCTGTTTCCTATTAGGAAACGTGGCATTGAAGCCCTTATTGGCCAATCACATGAAAAACATGAAGATCCTGTTCGCCGATAAAAAAAGACAGACTTTATCGAAATAATGTTTTAGTATCTCAGAATGACTTTTCCGTCTCAAAAACAATGACTCAATGTCCCACTTTATCATGAATAATTCTCAAATATATTGACTGACGTTTCAAAATAATGGCTCACACATTATAAAGCAAAATAGTCCAAATAATGACTTCATTAACAGAATTTTGCTTTGTTTGGGTACAGAGATTCTGAGATGTGTTTAATGGCTAGCTTCACCACCAGCTTGGCATCCAAAATGTAGCTTCTTTGTGGTGCTGTTTGAGTTGTATTTACTACCCTCCCTGCCCTGTCTCATTGTCACTCCAACAGAACCCCTGAACTTTCTTGTAAACTAGAAAGCAGCCAGAGAGTTCACAGCTCACCCAAGGCAGCCACCCACACGCTGCAGTATGCGGTTGAAGCGAGCGGGTGGTGAAACCTGATGATATTTGGATTTTGCATGAAGGAGCATACTTGAGTGTGCATTGTGCTGAAAAACATTGCTTCCTGCATCATCTAGGTGCTGCTGAAGAATATCATGCTGATGTACAGCACGCTAAAATAACGCAGTGTTGTTTTCTTGTAAATCAAATGATATTTGTTACTTCCTGTTTTTCCCGCCTGTCCATCAAACTTCAGTTTGTAAGATGACCTCAGGTCAGGACTGTCATCAAACGTGTGAAGTTTGAAAAAATCTGACCATGCGAAATTCTTGCAACAGTTTTGTTTTCTTTAGCAAAAATATCATAATTGTCTTCCTTGCCACAGTGTTTTGTACAGTATTTCTTTGACCAAATTTGAGATGAATCTGCTCTACCCTCTACGTAGGAGCAGTGCACCGGAGAGTCATTTTCTGTCGCCATCAAGGTTATAACTAATCGGCCGCAAAATGTAACAGGGTCTTTCTTGGCTCATACAAAGTTTGGTGAATGTCAGTATTTGCAAAATCCTGCTGAATGTCATACAACACTGAAATGTAACCTTCCTTGGATGTGGTAACAAACACGTCACCTCCTCCCCGTGTTTTCACCTCAGCTCAACTGTACAGTACTGACAGCTCATCAAACAGACACTAATGCCAACTTAATCCTGTTATTGTCAGACACAATATGATGTCGGTCACATTCTTGTATTATAACCAATGAAATAAACGTTGTTTTTTTATTTTAGGAAAAAACACCCGTTTGTGTAAATAAAATGAGGTTAAACTGTTGTACCGCACAAAACCAGCAGCTCCATAATCTCGATGCTACAGACACACGGAAATGATTACTAGGGTTTGATAAGGTTAACATACATGTAGTACGTCAGTATTCAGTGGTAAGTCTACTTGCAGTACTCAAAAATACAACATCTTGACTTTAGTTTGCCGTGTTGTGACATGGTGATTTACCAACAACATTTGAAAGCAGTATTATTTAAACGCACTCGTCGGTTTTACACCACTTATCTTGATACTTGATCCTCCTTTTACGCATACAGAGACGGTCAGAATGGCGAGACAGACCGAGGAGACAAGAGCTTCAGTTGCGGCCACCCTGTATGGGGACTCGCTTTCGGACCCAGACCCCCCAAATCCCCTTCAGCCCTAGTTAAGCCAAGTACAACGTCGTCAAAACTGAACAACAGTCTGCTTCTGGCCACAGGCTTGGAAAACGGAGTGATCAAAATCTGGAATGTTTTAACAGGTGAGACCACACCTTTTTGCTGTTGTGCTGTTCTCTGAATCTGTTTAGCTTCCTATTTATTTATGTTTTTAATGTACTTTCAGGTGACGCTGTGTTTGACCTCCATGGCCACGAAGGTGTCGTGAGGGACCTGGTCTTCCCTCAGAATGGCACACTCACACTCATATCATCATCTCGGGACAAGACTTTGAGGATTTGGGACCTGAATCAGAAAGGTGTGTGTGTTGTAATTTCTCTGGGAACTAAATAGTTCTTATCATATTAGTAGAGGTGTGTCTTCACCTTGTGATAACAAAATTAAAAGCTGTGCACAAAGTTACTGATATAACGCAAGCGTTAACTTATCACATTATAGTGCAAATAAGTCAATTCATATTCATTATTGATATTTAGCATTGCACATTTTGCCGATTAACAATCCGTCACACTCATAACTGTTGAATTATTAATTGGTTTCGGTCGTTTTTAAACTGTTTAATTGTTTATTTTGGTCAAAATTACATAGTTTAGTCTTAACTTAACTTTAGGCTTAACTGATTGTTAAATGAGCTACAGCTGCACTGCCAACACTTACTATATATCATGTTAAAGTACATCACATGGACAAAACAGTTTCACTGTGATGGACGTTATGTCGGACTGACTTCCTGTAGCCACTAGGTGGTGCTGCGACTTAAATTTAGGTCAGTTTAATTATGTTATTTGTTTTGTTTACTGTAGGTAAAAAGGTGCAGGTGCTCTCCGGCCACAAAGACTGGATCAGCTGCTGCTGCGTGTCGTCAGACTGCAGCATGATTGCCACTGTCGGCAGGTTTGACAGAGTGAGTTTTATGACTGTGCTAATTCAAACCCAGAGCAGAGCCTGATGGAACAGTGGCACAAATGTGCTTCACTGTTGGTGCCAAAGGAACTTCTTATTAGGGTTGATGGCTCATCAGCTAACCCTGGACTACAGTTCTCTTTAAGTGTACTACAGGGGAATTTTTCAGGTCATTACATTGTTCTTGAACACAATGCATGCGCGCGCGCGCACACACACACACACACACACACACACACACACACACACACACACACAAGCAGCTTTCTTATTGAAGAACCGCCCTGTATGGGAGGTCCTGCATTGCGAGTAATGACAACATCCAAATGGATTTTAAAAAAAATTAAAGAATTGTCCGTCCAGTGCGGGTCTGCTTTTTGGTTTGGAAGTTTGCATTTGTGTATTTGTGAATCTGGTTTTGTAATCTTCTAGATTACTGGAGCTCTTGTTCAGGCAGACAGATTAACAATGTATAATAACGGAATTGAAGATCACAATAACACCTGTGTAAATTCACTGAGGCAGTCCCGAGAATCAGATCTGGTGTGCTTGCATCAGAGCATCTGTGTTAGTATTTCCACTGTTCTAATATTCAACAATCCAGGCAGCGAAGCTCATGAATCCTTCATGATTTATCAGATGGTGTGTCTCTGGAGTCTGCGCTCATACATTTTCATCAGGAACCTTACAGGAGGAACCCATAAGACCTTGTACCTTCTGTCTTCCTGCGACTTCTCCCCTGACGGAGCGCTGCTCGCCACCGCAGCCTTCAGCGGCTCCAGCTGGTGGATTGACCTCTGGGACCCGTACACTGCTGAGAAACTGGCCACGCTGGTGTGAGTTTTCACTCTCTGGACAAAGCAACAGCAGCGGTGCTTGAGCCAAAATGAGAGAAATCTGTTCCGTATGTTCGTCTGAACGATTCATTGATGTGTCGTGTTCATCCGCAGGGACTACTTTGATGATTACGGGCAAAACCAAATCTCAGCAATACAATTCTCTCCTAACGGCTTGCACTTGGCCATCGTGACTGATGACAGGTGAGCAGTTTATTAGTTTTAATCTCATGGTCATCTAAATGTCTCTCCCATTGGACTAAATTTTAAAAATATTTTTGTGTTTACAGAGCTCTTCGGATCTGGGAGCCAGGAGATAAAGGAATGGTGATGCAGACAAAACCAGACAGAGACTCGAATGGACTCTGCTGTAACTACCATCCACAAGGGGGTGTGGTGGCCACAGGGTAAAGATCCTCATCATTGAATCCCCATTCACAGGAGAGGTTATGACATCACTTCAGAGATGCTTCCTTTAGAACGGAGCACTGCAGCTTGAATTCATGTTGGTTTGAAACTTTCCTACTGCCTAAACATAGATCTGGAGTTAAAACTACAGACAACCCTTTTTTGTTGTTCATCTATTGAAAATAGGTTTTGTTAAGTATGAAGTTGTGTTTTTTCATGTCAGTCAGTGAGGTGTAACGTGTTCTGAATAGATTTTCCATCCAGCTATCTGTTAAGGGTCGGGGGGTGGAGCCTAGACATTGGGTGAGAGGCGGGGTTCACCCTGGATGGGTCGCCAGTCTGTTGCAGGGCCATCAGTAGTAATTAGGGCCTCAGTATCTTGCTCAAGGATACTTCAACATGGTCACTAGGGGAAATGAGGATTGAACCAGCGACCCTTCGGTTGCTAGACCGCCACTCCACCTCTGAGCCATGCCACCCCTTGAAGAGATTGAACTTCTATCAAATATTGTCAAATACTTCCAATGGCTTCCTATTGAAACCGTGCCGCTATGTGTGATATTCCCCTGCTTAGCCATATTTGAATGGAGATGATATTTACTCAGTTAAGAAAAAGCCCTACAGCCCCCCTTTTTTCCTGTTAGAGGTAGAACGTTCAAGGCGTGTGGCTAAACACCACTTTTTTCTTCTATTTTTACATATTTATCATGCCTTACTTGGTAAGACTGAGTTCACAATAAATAAATTCTAATAATTCATTTATCAGTCATTTGACATACTAAATATTAGATCTACACCGGATCCAGACACATAGTAATGAAATTCAACTTCTTCTGAACCTCGGTGTAGTTCTTCAGATGCTGACATTTCTGTAGCTTACTATTTTTAGTAGTCAGTCACAGGGGGTTATTCTTCTGATCACTTTACACAAAGGCACCAGTGGAAGTACAGCCTCCCATGATCACATGATTACTTGAGTCTATTTAATAGTCATTAAATGCATTTTGGTGACCAGATAGAACCAAGTAAGAATTAATTACATAAAAAGATTTTCCAGTGTACTTTATGGGAGGAATGATGGGAAAGGAAGCACCATGGAAGTTATTTTCCGTATATTTCTATGAGGTTTATGGATCTGGATGCATTCAAATGAAATAATTATCTCAGTTCTTATGTCTCCACTACTCACACTCTCTCTTTCTCTCTCTCACACACACACACAGAAAATTGTACAATTCCACTGTGGACAAACCTGCGACTCCCAGCAGATATCGATGAATTTCTAAAACTACATTGGTCATATATGCCACACACACATCTGCTGTTTCTGTATTCAGATGCAAAGACCATTAATCCCTGTTTCACTATCACCTCCATCATTTCCCCTGGCAGAACCAGAGACGGTCATGTGAGGTTCTGGAGGGCACCCAGGATGGTACCCAACCTTCGCCACCTGTGCCGATCCATCCTGCGCCATTCGGTGTCCACACACCAGATGGAGCCCTTACCCCTCCCCAAGAGGATCCTGGAGTACCTCACTTATCGCAACATCCCCGACAGCCTCAAAACTCGCTGCTCCTCAGATGAGGAGTAGCAACATAGGAACATTTTGTAGGACGAGACATTAACAGCAAGTGATTGTTCAACATCATATCATGATCGACAAGTATTTTGTTTGCTGAACACGTGATGCTTCATTTAGCACATGGAGCATCCATCATTACAGAGGACTACATTTATTGCACTACTACTGTAAAATTTTACTTAATCTTAATGTTCACATGCTTATTTGACTTGTAACACAATTTTATACTGTTTAATTTATTGTGTAAATATCAAATGTGTTTATCATCACAGAGCTGCTACGATTAACGCAACACTACTGTACCTGCACGATAACTGTTCATATGACAAACTGTGTCCATCAAAAATAGTTTTATTAAAACAGATTTAAGCACAATCCATTCAGCATTCCTACATTCTGTGGACAAAGACGTGATGATCTCAAAGTTTTCTCACAGTTCTTTTATTACACAAGTCCATAGTTGACGTACACTAGACGGGTCTTTATTCCAATGTTAATACTTTGGAGGAAGAAATGGGCACGAGGCAAGATTCTGGCAAACTGCGTACTGACGTGATCGTTGCAAGCATTGAGTAAACAGTTCTCTTGACCCGCTTCAACTTCGTCATCTACGAGGCCTCACTGACCACGAGGTCTCTGACTGCCTGGAAAGCTGCAACCATGGAGCTCAGCTGGATCTTCTCGTTGGTTCCTGAGGCGAGTCTGTGCCTGAGGAGAAAGATGACGACTTTGTCAAGACCAGTGAAAATACGCCATTTCACAAAGCTTTCACAAAGTTAATGAGATCATGCTTTTTTTTTGGGGGGGGGGGGGGTTGCTAATTTTACTGTGACCTTATGATTAAGCATGAATAATCGGACTTACTCAATGTCAGCCAGCTTGATGAGCAGACCCATCCGAATGGATGCTGGAAAGTCAACTTGAAGGTGAAAAAAAGAAGAAGAATCAGTTGCTTTTTCTGCGCTGATGTAAGCTGCTAAGTGATCCTCAGAAACCGAACTGACAACCACAACCTTAAGTTTGAGATTTAATCACTACCTTACAATTTGCAGTCTTCACTGTTTGCTGACTGTTAATTATTGAATTACATCAGTTTTATAATGAACTACTGTTTTGTGAAGGTCAATGCTTTAAGTCCATCGATGTAACTATTTGTACAGTCGGGCTCTTTATTTTTTACAATTTACAAAATACATTGAATAGAGGACTGAAATATTCTCAGCTCTTTCTTTTTCTGATCAAGATACCGCCCAGCTCTGACCGACTCAACTCGTCATGTGCAGCAGAATTTCACCTTCCACGTCCAGACTACATCACTCGTACTGTGTCCTTGCGGTGGCTTTACCTCTGTGTACGAGCAGATGAATCTCAGTGAGGATATCATGCAGGGCTAAACCTTTCAGAGTCTTCAGCTGCAGGATCTCTGTCATGGAGGCGCTAAGGTGCTGAACGAATGCAAACTCACTCATGTCAATGTCTCAATCATGCTAAGACGCAACAGCAAGGATAGCATTTCACTGTGCATGAAACTTGTTTGAAATGGACTTCTGACTTTATTTTAGGTACAGTTCTATTGACCTGCAAGTCAAGTCGAGGGGGAGGATACGTTTGTATGCTGTGGTGAAGTCCTTGTTGAGGGACCAGTCGAGAATATTGGCGATATCCGAGCGGAGGGGGTGTCCCGTGCAGGTGTACACCGTCTCCTCCGTGATCTTTCCGTAGGCCATGCTGGTGCTCTGAAATCACAGAAGTTTACAAGCAAGAGCACAACACAAACACAAATTCCAGACTCTCAAAACTTCTATACCCCCCCCCCCCAGACCTTGACTTTATGTATTATATTATTATTATACTTGTGTGCTTCTTTTTTCGCTTGAGATTGTACCTGTCGTGTTTAGTATAAAAGCTACACAAGCTTTGATTTGGTATCATTCCAGAGCAGAGCAGTCAGCAAATCATATCATGTTTTTCAAGTTTATGTGCCTTTGAGCATACTCGAAAATTCTACTACCAGAGACAAGTTTTCCATAATTTATCAAGACTTTTTTTACACTATTTGTTTACTTTTTAAGACTTTCAAGACGGGTCCAAGAACCCTGCAATATGAATCCAACACCATGAAAATCAAGGTTGAACACACACACACACCCGCACACACCCACACCCACACACACGCCCGCACTAACGGTAGGTTTTAGTCATACCTGCAGGATGTTGAGGGATCTTCTCATGTCACCTGATGATAAAGTAACAATGGCCTTCATTCCATCAGGAGTTATGTCAAGACTAAAAAAACAAACAAACAAAAAGAAAGGAAGATATTCTATAGTTTTAATTGGCTGAGTTCACCTAAACAAAGGTAAGAAGCACATTTTCATGACCAGAAATTCTCTGAAACATCCGAACACATGAAAAATAGTAAATTAGATAAAAATTCATGGAAAAGTATGTGGTTTGACATAGAAATAAAATCCGTATCCAAGTGAATGAGGATTAATCAACGTAAATTATTTTGGGTTGACCTTACCTGCAGGTGCAGTAAGACAGGCATTTGTGACACAAATGTAGTCAAGGTTTCCCGAAAAATTCTGGCTTCAATTATTGTTCCAAAACATTTCAAGGACTGGAGACTGACATTTTATAAATTCCACGACAGTATGAACTTAGACAAGTACACAAGTCGGTAATAGTGTTTTGCCCCCCCCACCCTCACCTCTCCTGCTGGATCACATGACCCAGTCGTGGGGTCATCTGGTCCGGGGACAGGGGGCCAAAGCGAAACCTGGTACAGCGTGACTGCAGGGCCGGGATGATCTTGGACAAGTAGTTACAGATCAAACAGAATCTGGTGTTTTCGGTGAACTTCTCAATCACTGAGCGAGGGGGGGGCGAGAGACAGAGAGAGAGAAAGAGAGACAGAGACAGAGAGAGAGGGAGAGACAGAGAGAGAGGGAGAGAGGGGGGGAGAGACAGAGACAGAGGGGGGGAGACAGAGAGAGAAACTCGTTAGGATCCCAGGAACTACAAAAATATTTATTTGCCTTAATGGGCCTGAGACAGCAGGACATTGACGAAGCTCTATCACATCTTTGTGGCATAAATTCATAGCTAGGATGATGAAATACCAGATCATATTTTCCAAACATATTTAAAAAAAATGTAATGTCAACCTTTTGGTCTAAAAACAAATACAAAGAGTTTCAAAAAAGAAATATCCCTGCCTCAGTTAGAGACAAAACAACCCCCCAAAAAAACATGACAGCAATTTAAAAAAAAAAAGAAAAAAAAAAGTGTACATTTAAAGTAACTTACTAATATTCTGGTTCATTGTGTTTTTATTGTATATACTTACTGGGTATATTAAGTAAAATACTGTTAGCTATAGAGTGGAAAAATAATATTCATTCATAAACCAAAATTATAATTATTATTTTCCCCATGATTTCATATGAAAGGAAAAAGAATTTAGGGGTTGAAGGAAACCTTTCAATTTAAAAATCAATCAGCATCTACAGTCTAAACATTTGTCCTCTCATCAATAAGATCAGCATGGAAAGGTTTTCTCTCCTCTAATTGACTGTTTGGGGTGTAGCCGGAAAACTGTGGCTACAGTTCAGCATCAGCCAAATTGCCTGGTTGTTCAGCGAGCCGTGTGGCTCACAGTGGGCCACTCCCGGCTGAACAGATGGCTTACCTCGCCGCAATGCATTCTGGGCGTCTTGGGTCATGGCATCTGCCTCATCCAGTATCACCAACTTGAAGCCCTTCCTTGATGACAAGAAGAACGAATTAAAAAAAATGGATTTTTTTTTCTTTTCTTGAAGTAATCAATAACAAAAATATACGATCAGAATAATTGGCAATTTCTGGGGATTGGTCTTACTTGAAGATAGTTCTTGTACTAGCAAAACTCAAAATGGGGCCTCGCACAACATCAATACCTCTGTCATCTGAGGCATTTAGCTAGAAACAAACACACACACACACACACACACACACACAAACAAACCAGTTACCCACTCATCCTGACAGCAATCAAACTTCCATATGCTACTAAAATGCGGGTGCGAAGAGCATCAGTCGTGTTTCCATTCCAACTAAACTCCAAGCTACTGATGTTCAGTTGAGGTGTACTGCACCTCCAACACCATGGAGTTGAACTCTTTGTCCTTGTACAACTGCCGGGCACAAGCCAGGATAGTGGAGGTTTTCCCTGTTCCAGGGGGGCCATAGAACAAGAGGTGGGGAAGTCGGTCCTCATTGATAAATCTCTGAACTGGAGAGACAATGAATGATTACAACAGCGAAAAAAAGGATATAACAGAATATGAGGAGTTCCTCCCTGACACGGAATTCAATATATAGTCAGTAGTAAGAGGAAAAATGTAAACAAAACATTCATCAAACAAAATTCATTTATAAGGTTGCGGGAGTATAGAAATGTTTTTTGTTGTTCTTGTGGTAAAACTTACTGGTGCTGAGAATATCTTTGTGTGAGATCAGGTCATCAAGAGTCTGTGGTCTGTATTTTTCAACCCTAACAGATGGATATTAAAATATTGATCAATACTATAATGATGTTTGGATGAGTTCACGTAAAATCGGCACAATCACAACATGTTCATCAACACTTCACACATGAACAGATCCATTAGGCCTTGTATTGATCCCTGATTCAAACTGTTTTTTTCTATAGTCATTCGTTCATATACTTCTTGACTGTCCGTTAAAAATGCTGTAGTCACTAAATTTATAAGTTGGTGTTAAATTTTTCACTTCAGTATCTTTATATTCCAACGAGTCCGAATATAATTCAACAAAACCTCAACTCATAACAGTTAAACACAGACGGTGGATGCAGCAGCAGCAGCAGCAGCAGCCCCGAAACCAGACAGGCGACATGGACACCTAAATGATACTCCGCGGTCGCTTTAATGTTTACATTCATGCCTGGCGACTCAAAAGGTTGTCTCTTTAGTAAATAATGACTTTACATTTCTGAGAAATAAAGCAACACAAATATCAAATAGAAAGCCTGTTGCAGGTGGCTGCTAGCTTAAAACCACATACAGTACATGGTCGACCTGCTAACTAATGCTTACTATCCACTTATACTCATGACATTTCACTCACCATGGTAAGTTTCTGGGCTGTAGCGGCGCTTTACTTGTAGAAGTCATTTGTTCTTTTATCTGTGTATTTAGCTCTAAAGCTTTTAACTAATGAAAAAACCTCCAGGGCAATTTCCAGGCGGCACTGTCAATAGCCGTGTTTGGCGCGCTAGTGAACTTCCTTAATGTGCGTCTGACGTCATGTCGAAAAGCCAATCGGAGCACTCCGCCAACCGCTCTCGGGGCGGGTTCTTCCGCCTGCCGTCACTATTCACCATATGAATACGACGACTCGATGTGAAGAACAAAATCATTCTTGGAAGCGTCTGAGCCACAGCTGTTGTAATAAAGAGACTAAAATCAATTCATTTCATCATCAGATCTTCCAGACTCGCTAGACACTGACGTCTGTGAACGTGAGCGAGTGGAGTGCGTGTGCGCGTGTGTGTGAGTGAGTGAGAGAGAGAGAGAGAGAGAGAGAGAGAAAGAAAGAGAGAAATACTAGTGTTTACTTGCATCTTGGGAAAATTTGGTGAGCAATTTCGATTAAATTTGCACTTCTTAAGGCTGTGTGAGATAAGAAGTTCAACACAACTGTGGGAGGCTGGTGGGAATCTAAGAGTTATCTTGACAACATGAGAAGTGGGTGTGTTTTAAAACTAATTCCGGGAAAGTCTTTGGGACATATCGAGGCTATCGTTACAGGTCTTTCTTGCCTGTACAATTTAAGTCCTAATTCACAGGTGAGCATCCTAAACTTCCATATAAACTGGATCTAAGAATTTGGCCCCCAGGGTTAGCTTTAGTGAATATACTGTGTAATTCAATCAACAGAAACAAATCAAAATTTGTTTGTTTCTGACTTGTCTCGGTTATGCAAAGGATGAATGGTGTGACAGGCTAGTTAACAATTTTAAGGGGAGTTAAATTCTACACGCACACTTTCGTTATATAATTTTAGCACAAGAGGACATGTGGAATTCTCTAAACAATCCAGCTAGTTGACCCAGATTTAGCTTGTTGTGCTGCATCTTTTTTTTTCAACTATTTATCATCCTTTCAAAGTGATTATATAAAGACCAAATAATTCAATGAAAGATTCCATTTGGACATTTACAAATGCCACTCAAGGTCATAACTGTATGCAGTTCAAGACTGACTTTTAATTTCATAGTCTTTTAAAAGGGCAAAAATATGTGTGACAATGTAAAACGCAGTCACTGTATCTTACAGAAGAATGTTTCCTCGTTTTGACCTCTCAGATTTATCTTGGGACCCCTTGGAGGGCGCTTACTCCGAAGAACCTCATAGAGTAAGAACACTAAATCAATAGTTACATAACATATGACTGGCTTCATAATTTTTAAAGTTTGAACTTTCATTTGGTTGTGCAAAAGTTTCCTGTAGTTCCTGGATTTGTCAGTAAAAATCAAGGTGGATACTAAGTAATAAAATGGAAAGGTTTATATCAAAACAGAAGTACGGGCGTGCGTGTAAAAAATAGTGTACGTGATGTGCATCCCTAAACTTTCCCCTAAACATTCTAAAGGAAGGTTCTTTTCGGGCCTGTAGGTTGAACTGCACCGTTCTCTGTCGTGATCTCGCGAGAGCGGCCCCTCACGGCGGCGCCTCGGTGATGCGATGCTTTAGCCGTTGCTGTGGGTTTGATTGACAGGAAACATGTCGGTGTGGTGGGAGCGAACCGGGATGCAGCTGCTGCCAAGGGAAACAGGGAGTACCTGCATCCGATCCACACACCAGCACCTTTAAAACCACCAGGCTTCCCCGCAGATCTGTGATGCGCCCGGCAGCCTCGCTTTTTTAATTAGAAACGAAGGGGCACCGATGGATGCTTAGGCGAACCGCGTCTCGTCCTGCTCGTTCTCCTGTGTTTGCCTACAACCGGAGACACCTTGATGAAACAGCAGGAACTACGAGGACTGTTGTTGCAATGGAGTCGACACTCTCACGGTTCAAACCCTAAACCTCCAACATCTCGTCGTTTCATGGCGTTTTGCAGGTTGCTCGCGTGCTCCCTTCTTTTTTGAATTCTCACTCTTTTTTTAATTTCGTTTTTATTTTGTTTTTTTTTTCTTTGATTTTTTTTCTTTTAAGTGCAACGGAGGAGAAGAAGCTACCACCGCTCGCCAAACTATGAACGAGGAGATGACAAAAAGCGAGGAGCAGCATCTTAGTTTGCAGAAAGCCTTGCAGCAGTGCGAGTTGGTGCAAAATATGATAGACATAAGCATTTCTAGTTTGGAGGGGTTACGGACCAAATGTGCCACATCCAACGACTTGACACAAAAAGAGATACGGACGCTCGAGGTAAGCACCCTTTTGAGTGGCATTTCTGCTGTGCATCTCCATCCAGATCAATACGGAAGGCTGTCACCGTCTGTTATTCCTCTATATTCATACAGGCCTTTGCATGTTTTTTGAACGATAAAACTGCCTCACTGCTGATGGTTTGCATATATATGCAAAGATCGCTGCTAAAGCCGGTGCTATATGTTTTTGTGCAGTGCAATAAATCAAGAGGCTGCAGTGGGCTGTTGTAGACTTGCGCATTCTGCAGGTGGCGGGGAGAAGGAGGTTCTTCTCCATCAGAGTAATATCTGAGGCAGCCGAGGCCTGTAGGCTGCCCGTGTTTACAGTCCATTATACCAGCCTGCGCATCTGTCCTCGCAGCGCATCCAGGCCCTGCCGTTACGCAAGGCGAGCAGACTACTGAAATCTTTTTAAAATATCGTCTTGATTGGCCCGTGGGGTTGACTATTCACGCAAATATATTACGTATTATCTCTTGTGTTGTGTTTTTGAGTTGTATCTGACGGCCGGTTTTGAGACCTCTCATCCATCAGCCTCTCAGGACATAAAAAATATATCATAAAGTGCGATAAGGTCGCTGGAAACTCACTATTGAGACATAAAATATCAGGGACGTGGAAGAATGTTGAGATGCAGGGGGAGATTTTAAACAAACAGCATGAAGTGAGATAAGGTCGCCATAAACTCACAAGTGCAGTAAAATCACCTCATTAAGTTCCAAGGGGAAATTGTGACATAAAAATACCATAAAATTGGACATAGGTGTAACAGGCTGATTCCAACATTTCTCAGAATGCTGACACAAAGCATCCCATGGAAGTCAGGGTCGGTACCATGGGATTCATGATACCCCATCAAACCAGTAGGTAAAAAGTGAAAAGGGGTGTCGTAAAAGTGAAACCTTTTTGCTAAAAATAACAGAAAAAACCCCTACATTGTTGGATATATTTGGGGTTCATTTTGTTGCGATTGAGTGTTCAGGGCGGACATACGTTTTGTTGGGTCACCTGGAATTCGGCGTCTCCGTGGTTTCCTTCGACCAAAGTCCAGTGTGATTTTTCGACATGATTTTGGATGACCACTGAAAGCAATCTCTTTGACAACCAAAGTTTATGAGACCTACAGAATTTGCTTTACACTCGAAGGCCTTTTGATTTCTGAAGCGTAATTACAATTATTAGAGGTTCAAAGGTGACGACAGGCTGTGAACCAGCTATGCTGTGGATGCATGACGTGAATGTCACAACTAACTCTGCCTTATGATGTTTAATGGCTGTCTGTTGTTCAGCCCATCGTTAGCAAGACACATAAATGCTTCCCAGGGCCAGACGTCACGCTCGCCTGGCCTGTGTTGTTAGATTACAGTCGCCAAACATATGATTATAGTTCTTCAAAGTGAAACTGTAATATTTCTTTAACAGCAATATTATTTCTTGATCAAATACGTTTTTGTGGTTTCAGCAAAGTAAACAAAGGAAAAAATTAACTTTATATCTTACATGAGGCAGCCAACTCGCTCTGGGGTAGGTGGGCTTCAGCTGAGCCCAGAATAACCCACATTGGCTTCAGGCATGGGCACAGTGATAGTGCTTGGGTCCCAAATGAGCTACCTTCTCTTATGCGAGTCCATCTAAGGCCCATCGTCAACCAATCAATCTGGGTTTATCAATATTGGACCTCCATGGAACTTGAGGACAAACTTGGCTGGGCTCCTAGCGTATCCCATACGGGCCCCACATGGTTGACTATCACCTGTCTGCTCACAGAAAGACGCTCCCCTGTGAAACCAGCACAAAGCACATTTTTAGAGTTACAATGTTGTAACTCTACACAAAAGTAAAATGTATACCTATACTATTTATGCAGCACGGTGGCGCAGTGGTTAGCAGTGTTGCCTCACAGCAAGAAGGTTCCAGGTTCGAGTCGATCTTTCTGTGTGGAGTCTGCATGTTCTCCCTGTTCCTGTGTGGGTTCTCTCTGGTACTCCAGCTTCCTCCCACAGTCCAAAGACATCAAGAGGGGACGAGGCTGATTGCTACTCTAAATTGACTGTAGGTGTGACTGTGAGTGTGAATGGTTGTCTGTCTCTTTGTGTTGGCCCTGTGATGGACTGGTGACCTGTCCAGGGTGAACCCTGCCTCTCACCTGAAGGCTGCTGGGATAGGACCCCCCCCCCCCCCCCCCCGCAACCCTGAACAGGATAAGTGGAAGAACATGGATGGATACTATTTATACTTTTCATCATTTAATATTCAATTGTGGGTGCAGTGTCCTAATCGAGCATCTGTTGAATTGATACATGAACTTAAATCCAAGTGTGTTACTAGAAGCTACACAAGTTCTTTACAAAAAAGCTGAACAATTCAAACCACCACACTTGATATCAGGGCTCAAAGTTTTTGCAATATACACCCAAGACACAGCAGCGTTTGAGGTGACACGGTGAGTGACACCTGAGATGCAAGTACAGCAGTCACTTTTTGGTTAAGCACTGTTTTAGTCTTTGTCAACTCCTGAGAACGTTAAAACTGCCAGATACGTTGCTATGTTCCAAATACTAACCAATACCAACTTTGCTTGGTTCAATACAGGAAATAGAGTTTTAAGTATTTTGTTGAAACTGCAGCTGGACCTGCAGAGTGATGAGGCCGTAAAAACCAAAAGGGGAACGTAGTTGGGTTTTAATTATTGTTGTGTGTCTGTTCTGTAGCCTGATATCTAAAAAAAAAATACCCAAACTGGACAGATTTTGATGGAATTTTAAGGAAGGTTGGGTAATATTACAATGAACAAATGAATAACATTTGGAAACGATCAGGATCAAATTGTAGATCCTGGATCCTGAACACTGTTCCAGGCTATTGGCAGGACAGAGTTATTAGTGGTATGTTTGTCCTTGGCTGAGGGAGGCACGTTACGCTGAGTACTTTCTAGATCTCTGTGGATTTATAAGAGATGATTCCTATCAGTTAGGTTTCGTCATGCCATCCATTCATATCAAAATATTGATCAATACATCTTTCAACACACATATTTGACAAGCGGCCTCTGTGGGCCAGTATTACTCTCTCTGCATCCATGTGATTCAGCAGGCCTTCATCAGTTCCATCAGTTGTTTTGGGGATATTAGTATTAGCCGGACCTGTTTATAAATCGGATATTGTGCTTTCATGTATATCAGCATGTGTTTACCAATTTCTGCTGATATAAAAATGTTTCAGATCAATATTTTATCAGTAAAATATAAGATTGCACAAGAGTGTCAACAGTATCAAGCTGCTCACATGTATGCCAATGAAACAGATAGATCCATACCGTGTACTGTATATAAAATGGTGCAGGATTAAGTCCTAAAACACCAAAAAAATAGCACTGTTAAATATCCATATTACTTGTCGCATAAGTAAAAGATTTTTTTTTAATGAGTGTCTATGTAAATGCCTGAAATAAAGTCTGTAGATGAACGTAGACGTTTAGATTTTTTATTCTACGGCAGCGGTTCCCAAACTTTTTTGGCCGCGCACCCCCTTCTATATCCCAGCTGATTTAACACACCCCCATTTCCCCACACCTTCTGGAAAAAAACAACAACACAACAATGCCGCATGCAGTGCATAGAAGTGAACTTCTTCAACACTTCACCTTAAGATGAGGTGCATTTTGACCAGCCTGCATTTAATTATTCATTAATATGTCAGCTTTTAATTCTAAATTTTACAAAGGAAATATTTATTTACACATCTTTTGTGTGGGAAAATCCCACTTAAAAAACATTCCATACCATCCATCTTCTTCCGCTTATCCTACGGTCAATTTAGAGTATCAATCAGCCGGGGCTTGAACCCGGAACCTTCTTGCTGTGAGGTGACAGTGCTATCAACTGCACCACTGTGCTGCCCGCATTCCATACCACTATCTAATTTTTTTTTATCTTGTGCACCCCCTAGTGGCAGCACGCAGCCCCCCCCCATACATTGGGCATCCCTGTTCTACGGAATAAAATAAGAATTTATGAGACTTTTATGCAGCTGCGATTTATACGATGACACAGCAGAACTGAGACTGTCACCGATATTAAACATCACCACGCCAAAGAAAAGGAAGTGCGAAGGGAGGAGTGGTGACATTGAAGTCATGCGTCTGCTGTGTAGTTCGTTCACAGCTTAATGTTAGCACTTTACTTTTAGCACTTGTGAAAAATCTTACAAGTTGCATTAATTTCTGAAAAACATATTTTCTGCTTTTTGATTATTGTGTTCATCTTATTGATTATTTATCTTATTTTCAGCAATAACCAGACTCCCTTTGACTTTTGGCTGAGGAAACCCATGGTGTTGCTAACTACTCCATTTATGGCTCACAGAAAAATAGAGAGGTCAGACATCTTTAAATAAGACAGCCTTAAGTTGTTTTGAAGTTGTTATGTTGTAGTTTTTATGACACATTTCTGTTTTATTCTATTAGGCATGCGATCCAAAGACAAAACAGACAAACATCAGTTTAGGTGTGAGTAAATATAAAACAGTGGGCTGCAGGTCTTATGTTGTTAAATTTAGGCTCCACTCCCCCTCTAAACACCTCTGATCAATAGCTGGACCCCTCTGATAAACAGCCTGTCCTACTGCTGAAAACTTGTCTAAAAATAATCCATCCATCCATCCATTTTCTACCGCTTATCCTGTTAAGGGCTGTGGAGCCTATCCCTTCAGGCGAGAGGCAGGGTTCACCCTGGACGGGTCACCAGTCCATCTCAGGACCAACACATAGAGACAGACAACCATTCACTCTCACAGTCACACCTACAGTCAATTTAGAGTATCAATCAGCCTCGTCCTCTCTTGATGTCTTTGGACTGTGGGAGGAAGCTGGAGTACCAGAGAGAACCCACACAGGAACAGGGAGAACATGGAGACTCCACACAGAAAGATGCTGTGCTGGAGCTGGGGCTCGAACCCTGAACCTTCTTGCTGTGAAGCCACAGTGCTGTAACCACTGCACCACCGTGATCCAGCATCAGTGATTGGGAATCTAGATCATCTGCACTAAATTCACTTTCATGTCGCATCAAACACGTTTGGGTTGGCGCTTTTCCATGTTGCAATTAATTTCAGTTCATTTCACTTGGATGTCAATATTGTGGTAATTGCAAACAAACATTAGCAGCTAGTCACCTTTTTTGCTTTGCGTCACATGACGTGTATGGGTTATGACTTATATGGCATCCGAGATCAAGTGAATACAAATCCCACCTGAGTATGAGGCTTCTTGCTGTGAGGCAACAGCGCTCACCACTGCACCACCATGCCGCCACCAAAAATAATTAGATATCAAAATATGCAGGTTATTATTTTGTAGTTCATGCACAAACCAAACATTAAAACACATTTTTAACAGAATCATTGTTTTCTGAAATGAATCAGAGCAAAGGAAACACTCATGATAATTAACTCTCACGTACAGCGGAGAGGAGATAATCCTGAGATCTGTCTAATCTTTCTGTGAGCATTTTAGGATGATGGTCCTCTTTCTGCCTCAACAACAAATCAATTTTTCCACCAGGGGTTTTGATCAGGACCACAATGACGTCAGCCATATGCAAAAGGCTCTCTTGTTAACCGTTCTGATCATTATTGAATGAGGTGTGTATTGGAGATTCCCCAGTGGCTTCCATCTCTATTATTAACCCAAAGGACCGAGGCACGTGCGTCAGACGCAATTTGTTAGAGGCGCTGAACACTGACTGACAAGAATAGCATCCTATGCAGATGAAACGTTTACGCTGGTTTCCATTAATATAATTAATTGTTGTCTTTTGTATCCCTGGATACACTGGGATTGCTCATGACTGATCTTTTTTTAAAAGGCAGTCGAAGAAGTGTGACTAAAGCATGACCTGTGGTCCTGTTGTGTATTTTATTACAGATGTTGTTTACAGGTCAAAACAAGCATCATAACTGGTGCATATTCAACCTCACGAGGAAGGAAAAGGCTTTAAAAACACAGGAATAGTTGAGAATGTATCAAAACAAAAGATTCACACTCTTTGAATCTCTGGGAAAATCTCAGCAAATACTAATAATCTACAATTCGTGACAAAATAATGTGAAATTAACATGTACAAATAAATATAGACCTTTGTTTTTACAAAGGTGGGGGTCTGGCCAGCTGGGATTCAAAGCAGGAAATAGGTTGTGCTCACATGTTATATACCCTGACCACTTGGCTATTTGGCCACTTTTCAATTATTTTTTTGGTGACCTTTTGTTAAAAAAAAAAAAAAAAAAAAATATCAGAAAGTTGCCATGAAGTTACAAAGCTTCTCAGCCTCGTGGGGGTGTCGCCATCAGATGTAGGACTCGTGATGCAGCTTCACCAGAACAGAAACTTTGAACCATTTAACTGATAACATTAGTGAGTTAAAATCCCTAATGTGTTGCTAATGGTTTGCCTGTCAATATGGACATGCCTGTTTGGGAATGCACCAACATCCCTTGGTGCAGTTTAGAATTTAGAAGAGCTCTTTTGTGCACATGCATCTTGTTCTCTTCACCTGTTGTTTACATGTGGGTTTATGAGACTTTGGCCATTTAAATGAGCAGTTAAAATTGGGGGTAATCTGTTCGGTTTATGGACACTTAACATAGAGCTGGATATTGAATCCTTCATGGCGCTGACTGAATCGCTACAATAGTACTGAAGATTGAAAAGTTTCTGTCATTCAACATTTAAATATCTAGTTAGTAAATCTCCAAGTTGTGTTTTATTCTATGTTTTAAAACTGCTGTGTGCTATGAAACTACAATGGAAATATTGGTTATCTGATCCTACCAGCCTATCACAGTCAATGGTGTACAGCAGTGGTTCCCAAACTTTCAAACTCCCGTGCTCCTTTATCCCAGCCATGTGCCCCCTAGTCCTGTACACTTAAAAAAAAAAAAGTAATTCAATTCCAACACACACACACACACACACACACACGCACACACACACACACACACACACACACACACACACACACGCACACACACACACACACATACATCAAGTAAAGTCTCTGCAGTTCATTGCTCACCAGTTTATTAAGACGATATGTCTATATATATTTAACATGTAATCAGGCTGTTTGGTCATCCAGTTTTAAATTTTTTTCACGTACCCCGGTTTGGGAAGCAGATTGTACAGTACATGTGTTCCGCTTTGTGTAGATTTTTTTTCATCAAACCATGATACAGATAGAGATGCTTGGGATAATTTAAGAATGGTGGTATGAGGTGAGGCTCTGACTGCTCTGTTTACAACACCGAGGCAAAGAAACCAGGTCTTTTAAAAGCTAAACAAGCCCAAAACATGGCCAAAATAACTGAGGACTGAGTGAAAATAATACTGAAGGTTCAGTTACATGTAACTGCTGATTCTGTATCGATCTGTTAAGCATCAACGATGAGACAGGAGCTGTTTTGCTTTTATGTTTATCAGTGCTGGTATACTGAACAAGGTCTTTTTGATATGCAAATGCTTAACCATGGTCACACTTTACATATATTTAGTGTTTTATCACAAATAGAAATAATTAAATAAGTATTTGTATGAAAGAAAGTAGTGCTGACTCCTGTATCCAATTTTTGGCACCACCCCTGCTGGATCCTCCAAATCACACTTAGGAATACTTTAGCTCACATGACCCCTAGAAGTGAATTTCAGTTAAAATAACAAAATGAACCACCCTTTGTTGAAAGTCTTTATTGTGCTCATCATAATGTTGGACATTTACAAGGCGACACCTGAAAAGTTGTGTGTGCGCGCGCGTGTGTAATCTGTCTATGTCTGGACGATGTCTCCAAAGGGAAAAATATGATATACAGTCTGCTTATTTAGGAAAAGCCCAGGATTTATATTTACATGTTTATGTGACTATTTCAAAATTGCATGATTATGTTTGCAGGTAGAAATTTTTTATAAAATAGTGTGTTTTTTTTCATCTCATTGATTTTTAATGTCCACATTCGGAGATGATGAAGAAGGTCGCCACAATAGGCCAGTTTTCCTAGAGGTCCATTCACAAGTTGTAGTACAAATCCTGCAAGAAGCTCACTTAGTATAGCCGCATATGTAATGTATGATGAATAGAATCACTTTTTAATGACATTCAGCAAGGCAATAACTAGACGGAAGTATTAGATCAGTTACAAATCTTCTGATCCTTTTTGTACACCATTTAGGCTCCTTTATCGCTGCAATGTACAGCAGAATTTTCTTGTTTTTACAGTACATGTACGTAGTGCATTTGTCTTTTTTTTGCCAAACTTGAAACGGGACTCGATCAGTTTAATACTTTATGATTATAATCGATGTCACAACAAAAAAACAGTAGCAACTGCAGCTTTAATTTGAACCACATCAACATAATAACGTTGTTTCCCATTTGCAGCTCTGTAACTGCACTGTAAAGAGCTACCTTTCGACAGTCACTCCATTACTCATGTTTATGTGCTCTGACTGAACTCTAAGACTCGCCAATGTCCAGCCCAGTTTGATAAACTGTCTGGGAGTATTTTTTTTTTTTTTTGGTCCTACAAATATATACTGTATATTTTGGTGTATAAGAGAAACACATACAAGCTGCAGCATTTTAGAGATTCTGCGTGGATTGGTGGTCGGGACTTTGTGCAAGCACAGGATACTTAAGTGTTACAATCAAGGATAATTTAACGCTCATGGAATGCTATTGTTAGCCCGTTAGCTCCAGCAGCTTATGCTTGTACACCTGCCCACGGTACAGTCTGTTCAGTCCCTTCTGCTTTTTGCCACAGCATGCGAGTAAAGTCTTCCTTGCCAAATCCGCTCTGAGTGCAGCTTTAGGAGGGAGATTTCACTTGGTGGGTGGTTTTACACTTAAATTAAGGTCAGGAACGTCAAGCTACAATAACCCTGGGGGCCATATTATTGTCATGTTATTTTTTTTGCAACACATTTCTACTAAATAAAAGTTTGGCAAGTCACATTTCTCCTGCTGTACTGTACCTGTCAGATGTAGGGTGTGTGTTTTTGTGTGTGTGTGTGTGTGTGTGTGTGGGGGGGGGGGGGGGGCTGAGACACAAACTAAGGAGAATTAATTTCAATTTCAGGAAACAAACACAAGATTCCCTCAGTAGTGACAGGAACTTGCGGAAGCTTGTCGCAGGAAGGTGAATGGAGGATGTAGTGAAGAGTGGAGTGATGAGCTGGTGTATAAATACTGAAACGTGTTGAGTGAATGAGATCAGATACTGATACAAATTTGATCTTGCACATGAATAAAGAAACCAGCAAAATGTAAAAAAGCTACTTAGCTCTGAATTTTTTTTGTATGTGCAGAAGCAAGGTGGAAATAATTGATGCAACATGACCAGAAGAAAGTGAAAAAAACCTATGATGTTTGCTTTCTGTTCAAAAGCGTCCCGCCAGGTTTCTCTGAGGCCAGTTGAACATCGTCGTATTAGTGGAAAAACATATCACAATTGCAGCTGCTATATGTATGTGCAGATGAAATACGTGTGAAAATGAAAAAAAAAAAAAAACGCATAATGGCATCACAGCCAGCGTAAGTTGATTTTAATCTTTTTTTTTTGTGTTGGACAGAATAATTCCCTGGCTCAATAATGTCAACAACTGGCAAATGGTGGTTAACTGATGTTAAAACACCAGAAAGCCACCATTATTGCTTTGAAGGGACACTATTATAATACCTAAACTCTGGCCTGAACCATTTTTTTATGCAGACACAAACACTAGAATGATTCTTGTGTGATCTCGTGAATCCAGCTGCTTCGCAAAATAATTGGGAGACAGGGTATTTTTTGAGGGGCCAGCATGGCTCAGAGGTAGAGTGGCGGTCTAGCAACCAAAGGGACGCTGGTTCGATCCTCACTTCCCCCGGTGACAGTGTTGAAGTATCCTCGCGCAAGATACTGAGCCCCTAATTGCTCCTGATGGCCCTGTGACGGACTGGCGACCCGTCCAGGGTGAGCCCAGCCTCTCGCCCGTTGTCAGCTGGGATAGACTCCAGCCCCCTGCAACCCTTAACGGATAAGTGGAGTATATATAGAGCATCGAAAATGGATGGATAGAAGGTATATTTTGTATTCTTGGGCTTCACAACGTGAACCAAGTAAGATGACATTTTTCTCCCGACCCAAGTGTTTTTATGTTCCTATTCCTAACTTTATAACATGAGACAAATGTCCAAGTCCTATTCACAGCACTGTTTTCACAGCTTTACCTCCCCAACCTCAAGAAGTCAAAATGGTAATTTTCATTTCAATATTTTGATAGTTCCACTTATTTCCAGATCGTATTGTTTGGTCGGCATCATGTTGGACAAAGCTGCAAGCTTTGTTGGAATTGTGCAAGTACAATGGAATTTGGAGTACTATTCCAGATCGGTGCAGCTACAATGAATAAGCAAGACATCTGCTGTGCACACATATTGCTCATACATCGCACATTCCTGACATAGTACACACATTTACTGTGTTGGATACAGAAGTGTAAATCCCGATGTAGCAGTGCAAACTCGAGCTTTATAGCTCTAATAAATAGGTTATTGCTCAGGTGTCGTGAGTGTTTGTGCTGTTACTGTTAGCATTTTGAGTTCCTGTTGCCCAAGGAAAGAAGCTGTATGTGAATCTGGTGGCCTGCCAGAGGGCAACAGGCTGAACAGGTGATGTGACCACAGAAGAGAGCTAAGAGCTGCTGCACCAGTGTGCGAGGCCATCTCGCCTTTTGGAGTGAAAGGAGGGCAGTAAACATTATTCATTTGCATATATATATATATATATATATATATATATATATATATATATATATATTTTTTTTTTTTTTACCCACATTGTTATAAAAATTACAATTAAAGACTGGGGGAAAAATACAAATTTGGTACTTTTTTTCTAGGGAGTTCAAATAATATGTGTATAAGCTTTTGGATAAGACGTGAGGGATTTATTGAGTTTGTTTCTCCTGATGTAGAGCCACAGAAATGTTCTGTAGATCTAAAACAAGGAAGATATACTTAAATTAGCTGTACAGCTCGAGACAACGCTTTTCGCCTGGGTAAATGTGTGTTTTTCTGTAGGTGTATATTGAACAGTCACCTTCTCCAGTAGAATTCTAGCAGCCGTGGGCAGCTGCTGTAGGGTTTGCTGGTCCCTCCTCCACTGGTTTCTACTTTAGTAAGCACTGATGTAGGCCAGCGCTGTCTAATTTCTTGCAGTCACTTTGTAGGTGAATGTTTGAAATGGGGCCATCCAAATGAATCATGCTTTTGGTTTTCAACCATTGTGTGTCTCACAGTGGAGCCTGTACCTCCTTTAACCATCGCTTTCAGTCAGAGCTGTTGTCTCTTAACTCAGAATGATTTTACTCCAAGATATTTTCTGCGTTAGTTCGAGTGCTTCTAGAATTTCATCCGAGTGTGAATGAAAAGAGAAGACTTTCACCGGTTTCCTGTGTACATGTTACCAGATATGAAATGTCGAATCTAAAGTCATTAATTCCCCTGATACCATGTTGCAAAGCAGTTTATGAGAGCTCTATGTCAGTGAAGTGTGCTTCAAATGTGGGTGGTGTTCATTTAAAAAAAAACAAAAAAAAACATTGTTGATATTTTACATTTTTGTCTTTCTGTGAATATGTATCTGTATCTGTCAGGCTGGCTTCTTTATAGAGAGGATGGATTTCTCCTCAATTCTAAACTGTCTTTTCAGCCTAAACAGTGGTGTGTTAATTATTATGTTAGAGTTACGCGGAGAGAAAGAGAGAGAGTGAAAATAGAGACAGAGAGAAAGCGAGAGTGAGTGTGTGATAATGTTGCAGGGGAAGACCACAGGGGCAGCTCTGAGTGATATGGAAGGTGTTATATGTCTGCTGGTTTGCCAACAACACTTTTTTTTTGTCACTATAATATCACAACTTTATGCTAAGCCAGGTTTGTATTTATAGAAGACTAAAACTTGCATGTTGATACTGAAATGAAAAGTCAATCAATTAAGGCAAGTTTGGATAGTCAAATTGTAAATTAGAGAAAATGTTAATAAATAGCACTGTAAACTCTAACTGTGTTTTTTAGGTCAGGTTCAGACAAAAAAGGAGGTTTTCTAATTAGAGTGAACGTGTTCAACATGAACACATGAAATAAAGCAGAAATATCCATCCATTCTCTACCGCTTATCCTCTTAAGGGTCGCAGCAGGGGGGGGGGGGGGGGGGGGGCTGGAGCCTAGAGGCGGGCGAGAGGCAGGGTTCACCCTGGACAGGTCACCAGTCCATCACAGGGCCAACACATAGAGACAGACAACCATTCACACTCACAGTCACACCTACGGTCAATTTAGAGTATCAATCAGCCTCGTCCCTCTTGATGTCTTTGGACTGTGGGAGGAGTACCCGTGCCCGAGCCTGGAACCTTCTTGCTGTGAGGCGACAGTGCTAACCACTGCACCACCTGAGTTGAAATATGTTTATGTATTTTATGAAAGGTGAAAGAATTTGTTTAGAATGTGCAGATATGCTATTGAAGGCAATATTATATATTAGGATAGCATATTTCTTTCCTGGAGTTCTTTGAGTGTTAGGTGCATAAACACTGGCAGTTTTATCGCTTTGTAAGGAAGTTGCACGTTTGACAAGCTAATAGGGATTATAGGGATTTTTTTCTTTCAAATGTTGCCAAAGATATATGGTAATAAACTGTGAAAATCAAAAATGTTAAGAAAGACTAAGGGAATTGTACAAAGGCTCTTGTAGGAACTTATTTCTTTTCAGTTTACAGCGGTCATAAAACATTTCTAAAGCACTTGATTTTGCTTTTATGGATAATTTTTCCTATTAATGAGAATAATAAGAAAACAGATGAAAAGCAGATGCTTTGTCCTGCTTTGTATCTTTCAGTTTCCTGGAGGGGAGAGAGAGAGAGAGAGAGAGAGAGAGATATTCATTAGTACACATTAATGCTGAGAGTGACGCTTTGGCAATATTGTTAATTTGACACTCATGCCAATAAAGCAAAGTGAAACAGGAAAAGAGAGAGAGGCTTAATCTTGAATCATTGATAGCTAGCATTTAGGCTTTCCTGCCTGATATAATCAACAGTTACTAACTACGTCAAACCTAAACAGTCATCAACACTTAGCGATGGCTAAAAACACTCTGCTCCCCATCAGCTGCTTTCTGTATTGAGCAATGTTAAAATGCACTGAAAAGAAAAGCTCCACAATATCACACAGTACAGCTGACTAAAGGGAACCGAATACTCTGCGGAGGGATATATTTGAATGCTTTTTCAAGATAAAAAAGAACCAGATAGGTCAAACAGCAAAGCAGCCAATAAACACATATGTAGCTATGAGCTCCAAGTAAAAAATAGAGCACCCAAGGCTCCTGACAGGGGAACAAAACCTACTCAAAAATAGCTAAAGTTATCTTGATTTTTTGATACAGAAAAATAGAAATACATGGCAAAAAACAAAAAACACTTCACCTTAAGATCACCAACATGTCATAAATTGTGTTTTCAGAGATTTGGAGAAGCCAGACTTCCTCACCATGTTGTCCTTCTCCTCCTCAGGGAAAGTTGGTGAAGTATTTCAGCCGCCAGCTGTCCTGTAAGTGCAAAGTGGCCTTAGAGGAGCGAAGCGCTGAGCTGGAGGACTTCCCTCGCCTCGGCCACTGGTTCCGCATCGTCAACTTGAGGAAAGAGGTCACACAGGTAGGGCTGTAAATCTGCTCAGCCACATTTTTAACTCACTTAATTATAAATATAGCGTTTAGATATTTGCTTGATAGAAAAAAAATAGGGTTGCTGTATTTACATCTATGCCCTGGAAGTGTCATCAGGAGATTAAAAACAAACAGCCTACACATGGCATTTTGACTTCACTATGCTTTCAGATTAACATTTAATTTCTGGTCATCACATTTTTAACTTAATGTAAACTGTCCAGCTAATAATTGGAACTTCAGGAAATTCTGTATGAATTTCCCCTTCAAGTGCACTGCAATTTACGTGCACAAGTGTAGTGCAGTTCTCCTAATGACCACGAGATGCCGTTAAAACCAAAAACTGAATAAAGTCATTCTTGAACTATAGATGTACATCTCAAATTAGTTATTCATAGCAACCTTATACAACATTTCTATGTGGTAATATGCATTTTTTTAATAATGCATTTATTCATAGTTGCATATTCATTGGTGCTATGGCTATATTGTGTTTGTGTTGAAGGAGATGAGTCCAGGCGAGGTGACTCTGGAGGGTCTGCTGGACATGAACGAGGAGCAGGTGTGTGAGCTGCTGCAGAAGTTTGGTGCCAACGAAGAGGAATGTGCCCGGCTCAACGCCTCCCTTTCCTGCCTCAGAAAGGCCCACCAGCTCGGTAAGAGGTTCACCTGTGACACACCAGCGCTTATCCACAACAGCTGCACAACCACTATCTAGACCGTCACCTGAATTCGAAATATTATTTTTAATTCACTTTGAATTTTGCTGGTCAATCTAAAAACTGAAAAATAAAACGAGCATGTTGATATGAAAATAAAATGTGTAAATGTAAAAAAACACAACGTTAAATTGAATTTACCGTAGGAAGAAGTCATGGTGTATGACCGGTGTTTTTCGTACAATAAAGCCGAAGGGAAGCATGTGCGATTGGAGGAAAGGGAAATAAATGATGTTTGCTTGAAATTTTAAGGCTGTTTTAGGGCTATGAGTGTTGTTTAATTATTTTTAATTACTTCTTTTTGGTTTATCAAGGGAACACCTACAAGCCACCATTTTTGTAATATCTTTTTTTAAATTGTTATTGCCATTTCTTCAACAAAGTTTTGTTTGGTTACAGTACGATGCACTTTGAAATTTTCTGGTGCATTCAAGGACACTCTGAGATATAAAAACTTGCATGCTGATCTACAGCTTATGAAATCTAATCAATGTTTTACATGTTTTGGAGCATCATGACTTTGTTGCTGACCCCTTGTGTGAAGTGATTCTGCTTTAAGGGGGCCGTCATGTCTAGAGAGGTTTTGGTTGAGGCTACGCTCAAATGACTTAAACCTGACCACTAGATGCTGTTAATCCATCCATCCATTTTCTACCGTTTATCCTGTTAAGGGTCACGGGGGGCTGGAGCCTATCCCAGCAGCTTTTGGGTGAGAGGCAGGGTTCACCCTGGACAGGTAGCCAGTCCATCACAGGGCCAACACATAGAGACAGACAACCATTCACACTCACAGTCACACCTACGGTCAATTTAGAGTATCAATCAGCCTCGTCCCCTCTTGATGTCTTTGGACTGTGGGAGGAAGCTGGAGTACCAGAGAGAACCCACACAGGAACAGGGAGAACATGGAGACTCCACACAGAAAGATCCTGTGCTGGAGCCAGGACTTGAACCTGGAACCTTCTTGCTGTGAAGCCACAGTGCTGTAACCACTGCACCACCGTGATCCAGCATCAGTGATTGGGAATCTAGATCATCTGCACTAAATTCACTTTCATGTCGCATCAAACACGTTTGGGTTGGCGCTTTTCCATGTTGCAATTAATTTCAGTTCATTTCACTTGGATGTCAATATTGTGGTAATTGCAACCAAACATTAGCAGCTAGTCACCTTTTTTGCTTTGCGTCACATGACGTGTATGGGTTATGACTTATATGGCATCCGAGATCAAGTGAATACAAATCCCACCTGAGTATGAGGCTTCTTGAAAATAGAGCGTTTGTTGTGAAAATCATTTTTTGTTGCTATTTATTGTTGACCTACACAATCTATCCTGTGAAGAGTTTCACGTATTTATTTAAGATATAATTAGCATAAATTAATCATGAATAGGATTAGTATCTTTTGCTCTGACGTATCTTCTTACAAAGCTCATTTTCATCCTTAAAGTAACAGTGTATTTAATGTAGGCATATTGATGCGAAGTAGCTAGTTTGTCCTGTTATGGAGAAATTAAGTCCTTTAGTTTGTTCATAGTAATTAATTTAATTTCCTCCTTTTTAAAATGAGATTGTATTGCTTTTATTAATTGGTCACGAGTGATTGTCTTATAAAAAAAAAACTACAATATGACAGACATTTTTTTCCTACTTTCAATAACCTACTTATAGTAAAATACACTCTTAAGTATTTTGTTGTTTTATTGCATGAGGAAATATTGCTAGATGTTATAGTGCCTTATGGGTTAGGTGGTGCAATTTATTTAACTTGGAACTTAATTGTCTTTTCTCACTTATATTGTAACTGATTGACATCCTGCACCTACTCTTTCTCTTCTCCCTGATCAAATTGTGGCAGAAAAGTGCAAATATAACAAGAGTCAATATAATTTTATCACTTATTTGTAACATTTTTCATGATTAGACATATTATTTATTTTCATTTGTCAGCAAACTGAACCAGCACCTGGGATATAGAATCAGTTTTATCAAATATTGAACTTATCAATAATTTTTCAGTGTTTTGTATGTTGCCGTTCACTTACTTTGGTATTTCCTTTCTTGCCATGTATTATAGAGATTTTAAATAAAACTTCCTTTCACACTGGATTACAATCCCCCAAAGAATTGCAGTGCACATTAATGCACATTAATGACATTTGCAAGCTGGTCACCTGCCACCTCTTCTAGAAGCTGGACCAAACTAGATGTCCCTTTTTGAATTAACTTAATTCTAATATATGTATAGCTTTTCCTTTCGAATTTTGAATTATGTCTTGACTTTTAACACTCAAAAAATGTATAGTAATAAAGTTAAGAACGGCCTTACATTCAAGAAATCCATACAATATGATATCCATATTGCATATTATGTTGTTTCTTCTTCCTTGCACTCATCAGCTATTCCATTGGTTCATGGTCAGTCTGGTAATATCCAAAGTTCTCATCTATGCATATTGAATAAAAGATGTTCACTACAAACTTGCCATCACATGCTGACTATACAAACGAAAGCAACAGAGGGACACAGTTGGTCTAGGTTGCATTGAAAGCATGAAAGCTTCTGACAAATCAAGTCAAAAGTGGTTTATTTTCCATTTATTAAAGCAGGTTTATACTGCTGTAATGCTTTTGGGTGTATTCCATTAATTCCATGGTTACACATTAGGGGGCATCAGAGACCAAACTTTCTGCCTGGTGTCTGAGGTTTCAGCTTTTGCAATAATACAAGCTAACCAGAAGGGGGCAGTAGAGCATCACTGCAACTGCACTGTGAGGTTCAGTAACAACCTTTAGTAAACCCGCTTGATGACATATCTGTTTCTCCTCTACTCCCACTCAAACACACAATCACACATGCAACAACATACACACTGTGTGTGTGTGTGTGCGCACGTGCGCGTGTGTGTGCGTGCGTGCGTGCGTGCGCATGTTCTTTCAGACAGAAGGGACTGCTGAGCAATGAGGCAAATAAACTTGAATTTTTTTCTTCATGGTGCCCACTGTGCTTTAATAGTGTTGTATCAGAAGACTTGGCACAGCTTCAAAGCATTTCTTTTATTTGTTAATGTAATGAATTAAGATGAAGACATTCAAGTAAACAAGTCTTTTATTACAATAGTCTTAACAGGCTCTTTGTGAAGCTGCAGGTGTTCAGCAGTCCTCTCCAAATATTCACACCTCTCTGCTTCTGCTTGTTTGCCTTTTTCAATTTCTCGCCTTCCTGTGGGCTTCTCAAACTTCCTCCCTATCTTTCTCTCTCATCAGTGTGTTTGAGCCAGTTGTTGAACACACAGAAAGACAGGCAGGCAGGCAGGCAGACAGATGTCCCCTGGTAGAGTCCATCAGCCAGTCCCAGCCGCCTGTGCCTCGGTCCAGCTGGGCTCTGACCAGTCAGGCTTCAGACATCTCTAGAGATCAGCTTTCTTTTGCCAGCGCTTTCTAGAGGTTTGGCTATGTTCACTCTACATCTGAATAAAATCAGGTTTTTGTCCCTTGTATCTGTTGTATATATTTGTTCTGATCAGAATGCTTGGCAAAGGTTTCAGTCCGGACCCTCAGGTGCATCGCCACATGAAGGATAAATAAGAGAACTCATTTTTAGTCCAAACACAATGCCAACAAATGCAAATGTGTGAGACAAAAAAAAATTCATTTGCATAGATACAAAAGTAGTTTTCCACCTTAAATCATGAATTTCATTCTAATATCGGGTGTGAAGGTTTATAGTTGACCTCTGTTTTGTGGCAGTCCAAGAGGACCAGACCTGTCCTCACATTAAAAAGGTCTCTTGTTATTCGTGCAAGGCATAATGAACTGTCTAGATTGGGATAAAAGGGTCATTTCAAGCTGGCTTGTTCTTTAAACTCACACCCATTCATTTTTAGCAGGGTGTCTAAAAAATGAGCAGACACGTCGTGATAACCTCTGGCGGAAAGAGTCGATATCACAAGGATCAAGTGATCAGGAGGTGATCTGGATCAAGTTGTAGATCCTGGATCCTAAAGACTTTTTCCAGGCCATTGGCAAGATGTAGCTACTGAGCGACAGTGACTGCCCACTTTTAAAACAGTGTCATTATCAAAAGTAAATTTAACCTATATGTATTTTTTTATAGTGAATCTTTATATAAAGAACCTGGAGCTGAGCCGTTCACTAACAGATGGATTCTACACAAAAAGATAACAGGAAAACAGAAAAAGTCAGCAAGAGAAGAGTGTTCCTAATTATCTCAGGACCTAAGGAACGATGTGCCCCGTAATCCACTGCAAACAATATTTCAGATCAATATTTATTTGATACAATTAAACAACAACTTTTAGTGACCAAGTGAACACTTTTATTGTTGCTATGTAACTTGGAACCGATGTCAGTGAATTTGTAACATCAAAATTGTCAGCATTTCTCATCTGAAAGGCAACTCATGGCCAAATTCAGTAAATATTCCCATGGCAACAGTGCACTCCACCAATCAGGGACTTCCCTTATACACTTTAGTGTTGTGGGTAGTTGTAATTCTACAGGAGATCACACAAAAACAAAAACAACCCTTTTGTTATGCTGTGACTTTCGGCTTCTCAGTGCCATCGTATCACAACCTGCTCGCTCATGAGTCGACCTGAGGTGGTTACAGCAACACTGTGGCTAATCAGGAACTCTTCTATGGATCATACGAATGGGATTTTCACTTCCAAAGCCAAACTGTTGAGCTCTATTTGCTCAACAGAATTTTTGAACGATGAACTTTGACCAAATCAATTAGCGATTCATGATTCCTACACAAAGACCTACTTTTAAAATTTTAATATCTAGAACCTCCTTGGTGAGTTGTAGCCGCTCCCACAGCGCTTTGCAGTTAGTTATGTTACATTTGTAAGCATTGCATCATCGCTGAGAGCCTGTTGATGGAGTTAAATCGGAGTTGCTATGAAGATATTTCAGATATTTCAGTCATAACTCGTGTCTCCTTTGAATCCTGGTTACGCTGGTAGACGGAATCAGGAGAAACAGAGGACCGTTGAACTGCTGGAACATCCAGGAGTCATCACTTGATACCAGAAACCTTTCAACACCTCTTGAAGATACAAGCCTGATGCCTATCTGTGAAACAGCGTGGATCCTGCACTTACGCCATCAGCTGTCTTAACATCAGATTATGTTGTTAAACTAACTGTTAAAAGAAAGCTGATCTCTCCTTCTGTAAGACGACCGGTTACCACATTACTGAAGTGCTGTATGACAACAACGGTGGAGTGGTATAATATGTCGGGTCACATATTGGACTAGAATAGAAACTGCCCGAACAATCAGACACCCACTAATGTTCAGAATTAGCCATGAAATGATGGCCGAGCTGTCTTCCTCTTTCCCCGTTTGTTTCTTTTCCTCAGCCCCCCCCCCCCCCCCCCGCATTCTATCGTCCAGCTTATCATTCAACATTATCTTTACGGCCTCTCTCTTTACATTCTTCCTTCACCTTATCCCAAAACCACCACCACCCCCTCTCTTTCTCTCCGTCTCACTCTTTCACTGTTTCATTAAAGGCAGGGTCTGGCCACACAGAAGCACTAATGGGCTCTCTATCAGGGGGCTGGCTGGAGATGTGTGAATACGTTACATCAACACCACCACGCAGCGGTGGGATGCACTTTTCAGTCGTGAGAAACACAGCACTTTTCTTCATATTCTTTACCCCAGATGGAGACAGGAGAGTTGGATGTGTCACAGCTTCGAATCGCTGCCGTTGGCACATCTGTGTGCGTGTGGAGATAGAAACAGCACATATTGGTGCTGTATCCGTACAGTATATTAGCCAAGAGTAGAGAACACACATGTGGTTTTAAAGTGTTACTGAGCGCTATGAGAACATACAGCACTTTAAGAGGCAAGAAGCGGAGGATGTTCTTACATCTATATGAGTTGTATTATTCTCTTAAAGATCTGTAGCCGGTTGCAAAAGTACCGACTGCCATGAATGAGAGCAGAGAGAAGGATTACAGAACATGCACAAGGAAATATGTATATATTCCAGTTTATGAGTCATCAGGAATTATTTTAAAATTGGCAGACACTGAGAGTCATACACTCTCAATCTAGGCGGCTTAGACATCACATAACAGGAGAAATAGATGGCATAATAATAACTGAATGTATGTCTCTCTGTGGTGTAATGGTGTAGGAAGGAAACTAATGCAAGTTAATAGAATTTTTCACTACAGGCTCTTGGGACTGCAGTCTACGAGTTGCAATGAGGATGAGTCATAGAATTGGGAGGCAGCCGCTCTGTTCTTTGTGCCGCAATATACACACATTATGCAGCCAACCCCTTTTAGATGAGTCCACACACGCACACACACACACGCGCACACACACACACACACACGCACACACACACACACACACACACACACACACACACACACACACACACACACACACACACACAAGTGACAAGCATTATCACATGGAGAGTTTCCTTAATAAGAGTCCTTCTGTTGATCATGCTAATAGTCTTCGCAGAGTATGACAGGTCTTTCTTTTTTTTTTTTTCCTGTAATTTGTGAGAGTTTAAAGGAATGTCCCCGTGCTTTGCCTTGAGACGGCTTCATATGCACATAAACACTTAATTGGCTTGAAATGCCATTAGTAAGACAAAGAGATGGTAAAAAGAAGATGAGAAGAGGCAGAAAATATTTGAAAAAAGCAAATAAGTGGAAAGGAAAGTCATGGGCAGGTGGACGTGTGGAGGGGGTTTGGGGGGGAATAAGATGAATTGAGCTGAAGAGGGAGTGATGACGACAGGAGGTGAAGAAGAAACGCAGGCATGTCGGGAAGAAAAGAGCAGATGATGGAAGAAAAAGAAAAACAACCAGAAGAAGCATTGACAGAACCCCCGACAAGCATTTTCCTGGGCACCCCTGGGTGCTTCTTTTTTAGCTTCTAACTAATTGGCAGAGTTTAACTTTGAGCCCCACTGATTACACCACAACCCTTAAAAAGGGGGACAGTGCATCTACTCAAGGCAGCCGTTGCCCTTTCACCAAATCCTGTTTACAGTGGCGCTAAGATAGACCAGCTACTGTCCCAGTGGCATTTGAGTGCCATTTAGCTCAACACTTCTAGAGGTAATTATTCCCATTATGAGGCTGTTATCTTCCTTTCTCAAAGCCTCCACCCGAATGTTAAGATTGTCCCATCAATAGTGTCGGGGTGTGCCTTTTGCATTAATAGCTGCTCCTAAACCCTCTTGTTGCATTGTTTGGCTCGACAGTTGATGCTGGGATGCAGGTAATTCAGGTGAGAGAGGAGCTCGGATGACGCAGCTCTTGAATTACACCCCAAATAGTCACGCATAAAGCATTTGCTCGTGGAATAAAGCAGATATGAGGATAAATAAATGGAGGCCTTCAACCATTTGAGGAAAAGTGTTTTTTTTTCCCTTTTCTTTTTTACTTAGTGTTAGAAGATTAATATACGACACTGGAAATTCCTTCATTTATGCCTCCGTTATGTTTTTATGACATCCAAGCGTCCGACTTTTTCATTAATGCGCCATTTTTAGAGGGCCTTGAGAGAGCTTCCCCAAATTTGGCTCAAGCACGCACTGGGACTCAAGGATGCTCTAATACAAGTTGGAGGTCAAAAGTCAAGGTCGCTGTAACAGGTACGCGTTGAGGAGGCAAAATATTTATGAAGTCACAGATCATAAGCCCGCCTTCTATAATCAGAGAAAATATTTTTCAGTCAATGTGAAACCAGCCCAGAAGTGTCAGACTCATCCTATAGCGGGAATCTCAAACATTCAACTGTGGCAACAAGAAGAAAAACACAGTTTTGCTTGTAGGTGGTCTGTAACTATAGAACTGAAGCTAATTTATTTAAACAAAGCAGCATAACAGCTAACAATCTACCTTTTTGAACAAAAACAAAAACCTCTAATTTTGCAAATCAGCTCTTCAGTTGTTTAATCCACAGACGATGAGAAAAAGGACAATCTCTAATGCTTTGTTGCTAATTTGTTTCTTGACAAAGCGCAGCATCTCGGCCATGCAAAGACATAACTCAATTTACAGCGTTTAACTTGCAGTAAATTCAAAGACAAGTACGTATTTTTAAAAAACAAACTTTATTGAGAGTATATGAAATTCCTTCCAACTCCAGATAACACACTTCCACCTCCCTGAGTCATGTCATTTTTTTTTTTAAATTTTGAACTTAAAATGTTTGTTTGTTTGTTTTTTTAAAACAAAGTGAATAAATTTGAAAGTCATATTTAACAAACAAACACGGGAAAATGAGCTAGCAGTTCTTCTCATTCAGGAACAAAGACAAAGGCAAAATGATGAGCTGAACATGGGTTTATAGCCTCTGTTTGTCACGTGGGACAGTTCCTCACATTTTGGAGAATGTGCTCATCTATATTATGTGTCTATGTTCAGCAGTGCTTTAGTATAGAATAACAGCTAGCTAGGCTCTGCACAGAGGTAACAATCCACAGGCTTGCACCTCTTACCACCATTCATTATCATGTTTTGTTTGCTTGAATATGGCTAATTTGATGTTTTATGGGGGTCATGTGCGTGTCATGTAGGACCAGTTGCCAGGCAACCAGTGGAGACTGGTCCCAAACTTTAATTGGTCTCATGCAATTGAAGAGAAGAGCAAATTACTTTAACAGAAGAGCAAATGTCACTATTCATATTCAGGACATTTTTTTTTCTATTTTAAAATATTCTTTACTTTTAAATGAAATATTTTAACATCACTATGTTTTTTCTTCTTTTTTTGGAAATTATATCATTGGCAATAATATTGTTAATGACAGCAGTCATCCAGCAGAAATAAATAACACAATTTGGGGTTAACCTACAGTTAAATACCCAAAGTGCACGAGGTGCAGTATTTGTTTCATGAAAGTAGCGGTCCGAATGAATTGTGGTTTTGCTGATACATCTCAGCATGCAAATCTACATCTTTGCCTTGCACAGACCCCTTCAAAAATAACACCATTATCATTTTAATCTGTTTTTCAGTTAGAATGTGAGTAATGACACACAAATGATAACTCCCTCTGATATTTTGTGAATCTTTGCCGATCTAGGTCACAATATCAGTCAGATAAATAGGAATTTGATATTATCTCCAAATCAGTAAGCTTTACCACAGCCGTACACTGGAGGATTTGTCTGGGGAATGTGACAGTGATGATTATGCTTACCTCGATCATCAGTCGCTTAAGCCAGAATGGTAAATGATCACTGGTTTCAATGTGATTTCTACCGAGACAGTAAAAATGTAACTTAATCCGTCTCAAAGATGAGACGAGATAAATTCAAAGAAAAGAAAAGAAAAGGAATTCCTGGATGTGAAATCAAGAGCAGTACCCTCGTATTCGAGGACACTCGAACCTGTATCGGCACACTTCTGTCTTACTGATCTGTCCTTTCTTCCAGACTTTAACCTTATTACTCCTCTATCGAAGCCCCTCATAACAATACACTTCTGAAACTCTTACAAATGAACTGAAATGGCAGCTGTCATGCTAAGTGTGTAGTTTGCCTGAAGATTGTACTTAGGTGAGATCATGTGAAACAAGAAGTTCATTAGTTAAGACCCGTTGCTTTTTTAAAATTTATTTATTTTTTATTTTGCTGAGGCAGTTGCTAAGATACAAGTGTACTTAATGAACTGACTCATACTTGAAGGAGCAGTTTCACAAGTGTCATTCAAGTTCAGGGCTTCTATTGCAGAGAAATTTAACCCTGGTGTCAGTTTGATAACTGCTGCCAAAATGAGGCTGCCCTGTGCAAGAATATAATTACCAAAGTGCACGAGTTGAATCAAATGGGATGCTAATGAAAAAAAAATGCTTCCTGTGTTTTAGCTTTGTAATCATTTTGAAATGTCCAAAGTAATTTGGCACCTCTGGACCTGACCAAGAGCAATTTGGAACACAAACCTCCGTAATGTGAACTCATCAGTGGCTATTGATCAGTTTTAATTGTTCGTATGAGGTGAAGCTGAATTTTTGTTCCCGCTCATAAAGGAAGCTTGATGAAAATCTTCCTCATCTTCTCCCGCGTTTGTGCTCTTTTGAGCCCACTCATCCTCGCTCCATCTTGATTTCTGTCTCAAGTGCTTTTTGGAGTTTAGACACGGCCTCTTAAAGTCTTCACACACCTGATACCAAATGAAATTTTGAAAAAAAAACATTTCACCCTTTGCAGATTTTGGAATTCGGGCTGTCTCTTTTCGTTCAAACACATCCTATCTGCTGCTGTTGCACAGCGACAGTGATAGGAATGATTCTGTCCTTCATTCTTTGTTGTCCCGTGTGGTGTCGTAGATATCCTCACATACAAATCCTGCTATCATATTGGTGATGAATTTTTAAAAGCTTCTGGCAAGGAGCTCCAATTAGGGATGCACGATAATATCAGTACATCATCTGAGTGTACAAATATTGGTCATTCTTGGGATATATTGGCCTGATGGCTGATATTTTTATTGGCCCAGTTTTGCTTCAGTCTCTTCATCTTTGCTCATCATCTGTTGTTCATGTCAAGGCAGTTTTGTGGTAAATAAGATATAGTTGATGGGCTTTTCAAAAAATGGCTAACAGTTAGGACGGCACGGTGGTGCAGTGGTCAGCACTGTCGCCTCACAGCAAGAAGGTTCTGGGTTCGAGCTCGGGCAGGGGATCTTTCTGTGTGGAGTCTGCATGTTCTCCCTGTACCTGCGTGGGTTCTGTCTGGAACTCTCAGTTGAGAAAAATGTTGGCATATCTGATAGTGTGATTGTCCCTCCCAGTTTGAGAGCGCCCTCTGCTGGATAAACAGGGCAAAATTGATCAAATGATCTGATGATGAAATGAGCTCCTCCAATTTGAATCATTAAAGTTTCATTTCAACTTTTTACCCCATGTGTGAATGAATTTTTCCAACGAATATTTCAACTCTTAAAAGCCTCTTTCGCATGCAACTGTCAGTGGATGTATGGTAGCAATGACCAGGTCTACATGATTTAGTAAAAATACCTAATTGCGTTTATTGGATTAAAATTGCGATATGATTTATGATATAAGAGGAAATGTTAATTTTTGCATTAATATTTTTCCTTTTCATTAAAAACAACCATTTAGAATAACTACGGTGTTCATTTATAGGAATCCCTGTTAAACAAAGATATTTTCTTACATCTGTAGAGGATAATCTGGAGCCAGGACATCTCTGCAGCAACACAACATGACATTGAAAGTTGTTTTTCAAAGAATTAACCTTCCTAACAAATATTTCACATTCCTGCCATTTGTAAAATGCAGTGGGCCAAATTCATTAATTTGGGTTAATTGTAAAGTGATTACATCATCACTTTGCACATGCACTCCTGAAAGTTTGGGATACATTAGCACAAATTTGTTGGATAGCATCAATCAGTAATTGTTCCAAACCGCTTCTTTTTTGGTGTGTAAATCTTGGTAAGAACGTGGGTATTTAACGATCTGTAAAACGTTGTGCATATAGTTCATCTGAAAATTCTGACATGTTGTGCGGGAGATTTTAATGTGGGCACAGAGACAGTGTGAGTGTTGTCCTCTGTGTTCAGAGCAGCAGGAACAGCTTGCATCGAGAGACCATATTGACTCGCCTCCATAGGTGTGCTGTCAATAGGCTGCATATTCATTAGTCTAATCAATCCTCGCACATGTCATCTGTCCTTCTGGAACATCAGTCGCTATGGAAAATGTCAGTAAATGCTCCACTGATAGAACGAGCACCTCTTCAAAAGTAAGCCCTCATGGTCACCATTTTACATTTTCGAACTTTACTTTTACTTTCCTAACCATGTGTCACACAGTGCTGAAAACCAACACGTTTCCATGCCAACCAAGACAACACCTGATTTACTGATTAGGAAATGTCAGTCAGAGAGATTCAACAGATGTTTTTGATAAATTGGATTAGCAGCTGGTTCTGCGATGATTCGTCCGTCTTGTAATTTCACATTTCAAAGCGTGTTTTGTTAACATCGACATGAATAAATCAAACAGATTGAAAATAATTACGAGAGTTTAAGATGAGTCAAACTGAGTATTTAGATTGAGACTTGCCGTGAGGCTTTGCTTGGTAAAGGAGGAGGAGCACATGCAACCCAGGGTGCTTTGTGCTCTGTCGTCATAATTGGAGTCAAATACGACACCCTATTAATTTTTGTGTGTCTTTGTGAAATTGTTTAGAGGATGCGTTCATCCTTTGTGCAAATATATATTTTTTCGAATCGTCCAATGTTGGGCTGCAAGATTAAGAAAAAATATCGAACTGTGATTATTTTGATTGTAATTGCAATGTGATTATATTGAAGGAAATGTTCTAGATATGTTATTCTTTTTACAACATTTCATTGTGAAACAGATTAACATGATAATAGTGTGATTTTTTTGGGGGGGGGGACTTGTATGAAAGCTGTTGCAGGGCAGACAAACTGGCTTATTGCATGGCCAGGATACATGATTCCTAGACACAGAGAGGGAATCACTGTGAATTCAGGGTTGGAAAATTTGGTAATGTTCAGTGTTGGGAAATGTTCAGGAGGAATTAATAGGAATTTTGGTGTTATTTCTATGAACTGTGTGTACACTGTCATATACAGGCATTTATATTCTCTTAGGCAGATGAAAAGTAGAACTCTTTTTTTGGGGAGGATTTTTATCATTGAACCATAAAAAATGTTTGTATTTCCCACGGTTTTAATGTCATTGACCAAATGTATTTTAAGTAAGATCATTAAACTTAACCTAACTGGATGCAGTCTTCATAATCAAACTGTGCAGTAGCATGCGAGATGCTATTAATCTTTGGATGTGTTGGGAGATTGCGCCTGCGCTTTTTTTCCTGTCGATTCCTATAAATTCGTATCTAACCCTATCAATTCATGTGTATTCACATTAATTCCACCCTCCTGCTGTGGTACGTTATTAAAAATGAACACCGCATGTAAACAGTGTTTCAAACCTCAGCGCACCATGAGGTTCTTTCGGTTTATTAAACAGTCGTTTTAAATTGGCATTTCTTCACTGCTCGTGCTACAACCGCTCTCATTAAAACTTAAATACACCAATACTTAAAATAAATCATTGTTGATACCTCTGGCGAAAGAAAAGCTGCATTTTCAAGTGTTTTTTGGCATCATTGAAAATGGATTTAAGCTCATTCAGTCAAGGTAACTATATTTTTCTAAAAAAAAAAATAAAAGAAAGACCCTTGGAAATTCCCATTTATTATGTCCCTGGTGTTTTTGCAGCCGTCTTCTCTCGCATCTGTTGTTCCTTGCGGCCGCATCCTCATACCAAATAGAAAAGGCTGCTGGCTTTTTCCCCCCAAGTTTTTAAATTCCATCGGGAGCTTTTATGGGAGATGTTTTTCGTGGTTCATTTGATCTTGCTGGTGTTGATATTGTGTTTGAAGTCTGGGTTTTTTGATGCTCATAGTTCCTTAGAGACAATGTCACAGCAAAGAAAAAAAAATGATACACCAACAAGACCATAAAAAAAAAGAAAGAAAGGAAAGTAGTGTTGTTGACAGAAATTTGCATTAATGGTGGCTTGGCGGTCAATAGCAATTTGAAGACTGTGGGGTCAATTTTGCCCAGATTTAGTCATGCATGAGCTGCACCTGCATCTGTTGAGATGTACCCTGGATCGGTTCAACCAACGTTATATTTTGTTTTGCTGAACAGCCTGTTTTCTATGCATGAAAGACAAGCAGAGTATCCAAAACTATTTCAGTTGCCAGATCAATAAACACATTCTGTTTTTGTCTCTTATTCAAGAACAACTTGAGGAGGATAAATTGCACAGTAATGGAGGTAAAGTATTGTTATATGAGCTCAAAAACACTCATTTTGGCTGCTCACATTCAAGTTGTTCGCCTCTGTTGTTCTTCCTCTCTCATTCAACCAAAGGCTTACAGTCTCGGCTCAAGTTGTCTTGTGTTATGACTCATGCAGCTTTTCCCCTCATCTGTTTTGGTGCACTACTCCATGTCTCTAACTCTTTGGCTTGATTCATTCATGCTTAATCTGCTCCACATCTGAATTCGTATGCACTACTAATGCATCTGCATCAAAAATTAATTCTTCATTACGCAAATTGAGCATATTTGGTCGTCCTAAATAACGGCCTGCTGCCAGCATTGTTGTTGCAAACAAGATTTAGAGCTAATGGATATCTCAGTGTTAAGTGCATGACAGGAACCAATTTATTTTAGATATTTTAACCAAATGTTCACCCAAATTATTAAAAAGAAATCTCTCTTTATGTGCTGTATCTAGCCATGTTTTATTTACCCAGGATTCGACATTGTCAGCCTCTTGGATGTCCGCAGTGGAGGTGCTATTGAATGCTGCAGGGAAGTTAGCATCATCATGGGTCCTTCACCCAAAAACCAATGAAATTTTTACATTAGACTTCCAACCTGCAAATTAAAGTCTGTGCCAAACAAAGTTTTATGAAATTTATCTTAAGCATTGACAAACCACAGACCTTCCTCCAGGCATTTAACTGAAACCTACTCAAAAATCTCACTGACTTTGAGATGAGAAAAAAACTAACTCAGTTCCAGGTTCTAACTCCTACTTTACTGGTGCTTGAAATTATTTAAACATGAACATGTTTTCTATAAGAACTCAATTTTTTAAAGAGTTTTCACTGTTTTTGTTTGATAGAACTGATTTTAATTACACTGTGAAAGGGTGTCTTCCAGTGTATTGCGAGCCTAGTTGTATGCTATGCCGAAATTGATTCACTTCTGATCCTAAGCACTTAAAATGATATTTTTGTAACATTTTTAATGTGTTTTACAAATAGGGAACTCATACCGTGTGCCTTTATTTAGTGAGTGTGCGGTTGAGAGAGTGCATTCCTGGTGGTGAGTATGAACTCAGCAGCAATACCGCAGATGTAAATGTTATCGTTCAGTTCACAGGCTCGCAGCTATAACATTTCTGAAGACATTTCTGCTGCCGTTTGAAATTAAATGGATAAAGATCGATAAGTAATGTCACAGCTCTACGCATACATGTTTATAAACCCTTTGTAGGCAAAGAAAGGCTATAAAGCATTAAAATCTAACTCAAATTCACATATTTTCATTGCCGCATGTTTTGGTTGCACAATACGAAAATATTGCAATGGACTGAAAATGTGAAAATAGAAACGCTCCGACCAGAAGAGATACACTTTCACCCATGTAGCCGTGTTCTAGGCCAGCGGCCATGGACCAAATCAGGACTGAATTTTTGACAGGTTGTGCAAATCCTCCTGCCTGGCAAGATAATTTAGGTGAGAGAGTTTGTTCTGTTTTTGTTTGTATGGAAGTTTCAAATAAACCAAGAAAAAAAACTGAATATGAGAAGAAAATACAATTTGTTTCACTACCTCTTCATTGAATTTACTGTATTGTGGTATATAATACCATCAATAATAGTAATGAAAATAACATTCTAATATTAAAACTTGATAAGAGCACATACTGTGACGGAAGAGTTAGGGCCCTGTTAATGCCATCTGTAAGCATGGCGCAAGCTGGTGCTCGGTCAAGCGCGAACGTCATCGCTCGTTTAAAACCAGCGAATGTGACATTTCCCCGCCAAGCACCCTTGCTCTTTAACTAACAAATGAACTTGCACTCCACTTGTGCCAACAAGTACTTAAGTCATGGTGTATTGCTGTGTTTGTTAGAACACCAGAAAATATTTTTGCCATAGATGTGTGCCACTGAAATAGCAGCACGCAAAGTCCAACCGCAACAAATGCAGCAATCAGGGTATGCCACCCTCACTGGAGGATGCTTGCTGGCTGGCCTTAGTAACTGTTCTGGCAGAAACTCCACAGTGAGGGTTACAGATAATTCAGTACAACTGGGACATTGTTAATTTTTTTTTCCCAATTCTTTTTGCCTCACAAATGAAATTCCAACATCTTCCACTCTACCAAAGTGTTGTCAATCCTGGGTAAATACTGGAATACCCTCAGCATGGCTTTGTAGTACATCAGAAATATAGTATGTAAATCAGCTTTTAGAAATGTGAGTGAATTGACTGTACATTGTATGCAGTTAATTACAAGCCAGGTGATTCAGCCATCACATCTGTATCTCTGCTTTAACTCCTCAGGGAGCCAGACAAAGCAGGACTGGTCTATCCAATGGCCTACCTCTGAGTCAGGAAAAGAAAACACCCCAGTGTGCCAGCCTGAGGCCAGTCAATGGATCCGTTTCCAGCTTTCCCAAAGCCCCAAAGTCCAGTCCAAGTACAACCAGCACATGTGCCACAGCCCCCAGGCACTGGCTCCCCCTTTGTACACAGATCGACTTACCGTTGACAGCCCTGTCACGGGGCTCTTCCCTCCCTTGGACACTGGTCACCGCTCCCTGCCACCGTCACCCCGCCAGAGGCATTTTGGCCACACGCCTCCTCGGACTCCCTTGGTGTTCAACACCATGACCCCGCCAGGCACTCCCCCTATGCGACGAAGGAACAAAGTGAAGGCCCCAGGAACGCCACCTCCGCCAAGCCGCAAGCTTATCCATCTGCTGCCAGGGTTCACTGCACTTCACCGCAGCAAATCCCATGAGTTCCAGTTTGGAAACCGCTTAGATGACACACAGACACCAAAGTAAGTGTTATTCTGTAATGGTCTAACCCATGTTCCTATCACCAGCATTCAGTACTGACATGGAATCCACTACATAACAATTGCGATTTAAAGAACTTGTCAGTATGGACAAATGCTTTTATTAAAGGATGTGTATGATCCTCCTCACACAAATTCTTCAATCTTGTAGGTCAGTTTGGATCCGATTTTTTTCTAAAAGATGTTACGAGGTTGCTTTAATATAGAAAGTTCTGGCAAGTGCTGAATGTGTCACATAATCTCATAAATGGAGGTTGTGTCATCGTAAAAGAATCGCATGATGGTGACAAGCAGGCCTTGGCTTCTTCATTTTTACAAATCAGTCACACTTCTAACAGACACACCACATGTTTTCTTAGATTTACTAAGCATTTGTTATTGTTCAGTTTTTTGTTTTTACAGGTATGTGCATTTCTTTTTTTTCTTTTTCTTTTTTTTATTACCAATTTTATAAAATCTGTATCCAAGAGTTTATATCTCAGATTAACTGGCAATACCAAACCATCATGATGCATCAACATGAAAACAAAAGTATCATCACGATAAAGGGATTCTTCTGTAATCAGTACATTGGCGATTTATTCATGATGACGAATACCCCCACAAAATCAGAGAGACAGAAATTGTATTCTCAGCATTGACACGTTAGTCAATGATAATTGCCTCTCAAACGCACGCGTGCTCAATAAACAACGTGGGATCTGTTTATCATTAACCGTCTGTTAATATTAGATTAATGCTATTAATATTATATTGATGCTTTAACAAAAATTGATATTGCAATAATTGTTCAATATTAGGCCAATGTATGGACATCATATCTCCGCATATCATAGTATACAGAACATAACTATACAGATATATTGTTCCCTTTATCCTTAACAGTGATGTCACAATAGGCCTTCCTGGAATAGCCTAATGCTCATCTTTGTGTTTGCGCTGTTGCGTTGGCAAATGATGACATTAATGTATGTTGATGAATTTATTGTTATACAAGCAAACAGATGATGTTATTGTCGCAATTTCCAAGGTTATTATCGCACCTACTCGACTGTCCGAGTAGAGAATATTTTCCGTTAGCAGTGGTCAGTCATTTTCTGCAGACGTCCCTGCCTGAAGTCAACTCTCAGAGATTCAGCACTTCCTAATCACCATGTAATTCCATCTGATCCAAGTGGCACAGAAAGGAAGTTGGAGCCCCACCTTTCCTTTCAGCAGTTTTATGAGAACATAATCTTCTACCAGAGCCCAATCAGATTAATTCGTGGAGGGACATCATCGCCCATAAAGATCCAGCAGTCTGTCGGTAGCGATAAGAGACCTCGGGCTGAGTTCCTGACCAGCCATGCTTGCGTCTGGTGCTATGCTGATCAGATTTTGCCACGGACAGGGCCCGCCACTGCTGGGTAATCAGGAACCAGAGTCTGCCTCAGGAGAGCTGCACTCATTTTGATAATGCCATTAGATCACAGTGCCCTATCACTGCTACACTTGGTAAGTTAATATTTGGGAGTTATCCTCTGCTTTCACGGCAGCCATCTGGGTTATATTTGGTGCCTAGTGGACAGGGCTGCATCCACACACGTCCGAGCGCATGGTCGTGTACATCTGCACAATGAGGAGTAGATCATAGCCACAGTGAATAGGCTCAAACGGCATCAGAGAATTGATTACCGGTCCCTGAGCGCTGATAGACTGCAGGCTGTGAGGGAGCCCCACTAATCAGTAGCCTATGTGTGCCTGGAAATGTTGCAACTCATTGAGACAGCGCAGATCTGCTGGCTTCTCTGATGGTTAAGTACCTCTCATCATACACCCTAATTGGTTGGAGGATGGTACTGGCAAGCATCAAGATGGTGGTTCAGATCTGGCATGAGCCACTCCTGTTGGTTTGATTCTGGATGTGCAAAGAAATTGGCATCACTGCCAAGTTTGCGACTGTTGTTATTCTCAATACAGGAGTAAATTCTTAAATTACAACCTTTTTTTCGTCATCGTGCAGTTCAATTCCTCTACTTGTTGACTCAGCGTGAGGATGAGAAGCAACCATCTTTCAAAATTAGCTAAAATATCACACCAAATAACATTTCCAGGGGTTGCTTTTCTCATATACCATTTTCCTCCGGAACAACCCACATTTCCACTTACTGTATTTCGAACTTGAAGATTTTAATAAGCTCCTTTCAGTCCTCGGTTCCTCATTTTCTTTTGCTTAATTGCCTGCCGGGGTGGCCAAGACACAATACCCAGGCGTTAACCTCTGACTCCACAAGACATTTTTTTGTACCTTGATCTTAATGAGACATGACCTAATATCTCATTATCACTGCATAATACACCACAGAGATGATGCAGATGAATGTGCATACCGTGCTGACGGAAAACTGAAGTTCATCTGTGCCACTAATAGATAAGTGACATTTATTCTATAAAATGTGAACATTGCACTTTGTCCTTTTGCCTTGGAAATGTGTCATAGTTCATGTGTAGAGGGTATACGAACAAAACGTCATTGGATTCTGATGTCGATAAAACTTATATCAACTTAAAGATGATTTATTGTATTATTTGTTTAAAAATTGAGGACTGGGAAACTTCAGAGCAGAAAAAAAGCCTCATCTTAAGATTTGTATTGATCTTCACCTGCATAAGATGTGTTGTCCAGGGGTGTTTTTGCAAATAATTTCTTTCCAGTTGCTTTTATCATTAATATTCAGGTGGGCCTGTTTGAATCCTCATCTTCGGCTTTATATGTTATGCTTTCTGCCTTTGGGTTTAATGTGTTTGTCTGTGTGATAATGTGTTTTCATTTCAGCTCGCAGTGAACCACAGGCTGGTTTTCTATCGCTCTGTAGAAATAATAAGCAAATCGCTTCCTTCCCAGTATGTTCAGCGATCTCTGAATCAAAGAGAATCTCATTCTGAGATTTAACAGCTGCGTATTTTCTAAGTTGCATGCTGAAGAAATCAAACCCTCTCCTGTGTTGGGAAATTGTAGTTTTTTTTTCCATCACCTGTCAAGTTTAAGTACAGATATACTCAGTTTTTCTACAGACCCAACATGCTTGACTTTCGTAGATTGGTCGCCACATGTAGTGGAATCATTGGCTTTTGGTGATTATTCTCGGTAACATGTGCAGTGCTGGGACAGGATGGGATTTCAGCGGTGCAGTGTGTAGGATACCTATACAGTAGGGCGGAGGTGACATGGCCTTTAAATGATACGGTGGTATTTTAGACTGTGACATACACAATAAAGTTACAACATTTGTAGTCATTCATGTTTCTAATGGAAAGATCATCAGGGCCGAAGATACAATAAGAGAAAATAAAGTCGAAAAAGTGGACAAAAATTTCAAACCCCACTTTCTGATTTACGTCTGAATGCGGAAAAATAAACCAGACATTTCATGATAAAAGTCAAGTGTTTCAGTGAGTGTACCTCCAGCATGAGAGAGAAGTCATCCACATACTCTTGCAGATGCTTCCAAAGTGATTTTTATCAAGTTTTGATCAAAAAGCTCTTCATCAGGTTCCCTTATGTACTTTGTAAAGAAGCATCCCAAATATTGTGCAGATATTCTATCTGTCCTCCTGTATTTCTTTTTGTCCTGCACTTGTTAAAATATCTATTCAGATTTTTATGCACTCTTTTGAATGTTACTGGCAGCTAATAAGTAGAGATTCACCAGTCTATTTTTTTATTTTTATTTTTTTTAGTTTTGATCAGATTTTGGTACGTCTTTCCAGTTATTATCCGACACACATCTGTTGGTACCAAAACTGATTCTGGCACCAGAGCTCTTAAAGTTGCGTCATGTGGTGGTAATCAACCACACAGCACTTTTCTTATTAAAGAGAGTAAAAAATATTCACAAATCCATTCCATTTTTGATGTTTTCCAGAGCAGATTTATTTGAACTGCATGTGGTCTTCAGAGTTCATGCTACGTGTCATGGTCCAGCTCAGGCTGTGGAACTGAATCCGGATCAGTACCTGGAATTGACACCATCATTTCAATATCTGATCCGTGAATAATGTCAGTAATGGCAACCAATATCCAATTTCTATCTAAAATGCCTTGAGACATTTTATTTAGGGACAATGTGAGTGACAAGAAAATTCTTTATCTTTAGCGCAAAAAAACCCAAACATGTTTTAATAAGAACGTGAAAGAGTAAACTGTGTGTTCAGGAGGAAATACGCCACAAACTTTGAGGAGATGGCAGCATTTATTGTCAAAAATGACATTTTGATTGAATTCTCGACATGTTTTAACTTTATTATCTCTTCTTTTTTTTTAACTGCTCGGCCTTAACACTAGAGTTCAAATTAAAGGAAGAAATCAGAACCAAACGCGGACATTTACACAGGGTTCTCATTAAACTGCAACGCTTAGTTTTGAAAAAATAAACAAGTATTATATGATGGTACCACACAATAAGAGTGAAGTTATTCAATATTTCATGCACAGCCCTTCTCCCCAATTTAAGTGTTGTACTCTAACCATCAGGAGACCAGTTATTACACATTTTTCAGGAACTGTTTTCTGTATTTTGTTGACATCACTGGGCATTAGGCCCACAGCCGGCTGCTGCACCATCCAGCTTGGAGAATAGCTTGTTAGATGAAAATTGGATTGTAGCTTGTTTTCTTCCTTATGAGGCCTGGAAAGATGGGCTGTTTGTGTTTTAATAATGTTTTGTTTATGAGTTATTGATCCGGAAAGTTCCCATTTGTTAATATATTCCTAACTTTACTGAACTTCTTTCTCAGCAATGCAAGAGATTCCCAGACCGGGAGCTGGGAAAGGTCAACCCTGCTGCTGCACATCTCCACAAATGACATAATAATTAGAGTGTGTCATTCAAGAAATGCGTCACTGAAGACGAACTCATTTCCCATTAAATCTCCTCACCTTCAAAATTAGTTTGACATTGTTTGATAAATATTATAATATATCATTATTGTGGGGGCGGCACGGTGGTGCAGTGGTCAGCACTGTCGCCTCACAGCAAGAAGGTTCAAGGATCGAGTCCCGGCGGGGTTCCCCCTGGACAGGTCACCAGTCCATCACAGGGCCAACACATAGAGACAGACAACCATTCACACTCACAGTCACACCTACAGTCAATTTAGAGTATCAATCAGCCTCATCCCCTCTTGATGTCTTTGGACTGTGGGAGGAAGCTGGAGTACCAGAGAGAACCCACACAGGAACAGGGAGAACATGGAGACTCCACACAGAAAGATCCTGTGCTGGAGCTGGGGCTCAAACCTAGAACCTTCTTGCTGTGAGGCGGCAGTGCTGACCACTGCACCACCGTGCCGCCCCCACAATAATGATATATTATAATATTTATCAAACAATGTCAAACTAATTTTGAAGGTGAGGAGATTTAATGGGAAATGAGTTCGTCTTCAGTGACGCGTGTTTTTTTTTTAAATAAATGCCCCCATCAAAAGTAATTATAGCTCTAAGATTAACAGAGAGGGTGCCAAGTAATGAACACTTTGCTTGGACACAAACTACAGTTAATAGGTAGTCGCTAGGTAGGTAGGTAGTAAAACAAGGCTGAAACATGGTTTAAGCAGTGAAGTGGGAATCGAGGTATGGTGGAGGTTAAGACAGATAAAAGTTAGCCAATGAAGAAAATCAGATGATAAAAATAAAAGAATAAACAAGTAAATAAATAAAGTAAAGAACACCATATCATCAGATAATTTAAGAACTGCTGAATTGGCAAGAACAGTAAAAAAAAAAAAAAAAAAAGGAAATGGATAAATAATAATTATGATACAGTTCAGCAAGTATTAAAAAAACCCAACAGAACAGTAAGGAATAAAACAGAATGGCATCAAAAAAATGTCTAAAATATATCTAATTGTATGATAAGTTAGCACCTGAACTGAGTTTGCAGGCATTGGTAAATAAAACACATCCATCTTGGCAACCCATTTAGCTTGGAGGAGATTTGCCATAGTCTGGGTGGAAGAATCAATATGGTGCCAATGCTACTTTGGTGTGATGGTCTAACAGTGTGCGGTTGACCTGTAGAGGTGTCGTCAAATCTTAATTCACCTTACGTGACATGACTGCCTATCTCCAGTAAAATATCTGCTCAGAAATTCTGTGGAAATCACAGTGAGAGTGAAGGGGCTTCAGGAGAAAAAACACAACAATTTAATATCTGCTACCCATTCTTTAAGCTCAGTCCATTCCTATTAAAAACATAGTCATATTGCAATATTTTCTGCCTTGTTGCTTTCTACAAGATACCTGACAATGAAAAATCCTGATTTTTTTTTTTTTTTTTAACTTAGTAAATGACTTTTTCCTGGGGGCCAACTCTGAATCTTAATGGTTGGCCACAGGCCAAAAGTGAACACATGTTGTGTTGTTAAAATGGCGTTTGTCTGTGCGCTACTGTCTCCTCATTTTTGTCCTACCTCTTTTGTTTGACAAATTGAGGGCCTGAACAAAGTGTCAATGTGCCGCCTGTTAAAATGATGGAAAAAATGATGAGTAAACAGGGACCCTACATATTAGTTGAGCATTTAACCACACAAAAACAGCATTACGTGGGATTTATTTTATAATTTTGTTGATTATTTTTTATCAAGCCTGTTTTTTTTTTTATAAGAAAAAAAAAAAACCCAAAGAAAAGTGACAAACCTATGGGTAGTGGTGGTGGTGGTGGTTGTGAGGGGGCTGTGCATGTATATGGCATAGACATAGCAATATTCAAGTCATGATGACCAGATGTAGATTCGCTCAGTGAATGTTGACAGAAAGAATAGTGGTCCGGTGTGACAAAAAAAAGAGAATTCTCAATGAAAGGATTTGCAAACACGGAAGCAGTTACGCGCAGTAGATAACACACGAGTTCAATCAGTCAAACCAACAGATTCAGTTTGACTGCCCTTTTTACAGTCAAGACGTTTCACCGAAGGGTTATTCTTGGCTCGACATTTCCCTGAGAAACGAGTAAATGAAAAAAGAAAGATTTCTGTCTGGAAGACTGTCTTCCAGGTAGGAGCAGCACAGCGGTAAAAGTCAGAGGAGTTTCAGCCAGCCAGTCGGCCGCCAGCCAGCTGGGGTCTTTCTCTGTTGAATTTCCCCCCCTCCCTTGTGTTCCTGGCTGCGTGGGATTTCTCCAGGTGCTTGGCTTCCTCCCACGGTTAATTTAATTGGAACCTCTAAAGTACCATCACTGTGAAGTTGTCAGCCTTACGATTGACTGGTGGTCTGTCCAGGGTGTAGCCCGCCTATCACCGAAGGTCAGATAGGAATTAAAAAAAAAAAAAAAAAATGGAACACAAGAGCTTCTTGAAAGTAGTATTGGCACAAAAAGATATTGCTCTTTGGAGGAAGATGTGAAAAAAAAATTTGAAACAAATCAGGAAAAAAAGCAAAGCACTTGGTTACAGAAAAGATTAAAATGCCTTTATGCCCGTAGAAGATGCAGAAACAAGTACTTCTTGAAAGAAGCTGAACCAAACAAAAGAAAATTCCCGAGTTTATTTCCTGTTTTTCTCCTAAACTGAGATTAATTTTAACTTGCTGCCTTGAGTATAAATGAAATCAGATGAAAGTCACAGTTTTTGCCCTCAGTGACACAAGAAAAATATGTCATTACATTTTTTTTTAAATGTAGGTGTGATTTAAGTGCAAACAACACAAACATGATGTCGGGAGGAAGAGAAAAGAACAAGATTCAAAACACCAGAAAGGTGAAAACTCCAGGCAGAGACATAAATCAGCCAGGCCAATATAATAATTGAACCATAATCCAACAATAATCCTCTAATCCTTTGTTTGTTTGTTTTTTATTAAACAATGTGCAGACATTGGATCTTTTTAAATTTATTATTTCTTAGTTTGTTCATTAAACACTTTTTGTACTGGTGGTAGAATATGGAGAGTGTGAAACGCAGCAGTTCGATCAGTGATTGAAGTACGGGTCCAAAGTCTAGGACAGTCTCATATATTCAGAATCTGTTTCTCGTCTACTTTTACAACAAATGTTGTTGGGCTTCTTTTAAAACCACGTGACTTCTCGGCGCTCACTGTGGTATGATGTCATGTTACGAATCATTACATTGTGGTGGCTAAGAGGTAAAGCGAGAAGCTGTATTATTTAATGTATTATTTAATTTTACCGCAGTGAGGAGGTTGAGCTGGGATAAAAGTACATAACAGCCAGTCAATACAATAAAATCCAGCCAGTTTTATGATTAAAGACTAGGATATTTGGATCTACTAACAAATATCTATGTGGGCAATAACTGTTTTGGTACGTAAATGCACTAAATATGCTTAGATTTGACTTCATGTGAATAAAAATGCTTTTTTTTTTCTCAGTCATGGTTTATCCAAGCGGTAAACAGAGGGACTTGCTGCTTAGATGAGAGGTGGAATGTTTTCAAGAAATTCAAGCAAGTTCAATTGCCTTCAAGTGTACCACTTGGACATAGACTTCACTGTGGCGTAGCTTGCTGGTGGCGTTCTCACAGGATAGTCGTCCTGGCGGTATGTTAACTTATATCTGCTTGGTTTTAAACGTGAGCTTCCGACATGTATTGGCGATTTTTGGGTGTTTACAGTGGTTTTAATCATCTTTAACTTCCAAAACGAACCATAGAGAACCAACAGAAAAACGAGGGAAAACCTCTGCTACATTCATTCTAGTTACCATCGCAATCCTGAGACACACCGAGGAAGTCTGCCCCAGCAAGTCAGACATTTTCAATCCATGTTGGCAAGGTAATATCTGCAATGTTATTTAGGTTTTATTACTGTTGTGGTGTTGCTCGGGCGAGGAGTCATGCTCATGCTGCTACTGATTTCCTGGAATGGTGAAGAAGGGTTTACATCTGACATTTTCTGTGTACGCACACACACACACACACACACACACACACAAACACACACACACAAACACACACACACAAAGTAGACAGCTTGGAACCATGAGATGGATTTGACAAAATGTATGACGGATTAGAACGACAGAGTCCCCCCTTTAATACTTTGAAACCAGATATAGAGAACCACTTAAACTTTCATTTCTAAGCAGGAATGTAACAGCAATTTCATTTTGCTTATGTTGCAGCCTTTCTCTCCATTCCTGCTGTATTTAGCGTCACCCTCCTCGATCCGCCTTCATGCTCTCTCTCGCTCTCTCTCTTTCTCTTGCTATATATATATATATATATATATATATATATATATATATATATATATATATATATATATATATATATATATATATATCCTCTCTCTCTCTCTCACTCTTTCTCGCTGCCCTTTTCAAAGCAGAGAGGCTCTCTGGACTGGAGTATCAATTAATGAACCTCGTTGTCTATGTTAATGAGTAGTAACATGCGTGTACTGAAAAGGCCAAGTGAGTGTTCAGACAGTCACCGTCCCACTTGGCACGTTGTAAGGGAAAGCGGGCTTGTTTGTTTGTTTTCCTTATGTCTCGCATCTTGCCCCCCTCCCACCCCGCAACCACCACCACCACCAGTGGAAATGGCAATATCGCATAGTTAATGCTACCTTATGAGAGTTTCATGACTTTTTGAATGTTAAGTACTTTCTTATTGAAATGGATGTTTGCTAATAAATCACATGGCGCTGGCAGTTGGCATGATTCACCCCCCGCTTCTCTCAGGGTAATTCTACCATGCAACACTCAGGGGAAGCAAATTTGCATCCATTCCGTGACTAATTTAGCTGTTTGCTTTCATTGAGTTGGTGTACACTACACATTCCTCTTCCCCCCTTTTCCTTTCCCTTTTCTTTATGTGTTTCCTTTTCTTTCTTTCGTCACCCTTCTCATTATGCATCTCTTTTGAGAACCTGTCAATGTGTTATTTCACCATCATCCGTAACATTTTTGAATTCAGTCAGAGGGTACATTTTTATTGGATTTCATTCTCCCAGCGGTGGTGATGATGTCAGGGTGGTGTTGGCTGATGTGAAGTGATGAACATCTCACCAAGTGAATTTGCCAAAAGGTCAACCATGAGGCGCTACATACATAAAAGTTCAATCTGTCATCTACATGCAAACAATGGTGTCACACCTCCACTGGTGTTCAAAACACATTGGAACCTGCTTTACTCTGTCTGATTACCAGGTATTAAATACCAGAAAAACATTTAAGCACAGACAGCATGGACTAACATCACTTTCTCCTCAGACTGAGTGGCAAAACATGCTATTGTGGTTCACTTCTGCTGGGAAACTGTAAACCCAAGAGTAAAACTGCTGTAAAAACACATTCAGTTGGTCTTGACAGTGATGCTTACACCTTACTAAAGGGACTAGTGGTTCATGGACATTGGCATATGCTTGGGACAGGGCTGGGTCCTGTATACATACATCCCATCCATCCATTTTCTTCCACTTATTCCTGTTAAGGGTCACGGGGGGGCTGGAGCTTGTCCCAGTGGCTAGAGATGGGGTTCCCCCTGGACAGGTCATCAGTCCATCACAGGGCCAACACATAGAGACAGACAACCATTCACACTCACAGTCACACCTACAGTCAATTTAGAGTATCAATCAGCCTCGTCCCCTCTTGATGTCTTTGGACTGTGGGAGGAAGCTGGAGTACCAGAGAGAACCCACACAGGAACAGGGAGAACATGGAGACTCCACACAGAAAGATCACGTGCCCGAGCCGGGACTTGAACCTTCTTGCTGTGAGGCGGCAGTGCTGACCACTGCACCACCGTGCCACCGTGCCACCGTCCCGTATACATTTGAACTGATATTGATACCAATTAATTTTTTGGCACTTTCCTAATGACAAAATCATTACTACACCTGTAAAAAATAAATCTGCACTCGCTAATGTTGTCAGGTGCAGCTACTTCAAACACATTGCGCTTTCCAGTTTTTAGATGTGTTGTGTGTTTGACCAGGTCTTTCCTCAGGTTAGGTTTGTTGCTATCCATTAGTTTGCAATGTTGTTTCCAGAAAGTTTTAAAAGCATAAAAAAATACTTCGGCTGCTGTTACATGTTCTCTCTCTCTCTCTTAACTAATACTTGACTCTTTTACCTACAGTCGATGTGTTTTCAGGTACTCAAATTATGTGGAGATAAACACAATATCAGTAGTATTGGTATATGTCATTTGATACACTTAAAAGTACTGAGTTCTTTCCCACTCCTGTCCAGGAATCAAAGTTTAAGGCTCTGCCTGATGCAAACCTGGTGGTGAGATGTAAGAGTGTTTCTCTTCTCAGAGAATCTTGGTCACCTCTGGGGTGGTTTTGATGGATAATTTGACCAATGCGTCCCCTGATACAGGAGCTGCCCTGTTGGGTTTCTTGACATTTATATGTACCTGATAGTGATCCTGTACAAAGTTTGAATGTAAGTTGTTGAAGTTTATCCATCCAAGAATGCCTCAGACTCTGAAATAACAGCACCATTAACTGTTGCAGGCAATCCATCACCCAGTTTTCTCCTCACACGGTGTCTTGCACCATTGTTCACTCTGGTACATGAAACTGATCCTGATAGTTCACTTTATATCTTGGTTGCAAAACTGAGCAAAAGTGCTTTGCCTCTGATCCGGGGTTTTTGATGGCAACCCTACAAATAACCTCTGTGAGCGGACAACCAGAGCTGAACACGTGTTATGTGAACAGGCAATTATGGTATTTCATCTATTCCTGATGGTATAAGTTTTGACAAATATGCTGCTGGTATCTGACTTCTTTACTTTTGAATTTGTCCTTTTTTCTTTTTACATTGATAATTTTATTCAAGGACTTTCAGAATTACAGAATTTTCACAGAACAAGGTCTTGTCTAATCATTCCTCCTTTTTACTGTAATGGCCTGACAGCTCTCACTTGCTATCTGATTTGACCGTCTCTGTGAAATAACCGAGCTCAGTTACTCTGATGTTCAGTGCATTCGTCGACATGAAAGTGTGCAACAAAAAAATTGAGGACAATTTACTGGTCTTCTTCTGTATTTAGTCACTAAAATGTCTCCTTATTACCGTTGCTGTGCTTCATCTGATGGAGCAAATCTGTAATCTGGGGACACTTTTATTATTTTTCCTTCTCTATATGTCGGATTGATGCTTTGCCCCCAAGACGGTTAACTGAGATGCAGACGTACCTCCACTCAGGTCACGTAAACAGTGGTCATTAGTTGGCGACCTACGACCCTGGTGTATTATTGGTCCCATATGTTCGGCAGCTCACTGCATAGTTAAGTGTAAAGCACAAAAGCTGTGTCTATGAAAGACGTTAGCAGGATACCAGGAGTGTGTACCTTGCTTTCTCTGTGGACAAAAACTCATCCATGTTAAGCAGGGCCTTGGCACCGTTGCCATTAATGACAAGTCAGGTGAGGGGTGGGGGGTGTCAACACCAGGTCCTTAACAGCCAGACGGTGCCACTCCTCCCTTCAATCCATCCAGCCTTCTTTCTGTCATAATGACCGCTCATCCCAGCCGCCACCGACAGGCAAGAAATTGGAGTCATGATTTTGAATTTATATTAGTATTTAGGAGTGGTGGTTTGCCCAGAGGCCTCTGTTGCTGGTATGGAATGGATTTATTAGCCGGATGTACGAGTAAGGGCTGGTTTGGGAGGGCGAGGGATGGAAAACAGGATTTGAGTAGGTAATTAGAAGTTATCCGAATGCTGTATAATTCTTTTGAAAGAAAAGAAAGGATTTAAAAGATCTGAACTATTTTGTGTTTGATTCTGTTTTATTAATCCTGAGCTTCCTGACAAGATCGTCAAAGTTTTCTATTGATATTTCTGATGGAAATATCCAACACTGTGGACCTTATTAAAGCAATCCATACTGCGTCATGTTAGTGCCTTTGGGGTATTTCCAATCCATTGAGATTATTCCGTAAATCTAGGTGGTGGGAAATCTGGCACAAAAGGGTCAAGATTAGTCTGAGTATTAGTGAATTAATCATTGGTGTGTTTGGGGTGTAACACAAATGTAACAATCAAGAGTGTTATCTTCTATTCCATTTAAAAGCAGGTGAAATTGCTTTTCTGGCAAGTGAGACAAGTTGTCGTCTTAACAGTTTCCTCTTTCTTGTCCAGTTTGTAACTACAGTTTTTAGTTTTGCTGGGTAACTGCTGATATTTGCTACCTGCAGGCACGTTATTGAGTGAGTCCTATGTTTTGTGACCACGAAAAGTCACTTCTCTAATTTTAAGTAAATAGAGCAAATCATCCACACAAAACAACACACTCTGTTGTTGAGTAAATGCAAATGTCTTTAGGGGAGATGTACTAATCATATGTGCTGCAAGACAATTACTGCAAGTAGGCAATTAAAAGACTATTGCATCATTTGGAAAGTAAAAGTGACACCTGCCCAGCACCGCCATCATTCGCCATTTCGGGTTTAAAGTGGGAAGTTGGGATTGTATATGTTAAGGGTGAAAATGATTTCCAATGTTGCAGTCACACAGACCAAGAATCCTAAAGAGGCTGACAGCTAGCGAATGATTTATGAAATAGTGGAGGATGACAGTTATTGGCCAACAGCCATAGAAAGAGATATTACCATCATTCATCTACAGCTGCCAACTTGAGGCTGTCATTTCACTGTTCCACTCTGATGTTTAAGTCAGACAGAAAACATCTGCTATACAGGTTCCATATTGTCCTTGACCCCTATTTCTTTTTAGCCTCGCTGTCATTTATTGCTCTGCCCCTGCTTCAGAACTACAGTTTAACCTCCACAGCTGCAGGCCAGATAGCCTTTCTCACATCCGGCATGGTTTCTTTAATATTTGGATGAGAGCGTTTAATGTTTGAGCTATGGTTTCATTTTGACTGAATTGAGAAAATAGAATCTGATTCAATGTAGCAAAGGTGAAAATACACACGCTGTAGCACACACATAGTCTTTTCACACTCAGGCCTGGTGACGTTTAACTGGCAGATACAAGAATACTGGGGCATTATAAAATCTTACACTTGTCAGAGGGTACTGGTTGCATACACTATCCAAAATGAAGGTACAAGAAGAGATAAGGTCAGATCTTTACTTATAGGTGCACTTCGAAAAATGTTCCCTTAAAAGTCTAATGTTGGTTTTAAGATGACAAGTAAGTGATTCAAAACTTAAAAGTACACAATCTAAAGGGTTTCCCCCCTTAAAGACAAGTATTTGCATCCTTTTAGGTACGCACTTTTTTTTTTTAAGAGTTTCCAAGATAAGAAAATCAATTCTTACACAGTAATCCTAATTTAGAAAATAAGGATGAATGCATTAATTCAATATTTATTTCAATTAAGAGTTAATCTGAGGATAATCCTCATTTTACAGTATTATGGTGCACCACAATTACATAAAACATAAAAAATTTTGCACAATGATTAAGGATCATCCATTTATCCATCCATCCATTACCACTTATCCTGTTAAGGGTTGTGGGGGGGGGGGGGGGGGGGGGCTGGAGCCAGAGAGAACATGCAAACCCCACACAGACAGATCCCGTGCTCGGGTTAGGGCTTGGACCCTGAACCTCCTTGTTGCTATGAGGCGACAGTGCTAACCACTGCCCCACCGTGCTGCCTGTTGATTAAAGATCAGTTTTTATAAAATAAAGCTGCATTATAAAAGATAGAAGTACACTGTTGCAAATTAAGACAGGTTGTGGTTTCAATGCTGTAGCTATGCAATTGAATAAATAAACATGGAATAGCATTTGATAAATAAACATGGCATCTTTTGATCTAATAAGGTAAATTCCACATCAGATCATCTGATACTGTGCCAACAGACCACTACAGGAGCAGCAGGACTCTTGCTGAAGCTCATATGATATACACAAATAATATCACACTGGAATATATTAGGCTGCTGTGCATCACTGTGTGTGTCACAAACAAAATGTATGGGATTTTTGTACCCGTCTACGAAGGGACATTTTACTGTCTTGAATAATGTGACCTTTGATTAACAGAAAAAAAAAACAGAGCCGTTGACTTTTGACCAGTGTTTTTGTTGGTCAGTCAACATTGCAATTGATTACACCTCATTTTAAGAGCAACACACCTATTGATGCACAGACAGGGAGGTACATTTGTTAGTTAAAAAAACATGGACACTCGCTGAGAAGTGAAACGTGTCAGTGAGAAACTGGCAATGACACCTGCTCTGCTAAATTGCTTTGGTTATATATAGAACCTCATACGAGTGAAAATCATGTGAATGTTTTATTAAGTATACAAGTATGTTATTGGTTTAGGCATAGATGGAGATATTACATCATCTCTCATATTTAAACCCAACTTGGCCTCTGTGCTGCAATTACAGTATCACCGTGGATATCAAAAAGAATGCACGGAATAAATCATCTCTCTTATTAACTCAAACAAATACTGAGATGAAGCTGCCTGATTTCTTGAGTTCTTCGACTTACACAAAACTCATGAATACTTGCCTCATTTAACGTTTCGGAGTGTGACTGTGTGTGATTTCACGAATTTCATTATTAATTGTGCAACGTTGGGGGTGAGCTCTTTGGAAGGGACCTGAGGTGGGATTAGCTGTAAACATTTAAGAGCATGAACAATTCTATTTCTATAAAATAATCTCCCAAATACATTCAAAGCTTCTTCAATTTCACATTCTCTCAATGTGTTTTTTACAGGTCTCCAATCCATATAATATTCCAGTACTCATTAACACCTGTATATGAATATATCAGGTTTACTATAATCATATTTTGTATTTACATTAATGCTGAACTGTATTTTAAACAACTCATGTATATTCTGTAATGTGGATTTACACACTTTATCCGACTTTAAAAGTTCAAAATTTGCCTTCAGATTAACATTTTACCTTCAGCTGGATAGATATCATGTTAACGTTTGCTTTAGCAATTTGCAGCCTTTGTGGCAGGGTTTGCACATGTTCATTAAAGACAGACAAGCAGCACTCATTCTTGTAGATATACAGTATATTAATCAGTTACCCTATCACGGAGGAGGCAAAACAACAAGCTCAAACTTCGGGTACATTGGAATAGTCCATTTTTCTTAAGAAAGTTCTGAGTGATGAGACCTGAAAGTTTCTCAATGGCTGCCATGAAAGGAGCTGTTCAAATTCTCAAAAATAAAAGGAGGTCCAGTGCTTCCTTGGTTAGCTCCTTCAGTATCAGAGAGGAGATAATGCTATCCCAAAATTCCTTACCCTAGCAACTAGTGACACACTATACTACAAACAATCATTAAAATGATCAGTAAGGATACATGAAGAGGCACATGGTCACGTATACTCAGTCAAATCACCAAAGTCATTGATATAAATCCAATTCGTAAAATCCCATCAATAAATCCAATAAATAAAAAAACCCTCCTAAAAACAGGTAAATTTCAAATAAATTGGTGGGGTCTGTGTTTAGCTTAATAGAAGAAGGAAGAAAAGACTTGGGGTAATGATTTGTTTTGCTGTTTGGTTACAGTGTTGACCGGAACACAGCAGTTAAAACTCAGTCAATAGAATGAAGTCTGGTTGGCTGATAATCTTTTTGGTTTTTTTTTAAATTTCTCAGCTGCTTGTTTCTTCCAGACTGCACCCGAATTCCTTTATTGAATGCCAGTAATCTCAGAAAAACTTTGACAATGGTATTTAAACCATTCTCCTTCACTGTCAACCTGTTGAACCAGCTGATAAAGGAAAAGTTTACAAGGCTTTCAGTAAAAGAATGATAAAAGTTGCACAAAATGGAAGCACAACATTACAAGAATGTAGCTTTCGCATTAAGTGAATTCTTTTATGACCTTGTTAGATGATCAGTTCAGTGTTTTAAATAGCTAGTTTGATGAAATAGCGTCCACAAATCTACATTATGTGTATTTTATGTTTTTTATGAATTAATGAATATACATTTTCTTTCTTTTCATAAATTATTGGTATAGAAATTTAACCCAAACTAGAAAACATGTTTTTACTTTGAAATTACAGAAGCTTGAAGTTGGCCAACAGAGTTTACAATTCTACAATTTCATTTGGCAGACGCTTTTGTCCAAAGTGACGTACAACAAATCAAGAACTTAGACTGGAGGGAAACCTTAGTAAGTACAACACAGTGCTTCAAGTTTGATTGGCTTCAGGTGCTCCCATCTAGTGGCAGAAGAAATGCGTGTTGTTTTTTTTCAAATATAATTTAATCACAACTGACGACAACCAATAATTCAATATCTTTCAACATTCAACACATTCAGTCTTCAACATTGTCAGTGTTCACTAAGCATTGGGTCTTAAACCTTCTGACTCATTCTACCCCTGAGGACAAAGAGGAGAAGGGTCCGATTGCGGTGCCTAGGCGTTCCCTGAACAGCTGAGTCTTCAAATGTCTTTCAAAAGTAGAAAGGGACTCTGGAGATCGTATGGGGTTGAACAGTTCATTCCACCATTTTGGAACAACAGAGGAGAAGAGCCTAGCTAGAGATTTAGAGCCATGCTAGGCTTGGAGCACCAGCCGTCTCTCACAGGAAGGGTTTGGAGCCCAAGAGAGTGTAGACCTGGCTGAGGGATTCCAGGTAGGTAGGAGCTGTATATAGAATATGTACATCTACAGCTGTATGTATATATAATATATGACTGTTTTGTTAGCCAGAAGAAGAGCTTTGAATTTGATTGGAGCTGCCAATGGAAGCCAGTGAAGAGACATTAACAGCAGGGTGACATGCAGTTTTGGGCAAATTAAAGACCAGATGTGCTGCTGCATTCTGGATCATCTGCAGAGGTTTAAATGTACATGCAGGGAGGCCTGCTAGAAGAGGAAAGGCAAGGCAAGGCAATTTTATTTGTATAACCCGTTTTCACAAACAGTTTGTCTCAAAGGGCTTCACATGGCATCATAACAACATCCTCTGCCCTTAGACCCTCACATCGACTGAGGAAAAACTCCATAGAAAACCCTTTTAACAGGGAAAAATCTGAGAAACCTCAGGGTGAGCAACAGAGGAGGGATCCCTCACCCAGGACGGACAGACGTGCTGTAGATGTTGTTACAGACAAGAAAACAGTTTACAATACAAAATGTGGGAAACACGGAAATGTTAATAACAGCTGAAGAAGGAAGCTTCTGGAAGGGGAGGCAGGGAGAGTAAGCCAGCTTGATGGGGGACTGGATGGTAGACTGGTTCATGGAAGGGGAGCGCAGGCCGGTGTAACAGTAGGGAATAAGAGAGGGGGGGGGGCGATGCAGGCAGAAGAGAGTTGCAGTAGTCGATGTGTGAAACCACAAGGGCCCGTACCAGAAGCTGTGTGGCTTGTTGTATCAGGCAGGGTCTGATCCTCCTGATATTATAGAGGGCATATTGACAAGACCAAAAAAATTGAGGCCACGTGTACCTTAAAGGTCAGCTGGTCATCAATCCTGACACCCAGATTTCTGGCAGAGTTTATGGGCACAAGTTGATTTGAGTCAAGCAAAACATCAACATCTGTGGTTGAGGACATGCTGGAAAGACAATGAGCTCAGTTTTGGACAGAATTAGCTGAATGTGGTGTTCCTTCATCCATGTGGAGATATCAGCCAGACTCGCTGATATCCAAGCTGAGACTGTTGGGTCTTCAGGTGGAAAAGACAGGAAAAGTTGAGTGTCATCGGCATGGCAGTGGTAGGAGAGCCATGTGAGCAAATTATAGCACTGAGTGAGGTGGAAGGAAAAGAGTAGGGGACCAAGCACAGACCCCTGGGTGACCCCTGTCAATAAGTCATGTGATTCAGACACTCCCCGCCATGACACTCTGAAGGATCTACCTTGTGAGGTAGGACTTGAACCACAACAGGACAGATCCTGAGATGCCGAGTTCAGAGTGTGTGGAGAAGAGAATTTGATGGTTCACAGTGTCAAAGGCAGCAGACAGGTAGCAGCAGTAGCACAGAGGTCTGATCAGCAGCTCTAGCCAGTTGCAGTGATTCTGTGACAGGAGTGCAGGAATTTGCATCTGCAGTTTTTAGTTCTGCTTTTAATATTTCACAATATTTGCTGTGCCACAGACACATTTATCGTGACTTTAGCAGCCTCTGAAGTTTACATGAAATCATCATACGACCAAAAAAATCCATAGAGCAGAGTAAATAAATCTGCCTCGTGTGTATATGTTCATGGCACATTGAGGAGGGGCTCATTGTTTTTGCTGTGGGGAATCACTGCTGGTGTTTAACACACCCTGAAGTTTTATTTATTAAGCTTGAATAAAATACAAGAACATGAGAGAAACACACACACACACACACACACACACACACACTCCTCTATTTGGAAGGGAATTAATATTGGTGCAGTTTGGGTGGAATCTGGGAATTGGACCCTGGTGGGATTTTTACATGTTGTAATTAAAGCCACCAGAGTCAGGGGAGAGTGTGAGTGTGCATGTGTGTGAATGGATGAGCTAAAGGTCTTTTCACACCACTGCATTTTTGAAAGCAATTCTTGCCGTTGCGGTCCAAAGCAGTGATGGTGCGGTGGTGCCTCGGTGCACATCATAGCATTGGGAGAGTCTGCCCAAAAGTCCACTGCACTATTTTTTATGTTCTACTACAACATGTATACTGTCTTAAACCCTCTGTATATTGGCATGTATTTGTTGAAAGAATTCAGAAAAAATATGGTCCTTTAAATTAATCTTTAAAAAAGGTTTCAATAATTGGTTCCACAGTTTTATGTAAAGTAGAATTCATAAAATCGGTGGTCAACAACAACAGTAAGAGCTCCCCCATCTTTCTTTTCACCTGCAATGCGTGCTGCTAGATCTGCTTCGCCTTCACTGGGGGACTGTTTGACTGTAGTGTGGAATATGTCAATGATAAATGACTACATTGATTTAGATACATTTTTATTCTTTGTGCAGAGCCAGATTTTCATTTTTGCAGTTAAAGCTGGGGTGGCTAGCATGAGGACCAATCCTTGGAGGCACGGGGGATAATTTGGAGGCAGTTCCATTCACTGTGGCTGCTCCCTGCACAATTCCTTATGTTCTAAACTGCCAACGCCTACTTTACAAGGAGGGATCTCAAACACTGCTTTATGAGAAATTTCACCCCATGTGGAAATACTCCAGCTCAGGCTGACTGCCTGCTGTATGCAGCGCCATAGCCAGAGCTACATTCTGCAGATCTGGATTGACTCTGAAACATAATCAAGCACAATGGTTCTTTAAGAACAGAATCAATGGATCATTTCATGTTTGAACGAGGAGGAGGAGAGTTGGCGATAGTCTTGAATCTACATTGGGCCATAGACAGTGTTAGAACACACTGCACATTCTTGGAGTAACACAGTTTGTGTGTGTGCGTGTGTGTGTGTGTGTGTGTGTGTGTGTGTGTGTGTGTGTGTGTGTAGAGGGATTTTATGTGATGAAAGAATTTTTCAGACACAAGAAACAGGCTGGAGACTCAGAAATGGCTTATACTGTACAATTTACTGGATATCCAATACAGATGTACAAGCATGGCCGTGGAAGTGGGAGAAAAGTGGACCTGACTACCCAGGGTCCAAGTCGGGAGAGGGGCCCATGAAAATCCTGATTTTTTTTTGTGATGTTTTAGTTTTGAATGAATTGGGCCCTCCAATTAATTGGTGTTATAATATATTTCAAATATATTGATAACATCAAATGAGAGAATGAACTTCATGTCAGAGTCCTCCCAACATATTGGACATTCTCAGGGCCCCCTTTTGGAGGCGCAAAATGGTTTATTCTGCCTGACAGCGACTGACGACAAGTGTAACGTCAGTGAGCCCAGATTGAATAACCTGGGGGCTAGACATCATGCTGCCCTAAAAGCATAAATCGGGATATCAAAAGAAGAAAGAGAGGAACGAAAAAGAAGGTAGAATGAGGGGAGGCGGCTGCTGACTGCTTTCTTTTCCAAAGGTGAACCGAGTTTGCTTGTTATGCAAAGTCCAATTAAAGTTGACGTAGTCCACTCCAGACAGATGCTGCTGAAGTTTGTATGCTCATGTGAAGTCTTTAGCTTAGCTTGTTGCCCACCAGGCTGCTTGTGTCTGTAAGCATAAAGACAATTATGGGCCGGCTAACTTTAGTTGTCAACATTAACCAGTTTCAGAAACAAAAAGTGGCGCTGGCGCAGCTGCAGCAGCAGGAGCAACATGTAAATAGTCTACCAATACTACTGTAGGCTCAAGTGCACACCAGTAATATATTAATTGAGCAATACCCTGCAAACAGGCCCCAGTGGGGCCCATGCAGGCTTTTTGCGGGCACTGTGGGCTAGGGCCAGCCCAGACCAAACCCTAACAGGTCCAGTGCAGGTTTGCCCACATGGAACCCAAAGGTCTTGGCTCTCTGTGGGCTACCTGAAACCAGCCCACCATACTGCTTTGCCCACAGAAAGCCCATGCTGGCCCAGTGCGGGCTTGCCCACATGGGGCCCAAAGGACTTTTGCACCTGTTGGCCCACGCTTATTTTTTGTTGGCAGCCCATGTCTTTTCCCTCACTTTTTTTGGAGGGAATTTCAGAAAAGGCGCAGAGAAAAGACATCGGCTGGGCTCCTGATTTTCTGGTAATATTCATAGATTTATTGTCATTAATTTTATTAGTTCAATAGGGTGAGTGGGTCACTGGAAATTTCCAAGACATTTCTCAGTTATATTCTCTCTAAACCATGAATTTTAACTTTTTAATTTGAACTGTTTTTCGCAGGATGTTAGCTAAGATGGTACTGCAAGCTAGCTTTCCTTTCTCAAAACTGCTCCGTAATATGGCTGTCTATCAGTCTGCTGTCTGTGGGATATTACTCACTCAGTGGCAATCACGGTTTTTATCTGTTCTGTTGTCCCAACATTAGTTGTTCATGGCCGCGCCCTCGGGGCGGGTCCCGTACTCGGTCAGTGAACGGTTTGTTCCATCATTGCTTGTTCATGGCTGTGCCCTCGGGGTGGGTCCCGTGTGGTTCAGTCAATGAACGGTTCCGTGAGGGATTTTTTTGTGCCTGCGCTAAAGCGGCAGCCCGCAGGGATAAAGACGCACGTCTGTCTGTCTTTGTCTTTGTGTGTGTGTGTCTGCCTCTGTATCCGCAGACGCACACATCACAGTAGGAATGTGCGTGGATGCAGCTACTATGAATGTTGTGTTGTAGGCACGGAGTGGCTATCGGGACGGCCCGGAAAATTTCCCGGTCGGCCGGCCGTCTGATTAGCTCAAGAGGCAGCCGTATGACGTTCATAAGCGGCCCAATGAGTTACAAACTTATATAAAACAGAGATACTACTGTGCAATCATCTGATTTATTTGACTACTACACAATATAAGCAAAGATATTCTATTTATCTAACCGTCTTTGACATAAGATTCACCTTCATAACCGATCAAATATTTTTAAAAAATTCTAATTTTGTAATGTACCAGTTAAGTACAAATAAAGTTTGGTATAAAAAAGAACTCAAGTGTGTTATGTGTGTTTGTGTGTTTATTGAATCGTGCGTTTTTGACACAAGCGAGAATCAGTGAGTGCATCCATTTTAGATGTGTGAAATTAGTGTATTTATATATGTATGATTAGCAGGGTAATTACCTGCAATATCAGTGTGGGCTAAATGAGGGCCTAGTGAAGGCTAAATAAGGGCTGTCCACTGGGGGCCATCGCAGGGCCAGTGCAGGTCTCCCGTGGGTTTAGTTAGGGCTGCCTGCTGCGGGCCCTCACAGGGCCAGTGCAGGCACCCCGTGGGTTAAGTTAGGGCTGTCCACTGCGGGCCCTCACAGGGCCAGTGCAGGTGCCCCGTGGGTTTAGTTAGGGCTGTCCACTGTGGGCCATCACAGGGCCAGTGCAGGTGCCCCATGGGTTTAGTTACGGCTGTCCACTGCGGGCCATCACAGGGCCAGTTCAGGCACCCCGTGGGTTTAGTTACGGCTGTCCACTGCGGGCCATCACAGGGCCAGTTCAGGCACCCCGTGGGTTTAGTTAGGGCTGTCCACTGCGGGCCATCGCAGGGCCAGTGCAGGTGCCCCGTGGGTTTAGTTAGGGCTGCCATTGCAGGGCCAGCACTAAGGGGCAAGCACTAAGGGGCCAGCGTATTGCCATTGAGCAAAGTCTTACAGGCCCGGTGCGGGCTGCCCACTCGGGCCCCCTAGACCGGCCCACACTGGGCCCACGGCCTGCTTGCTGGGTAAAGCAATTTATTATTTTTGTCCGGTAAAAAGCTAAAGGGGAGTTTTTTCCTTTTTTTTTAATGCTCCCATACTGTCAGAACCATTCATTAATATAATGTGATATGATTGTAGCTTAAAACCGTATTTATGCTTTTATTTTATTTTAAATAAATACCCCTTTTTTCCCTTTTTTTTGTTTTTTGCTCACGCGCCCCGTGCACTGGCATGGATAAAGGCCCACTGACATTGAGAGTATACAGGGCCCAGAATTTGGTGCCACGCCCCTGTGTACAAGGTTCGCTGTGAAATGAGGTTGAGTCAGAACATCTGAGTTCCAACCCTCGTAAACAGTCATACTAATAATGTCTGGCACGATGTGACCTTCACGCAGTCTAGACACAGCTGTGCATCAGGATGACGCTGCCGTTGTAAGTGTCAGCTTTACTATTGCTAAGTATTCTAACAACAAATTTACGATTATAAAAGAATTTACAGAAGACACCACAGGTTCACTCCCAGCCCCAGGTCAAGGCCCGGGGGTCGGCTCAGCTCTTAACCTTACAGACGAAATACAGGGATGAGGCCTAAGAAAGTTAAAACATAGGACACCAGACAAAATTCCTTATTAATGTGTACGCGTGTATATATTTTGACTGACATACAATTTTGATTGACAAACAGATGCATAGAAGAACATGTCATGTCAAGTGGCAGAGATGTTCCACGAAAGATATTTCTGCAGTATGATAGACTCATATCAGGAAAGGATTAAACTGATAAAACAAACATGTCACTGACCAAATCTAGTCTTTCTGTCGAGCAGAAATACTTTACTTATTCCATCTCCATGACAACGCCTCTCTCCATGTCACCACTTCTGCCTCCTATACCTTCTCAGTGGGATTTGTTTTCATATTGCAGCTTGAAACCAAGGAGCGTAGTACATCCTGTCAACAGCAAAATAGGTGTTGCATTGACCGCAACAGTTAAAATACACCAGACTATTGTACCAGATTGCTTCCAGTGGAATGAACAGGAGTCAGATTTCAGAGAGACACTGGATATGGTGCAAGGTCCTGTTTAGCTCTAAAAACAGAACATTTTTTTGACAATAATGTTGACAACAGTCAAAAACGAACGACCAATCAACTATGCAAAGCATAAATCAGTCAGTCAACTCACAAAGCCATAGCTTGATCAGGCCATCCAACTGGACTGCTGTCATTGTTCCCAGTACACATGAACAAACAAGTATCAGCTTGCACTGGCTGCTTTTTCCATTTCCAGTTGCCTATATTGATTATTTTTGAGAACTGAATTGAGTGTCTTTAGCTATATTAATCAAGCTCTATTTCCTCAAACCTTTACAAAACTGTGAACCACAAAGTCGTCTTTGACAGAACCGTTATCTCATTTACACCTAAAAGACCCAGGAAAACCCATGAATCCCCTAAAACCTGAGGGGTTTGAAGCTTGACCTTTGGCTTCAATGTAAAATAACTTATGTCTGCTCTACTGTTCATTAGATATTTTTTTTAAAGATCTCAAAACAAAATGAATGTTGCCTCAAGGCTTAAAGGTAGAACAACCCCTGTATTGCATTAGGTCTAAATGGGTTCATACTACTTCCCTCAAGATGTGATAGTGATCCACTATAGTGTACATTGGATGAAGAAGTCTTGCTGCCCAGAGGCAACAAGGTCAGATGTAGCCTACTGACCTTATTTGGGCCATTTTTAATTCTTTAGTGCAGCTATAACGCAAACCGCACCCAAAAATATTGATGAATGATATGGTTATGTTATATTAAGCTGTAATGTGATGTCAAGGTTGTCAACACTCAGGAAGATTATAACAGAGTTTTTGCACTTCGGTCAAATGTTTCATATTCTTGCTGTCCTATTAGTTTTATATATTATTTATATTATAACTGACTATTGTAAAATGACCTTGTATTGGCTTTGCATGAAAAATGAAAAGCAATTTGCTGTCACATAGCAGCTTTAGGGAATGCAACTGTGTATTAAAAGAAAATGCTGCAACCCACTGCAAAAAAAAAACAAAAAACCTCGATGAGTATACAGTATCTGCCTAAATTCTAGTAAAAATAGAAAATGTCATGACACATAATATAAGACAAAATTGCACAGAGTATACTCTGTATACTGGTAGATCATTTTACTTATTACAAGCAAAATATGAAATACATATGAGGGGAGACTCACCAAATGTGAAGTGATCGGGGATGTTGGGGGGATGATGAGTTTGAATTGTGCCAGCGGCTACATGTTAGAAAGTAACAATGTTGATTCCTCTACCCTCCACTAAAAATATGGAATTTCACTTTTGGACCAACTAATGCGGTTGTAGCAAATATTATACTTCATTTCACTTCTCTAAAAGAGTTATTGGCAAGCTGCTATCATCACTGCTCTGAAGCATAGTGAAGCTGCAGCTCTTCTGCAGGGCAGACTGGCTCACAACTTGCAAGAAGACTACAGTGTGAATGCTAATCCAGCATGAGCAGTGCTGAGGCAAGCCTACTAATAGGATGGGAGGATGTAGAAGGTCTGGGCTCCAGTACACAGACAGGCGCCACTGGATGTCTTCATCTTCTCTGGTCATGCAGCTGCTATGTACTGCAGTAGCAGAGCAGAGATGCGCGCGTGCGGAGTGAAAGCAAATCCTCTTGGTTGTGCATAGCGACAGTTCTTAAATGGGAAAGTTCTGAGACATCAGAGCCGGAGTATGTCATTAATAAATGCATCACATTTCAAGATATCTTAAAAAAAAAGGCTGTTTTACATTCAACAAACTCTTGCAGCAGTTTTCATTTTGGGTGTGTTTTACCAATTTGATTTCACATTTTCACATTGATTTGGAGTGTGTTACTAGTTGTCTCTGTATGTGTCTTTTCCATTATGTTTATGGATTATTTTTTCTGAAACCGTTCTCTCTCTTGCTTTGTTCACAAACACAAATGGCCATGATGATAGTATTAAAATGCTGGTGTTCACCGGATTTTTTAGTGCTACAACACTAAGCATGCTAAATAGTATAAATAAGTGAAGCTGATGGTAATGCTAGTTTTGCTGGTGTTTGTTATTTTTGATGAGTTCTGATACTGAACTTGTTTGAATACCTACCCACTGGGGGACGCCAGTGGGGAAACTCCAAATTCTGATTTAAAGTGAACAAGTGTCAGGTGGGCAGCACGGTGGTGCAGTGGTTAGCACTGTTGCCTCAAAGCAAGAAGGTTACAGGTTCGAGTCCCGGCTCGAGCAGGGGATCTTTCTGTGTGGAGTCTGCATGTTCTCCCTGTTCCTGTGTGGGTTCTCTCTGGTACTCCAGCTTCCTCCCACCGTCCAAAGACATCAAGAGAGGACGAGGCTGATTGATACTCTAAATTGACTGTAGGTGTGACTGTGAGTGTGAATTGTTGTCTGTCTCTGTGTGTTGGCCCCGAAATGGACTGGTGTTGTTAATATAGCTACGTTCACACTGCAGAATTTTTTTGCTCAGGTTTGATTTTACACACTGTAGTGTGAACTGCTCTCGGTCCTGAAATGACCTAAAGTTACTGTGCAGGGGAAGCAGACAACTGTTAAAGGAACAATGGGTGGAATAAGAATGGAGAGAGGGAGAATGTATAAATTGTAATTACCACTTTGTGGAGCAGTGGCTGGTACATCAGTGTAATACTTCTCTAGTGCAGAGGTGTGTCTAATATGTTGGGTTTTTGTTGTTGTTGTAGATCTACAATCTAGATCTTGAATGACATAAAGGTAGCACTGAATTCCGGATTCCATATGATTTGCTCTGTTCACATTGTCATTAAAACATCTAGTCTGGGTCACATAGGGAGGGAGCATGCTGTGTTAACAGAGTCAAAGTTTTCAGTTCTCTATTGCTAATTTTAACAGGTCTGGCCGTCATTTTTGTCTGTTGTTGTAATGTTGTGTTAACCAAAGTAATCACAGTGACAGGATTAAAAGGGCAAACCACTAAATATTCATGAACTGTGATGAGCAGCTGCACCAATGGCAAAGCTTTTTCACTTAGCGCCTCGGCTACAAACCCCTTTATTAGTGCTGGCCTTCCACCTTTTTTTTTTTTTTACTAACTTTTCAGTTGACTGTTTCTCTGATTCTATACATGCGGTTGACGTACCATGTTTACCACCAAAGTGCAGTTCATGCTCTTTGTTAATGCATTTAGATAGGAGCCTGGTCATATTAGCCTCATATCTTTACTAGGTGTGACTGTGAGTGTTAATGGTTATCTGTCTATATGCGTTGGCCCTGCAATGGACTGGTGACCCCCGCCTCTCACCCGAGGGCAGCTGGGATAGGCTCCGGCCCCCCTGCGACCCTTAACAGGATAAACGGTAAAAAATGGATGGATGAGAGTATCAGGTGGTACTGAAAATTTGTGCTGTGTAATCAGAAAAAATCAACAACACCACACGTGTTGAAGAAGCTGCTTTATTTTTGTAAAAATTATAGAACCCATCATTTTGAAAATCACAAATACTTGTTTTTGTATGTTTAATTCTTTTTAAATTCATATGTTGAAGTTGAGCAATAGAATTATGTTGTGCATTTTTCTGGATAAACAAGCAGCTGGACTTGTGATGCTATTAGCTTATTACATCACAATATTGCACACAATGATGGCACTATGACTTTCTCACCAAATGGCAACAGTCTTCATCAGGGCATCAAAAGACACAACAGGTCAACAAGACAATTTAGAGAGAAAGCCAAAGTCAGTTTTACTTGTAGAGCGCAAATTCACAACAAAAGTTATGGTGTGTCCCATAATCGGGTTTGCCTTCCATCAACTTCCCTCAACAGCTGTGTGAGAAGGACCAGAAGGTCATGTAGTTTCGATCAGATTTTAAGACTAAAGTGCATCCAAAAGGTAGAGGACAACCAACAACAAATCGGAAAACATCAACCCCTGTTGCGATGGTCAGAACCTCTGCAATACTAGTGTGCACTCCTCCATCCTCATCTAATGTCATAGGTGTCAAAATATATTCTCCCAGAAAACATGTGTTTTTGTTTTACTGTTTTGCACAGCGTATCTGCAGAAGAATAATGACACCAAAAAAATTTCTGGCTTAACGTCAGAGAAATAAACATCAATATAAATGATGTTTCATTGACCTTTGTTCAAGAGAAACAATTTTTTTCCACCCAGATCCTAACAATTGTTATGTTTTTATTATATTTATCACAACAATGAATAGCACGTTTATTCTAAAATGTCATTGAACAGATGCAAATCACAATTATTGGTTAAATATGCGGTCATATTGCATGTGATTTGGATAAAGTGAACACGTGAAGTACTTTTACATTCACTTTTATGGTTCCATTGATTTAAAAACCCAATTACGCAGTGGGTCCACAAGACCAAACATTGGCTGAGTAAAAAAAAAAACATGAACACAATACAAAAGTTTGGCAACTTTGCTTCACTACAGAATCCATCCATTCGTTCCACTTATCCTGTTAAGGGTCATGGGGGGGCTGGAGCCTATCCCAGCAGCCTTCAGGCGAGAGGCGGGGTTCACCCTGGACAGGTCACCAGTCCATTGCAGGGCCAACACATAGAGACAGACAACCATTCACACTCAGTCACACCTACAGTCAATTTAGAGTATCAATCAGCCTCGTCCCCTCTTGATGTCTTTGGACTGTGGGAGGAAGCTGGAGTACCAGAGAGAACCCACACAGGCACAGGGAGAACATGGAGACTCACACAGAAAGATCCTGTGCTGGAGCTGGGGCTCACACCCGGAAACTTCTTGCTGTGAGGCGGCAGTGCTGACCACTGCACCACCATGCCGCCCTTGACTACAGAATGTAGAAGTAAAAGTATTTTAATCTGGCAGGCTGCTGGGTGTCAATGTGAACTGATCCCTGAGAAGTTATTGAAAAGACAACATGTCACACTTCGCCATCCTGTCAACGTGTCTCTCCTTTGTCCCTGCCTCCCAGTCCCAAACCACTGGTCTGGCTTCTCATCTCGACATCGTCTCCCCCGCTCCCTTATTCCCCTGCTCATTTTATGTCTTTGCTTCCTTTTTTGATCCATTGTTTCTTTTCTTTCTGCCTCGGATGTCTTGCTGTGTCCTCATGTTCAGGTTTCAGTCCACGACACTCACGATCCCCGTCTCCACTGAGAGCACTGTGCCTCCCTTTGCCCCTGACAGCACACTCGCTCCCACCCATCTCCCTGTGGTGACGCTGACAGTTACAGAGGAGATAATGAGGGGGGGGGGGGGATGTTTTTTTAAATCAGCGCACATACACCTACGCATGCAGGTTCACAGACACGCCCATTTCTGTGTTGTAATTCAACGAACAAACTCTTCTATTTCAGTTTTTATATTTAGTGTTCTATATTGGGAGTGCATCGTGGCAGTCCGTCATTCTTGAGACTCTACATGATGTGTGAAGCTCTTCTGGCAAACATTTGATTCACATGAGGAAGAAAACATAGCTTCCTCTGAACCCTGCAGGAGCTTTTTCAGTGGGAGGATTTCAGATCTGCCGCAATAAGATCAGAATTACCTTCCATACTGTGACGTCTCGTCCTCCTCTTGCAATTCAACTTTAAAACTTCATTTTTGGTCAGTGCAGGATCTTATCAGGAACAGAGTCAGTGAGTTTTCTTTGCATTTTGATCTTTTTTGTTGAAATGTATGTTTGCCCCTGTTAATATAGCTATGTTCACACTGCAGAATTTTTTTGCTCAGGTTTGATTTTACACACTGTAGTGTGAACTGCTCTCGGTCCTGAAATGACCTAAAGTTACTGTGCAGGGGAAGCAGACAACTGTTAAAGGAACAATGGGTGGAATAAGAATGGAGAGAGGGAGAATGTATAAATTGTAATTACCACTTTGTGGAGCAGTGGCTGGTACATCAGTGTAATACTTCTCTAGTGCAGAGGTGTGTCTAATATGTTGGGTTTTTGTTGTTGTTGTAGATCTACAATCTAGATCTTGAATGACATAAAGGTAGCACTGAATTCCGGATTCCATATGATTTGCTCTGTTCACATTGTCATTAAAACATCTAGTCTGGGTCACATAGGGAGGGAGCATGCTGTGTTAACAGAGTCAAAGTTTTCAGTTCTCTATTGCTAATTTTAACAGGTCTGGCCGTCATTTTTGTCTGTTGTTGTAATGTTGTGTTAACCAAAGTAATCACAGTGACAGGATTAAAAGGGCAAACCACTAAATATTCATGAACTGTGATGAGCAGCTGCACCAATGGCAAAGCTTTTTCACTTAGCGCCTCGGCTACAAACCCCTTTATTAGTCTTCCACCTTTTTTTTTCTATACATGCTGTTGACGTACCATGTTTACCACCAAAGTGCAGTTCGTGCTCTTTGTTAATGCATATAGATAGGAGCCTGGTCATATTAGCCTCATATCTTTGCCCAGAGGCCTTACCAAGATGGCTGCCGAGCGAAAAGGTTTTCCTTGATGGGCTTTTTCTAAAAAAATGACAATGCTCCAAAATAAGCAGAATGAATTAGTAAAATGGGATTTAAAGGTGACGTATTATTCAGTTTTTCAAGAAGTTAAAAAAATGTCTTATAGGCCCCCAGCACGTCTGTGACGTTTCTAGAGGAAACTCCACTCGAACCCTGTATTTTGGCCAGCTACAAAAACCCTCTGTATCAGCCCTGCTCAGAGCAGGCTGTTTCAGGGCCTGTGGCTTTAAATGAAAATGAGTTGTGTGTGTTGCTCCCCACTTCCTGGTTTGCCCCTTGCCCTGCCTGCCACTTCCGCAGTGTCGGCCTATGTAAGGACGGCTTCACTGTAACTTAGCAACCAGGGTACCCTGAGGAAAAATGGCTATGAGACAACAATTTACTGTTTGACCCAGAAGCAGGCGAAAGAGGAAGCTCCTGAAGAAAAAGAGGCAAGATTTAACAAGGATGTTTCTGAATGGTTAGTAATAAGGTTTGTTATTTCAAGTATTATTTTTTCTGTAAACAGAGTAAATCCTGTCATGTATCATGTGTTAGACTCTCTCATGAGGACGGTGTCACATCTGGTACCCGGATGACTCTGGGTGCGGCTCTGTCGTTAGTCCTGCTCTGTAATGCAGGAATTTCTGCTGGCCACCAAAGTTGTTGCAGATGACAGCGACAGTAAATGTATTTACTTTATAAGCATTCTTAGCATATTTTGTCATACCTGCCTAAAACTTCTGTCCACCACTGTATTGATGTAAGACTCAGCAATATTATTATTTTATCAATTGTAGTTGTTACTAAGCCATGCAGATGTTGCCTTAGAAGACTGCCACACTTTCGAGTCAAGTCAATTTTATTTGTACAGCGCATAATCACAGCAAAAATGATCTCATGATACTTTACAAGTAGAGCAGGTCTAGTACCACACTCCTTCAGGTCGATCAAATTCACCACAGAGATCCCGGGGGGACGGGGATTTCAGCAACTCGTTCATGTAAGGGTAGGGTCCTGGAGAGCCCTTTCGAAGTTGAGGTCCAGCTGGTTCTCTGTGCAATCTGTTATTCAAGGTAAAAAAAAAAGAAGAACAAATTCAAAAGGAAGTAGTGTGCATTTTTCTGTAAAGTGTGTTTTAATCATCTCTTATTGTTTTTTTTAATAACTATTATTAATAGCAGTTTAATTCATTCGTATCTTACCTATGTTGCATTGCCAATTTTTTTGTGAATTTAAATAAAGGTTTATGCGATTTAAGGAAATGTTGAATCTCCTTTCACTGGCTTTGCTGTGCGTTCTACCCTCTTGGACTTGGGAAAGCTCACTCCAGATAGTGGCTCTCCATCCGAAGATGTTGCTTGGGGTCAAATGCAGAGCAGCCTCGTAGAGTCTCCAGACTGCAAAAAAGTATGTAAATGTTATGGAGCACACACTTATTGGTCGTGAACACATAGGAATAGTGATGGCTCATTTATTCCACTGAAGGGGAACATGACATTCTTGGTTGCTAACTGCGAAATGACACTGTGGAAAACCTCCAGTTATGAGGTGTGGAGGTGAAGGCTCAACTTCTCCACATCTATCAGGACACTTTTGTCGGTCAACACCGTCTTTAATCTGTAGAACGCTGGCGTTGCTGAAAACATGAAATAGGAAAACATTTTTTACTATAAAATCAAGGTAAAACATAAATCAGAAAAATAGAATACATCCATGAAGCAGATAAAGTGTATCTTGGTGTACGTATACAACAGCTCTGCCGCACACTGTACTTTGATGAAGCTTTTAAATTTTCCTTTTTTTGGTGGTATTGTCGTAAAAGTGATCATTATTCTTATTTTTATTATTGAGGTCCTGGTTGGTGGTGTTGGTGTAATGGAGTGCATTTTATTAAAACGTATTCCTTATATTTTGTCCTCCTCAGTGTATGTTTATGGACTGGACAAAAAAAAAAATCATTTTAAGGGCACCAGTTAATATGATGCGCAGCAGTACACCACCACCATTCACTACGACCTCGAGAATAAACACAGTAGTGCTAATGCTAATGCTAACATTACACTGTAGAGGAAGGTAATGGGGGACCAACACAGAGTCTTAATTCTCAAATTGAAGATAATCTTTGGGACATTCAACAATTATGTTAACGGGAAGGTTATTTGGTTATCATTTCCCCTGCTGTATCTTTAGCTTTCTCTTAGCATTGTCTGGCAGTAATGAACACAATAAATACAGTGCTTTAAAATACTCACATTTCCATCGTTTCCAGTTTATAACAGTTGGTATCGCGCTGGGATTTAGAAATAGTCTTGATGCAAGTCTTGCATTGAACAGTCCCAGGTTTGAGAAGCGGTCTGGCTAAAAATTATTTGCACAAAATGACTTTTCCCCACTTTGGCTGGGAAATTTCCATTAAAAATGAAATTAAACCAAGCAGTCCTTTGTGGCTGGAGGCCTATGTAATGAAACGCATACATTTTTACAGCCCGAAACCAAACGGGCAAGTAATGTTGTGTTCAAAATTCCCTCGTAAGGGAGAAAAGACAAATGGCTGATCCTCAGAAAGTTTACCTCCGACACTGTGGGTGGAGATTGGGTGGAGGTACTCAGGAGGGTGCAGGACATGCAGATTTTGATACAGTGTTATGTAACGGTATATCAAAATCCTGATTCGCCTGTTAAACCACAGGGACTTCTATCTAGGCAGCTTACACAACAATGAGGTGAACGTTAAAACTCACAGTTAGTGAGCCAGCACGCAAGCCAAATACCCCCAAAAAATACATACAAAAGCCCTCAAAAAGTGAAATTTTCATAATATGTTCCCTTTAAAGTGCAGGAAAAAATAGCTGTAGTAATTGAAAAAAGTTGCAACAGTGCTGAGGTCACGTTAGAAGTTTTGATTAATTTTGAAACTATTTTTTAAAGTAATTGTCATCCTACCAGTCATGAAATATATTCAAATTCCAATAAACTTTATGTACAATATAGGGAGATATTTCATTTGAACCCATCTATTTTAGAAAATGTTTTGAATTTTAGCAACAATAAAGGAGACTGTATTAATTGTTACATTTACTGTTAAAAAACAACGACTCATTACAGCTTAAAAGGATGATTGTGCCAGGAAAGACAGTTCAAAACCTCCTCAGGGTTACGTGCTGTCAGCTTTTCTTTGAGTGACGAAACACCACAGACTTGTTAAAGCTACATACAACCTGTTTTGGATGAAACCAGCAAATGCATTCAAAGTAATCCTCTGTTGTAATCATTATTCTTCCCACCTTTATTTATTTTTTTCCCCCCACGACTTTGTTAAAGTAGCAAAAAGGTATTATTCCACAGTTTCATTTGCATTAAGGATGCTTTGCTCGCTGTTTGGGTCTCAGCAAATCCCTTTTCATATTTGGTAGGTAAGAAACGAAGGTATGCAGATGGATTCCTGTGACTCATTTAGCCTCATAGATGGACATGAGTGTTAATTAGGCCAAGCTTGAATGTTTTTCAGTATCAGAGCATTGCTGTTGAGACGTGCCAGTTGGATAGTGAGAAAGTGTGAGCTAATTAGACAGAAAGCTGCACAATATTCGGCTGCTTTCTTCAGTTCTTCTTGATATGTCAAAATGGAAAGGAAATAAGTCATTTGATGAATGGCTGCTCTCCTGCGCTCTGCTCTGTCCTTGATCAAATGGAACTTTTACTTAAAGGTGTCACTGTAATTAGCATCTCTGCAAGTATGTGGAGGTGCACGTGGATGGAGTGAGTGGGGGAATGCAAATAAATTATTTGTTCTTGCTTTCATGTTCTGAATTTAAAATATCCTCTTTCTTGTGTAAACCAACTAGCTTTAGATCCCACATCCTGGGTTTTATGAAACTAAGAAATCAAGAGTCTGTGACATGTTGGTGTTGACATGTTATATACATTTTTCTGTCCTCTTCCCACATCACACTGAGTAGGTGTCACTTTAATGATGGAGCTGATAAGCCAGAAATATACAGTTCACGGGCAAGAAAATACCAGTTATTAACTTCAACTCTGTGTGGTTTGACTGATAGAATGATTGTTTGATTGAAGTGTTTTATACAAGAACAAGAGAAATCAGGCAAAACAATAATATACAAAAAACAACCATGATAGAAAATATATTATGTAAAATCAATGAACTATCTCTGATTTTTAAAAAATGATTTGCCCAAAATGAGTTGAAAGTGTAAACCCTTCTCCACTATTTTTGTTCAACATTTAAATAAATATATATATAAAATGTATTTAATTTATATTCATTCATATGCGTATACATGTACTTCATAGACTACATGTCGATACAAAGATCAACATTTTTGTATTCACACATAAATACATGATCAGGAAACCTGCAAGTTAGTTCATTTTTCCTTTCATTAATATGTACATATATACATTTTTGACAATTCTTAACAAATTCTAACAGAATATAGGGAAAAGCTGCAACATGTCATGTACCAATACCTGAATGAAAATTGTGAAGAAATAAGAAAAAAAAATTCACCTATCCGTTTACTTGACGAGGAAGATCCAGGGAATAAAAGGCTGAAAAAGACCTGTGTTGTTGCAGACACGCAGTGATTTCGATCTGTGAGGGATGCACGGCGATGCACAATGGATGAAAGGACAGATTAACCATTTACACCTTGATGTTTTCTTGTGACACTTTTCAAGTCACCCACCTTCCTCTTTTTGCATCTTTCTGCACCATGTACCCTTCAAGTTTCTGCCGCCTTCAACTTTTCATTGGCTGAGTCGAAAAAGGTGTTTGAATTGAGGCTTTTAATGACAACTGTGGAGCTGACGGTCCCACCCGCTCGCCCGCCCTCGCAGTTTTCAGAACCAAACTCGGGTTCTCTCCATGAACATCCACAAATCATTCCAGGAGAGGATAAAGGCATGCATGCAGGGAAATGAATGCTTTAATTTCGATTCAAATGGCATAAAGTGGGCTAATCGGAATAGCTGACAAAAGCTCTATGACGGAGAAGTGATAACCTGCAGGCCGCTTCCTCATTGCAAGAGATGAGAGTGACGTCCTGGGCTGGTTTACAGGTTTAATTGCATGACTCAGTCTCAGGGGTGAGGCTTACATGAGAGGAAAAAAATTCTAGTTTTAGTACTTTGCATAAAAATCAGGATTCACTGCTTTATTTTCTTAAACATCTCCTGTGATGGACAAGGCACTCTTTCTTTTTCTCGCCAGTTTTCTTTACTGCATCTCGTTTTTCACATTTGAATGGTTGCGTTGCTCCCTTTTCCTTGTGTATTAGTTCTGTTTGGCTCGCCTCTGCAGCTTATCCTTTAGTACAAGTACTTTTTACCAGTTAATGTTGAGATCAGTGGTTCCAAACCTGGGTTACGTTGCCCTCTTAGCGGCATCAAAGAAGAAGCTATGGTTCTATTTCTATCAGGCTTTCCTCTCTGTTATGGATGGAAAGGACGGGTGTAGGCCAGTGTTTCTTTGTGGGGGTGCAAACATACCGGGTCTGTCCCTGGCACCTACCATGAAAGTAACAACAGTTGCTGTAGTCAGTAATCATTACAACTGTGGTCTGGCTTGCCTGATACTGAGAGGGTAATATACATATATGATATGTCTCATTCAGACACATTATCATGACTTCATCCCAAAATTGTGTTGTTACATAAACCGTACCTACTGACACTTAGCGTACTATCACACCTACTGCTTGTTCTCTGTGGTTCACTAGAAACCATTAGATCAAAGTGGTTTTATAATGAACTTTTGTTTTGATATTCAAGGAAACACCGGACACTGGTAGACCAAAATTGCGTGGCACTCAGACGGCTCACACTTCCAATAATTCACAACAAAAATAGAGAGAAAATACAACTCCCCTGCCAATGATGGATATCCTCCCCAGCTTCTGCTTCGAACACTCTCTGAACTTACATTTAATCAGACGTAGAGTAGAAAGAAATGGGCCAGAAACAAACTATTACCTCGTCTGTGTTTTTGTTTTTTTGGGGCTCAGGTTACTGTAATGGCTTCAAATCCAAAATGTTGCTGCGTTGTTACATTGTTTTAGTTCACCTCCCAAAATCCACTGCACACATAAAAGTGACAGTTCACTCAAAAAGTGTATTTTACCTAACAAGCACTTATAAATAGTTCTGACATGTTTCAAGCTCTTAACATATGAATTCAAAATAACTAGAACCTGTCTTGTTCTTAACTTGTTCATGGTAGTGGGAAGATCGGAATGGTATATTTGTTGTAGCTCATATCAAAGGGTTTTTGGATTACCGAGCTCACGGCTGAATGAAGAAGATTTTGTTAATGATGCTCTTGGACTGTTTTGCTTGTTGTTTGTAGTTGTTTGCTATTGGGCACCATTAGCTTCAAGATGAATACATGTGGCTGACTCTTTCTGTGTCGACACATTTTGTATTCTATTCACCTCATCTCTAGCTTTCCACTCCACCTCACCTGTCCACCAGCCACTTCTTCCTCATCAGCCAACTCTACCTGTGCACATGGCTGCTCCTGATCACCAGTCGCCTGTACGCTGTACACCAATACTTCTCCTTTCCAGTCATTCACTGCCAGATCGTTCTTAGATGTTTACACGAGACTATCCAGCCTTCTTCAGACTGATCTCCCGGTTACAACTCTGCCTCCCTCTGACCATCCCTCCTTGTTGCCTCGCCGGTAGGCACCTAAACCTTCTGTCCCTGTCCACGAGCTTTGCCCGTGTTTGTGGTTCTAGTTTGCCTTTCATTTGGCCTGCTCGGTGCATTCTTTTAGCCTCGGCGGCTCATCAGGATTCTGGACTCAAGCTCCATTTGACTACATCTCTGGACCACTGCACAACTGAGTGACTCTTTAGACTTGCTGCTCGCAGCTGTCATTGTACTGCTTCTTGTGTTGCCGCTCGGACCTGTGTTCCTCTCGTCAATATATTACCAGCTACGTCTTCCTGGTGTTGTGCTGTATTTGGATCCTTACTCTACCAGAGGTGAATGTGTTTGTGAGCTCAAGGCATCAATCGGAGAGGGAAAAAACCATTTCTTGTGTTAAGTGTCTCTTTAAGTGAACACAGCACGCATGCACAGCCATCTTCCACCTACTACTTCCATTAAATACTTAATGTTGCCACTTCTGCTCTGTACTTCGCGCGCTGTCATGTCATACCATTGAAAGAGTTTGCTTGTTTTTAATTTGTGCAAATGGGTCATAATGACACAGGTTTGCATAGAGTTATTGCACACTGGGCTGAAGCTTCAACGCTGTCGAGCCAATCGAGCCAGACAGTTTTTCCACATTAAAATATGTATTCTCACTTCACAAATTATTACTTGGATGCATTTGTCCTCCATATTCACATGTAAAATTACTTCGTGGGCCTGTAGATTTAGTACTTCGTATCAAGCTTAGTCAATTCAATTCTTAAATGTTCAAGAAAATATTGACCATGAGATATTCTTCCACTGTGATGCTGAGAGCTGAAACGCTACATTGATGATGGTCTCATGCTGCCTCATTGGCCTCCCTGGTGTGAACCTGTTGCCTTCCTATGAGTGGACATATTTTCTGTGGACGTTTCCGTTTGTTTAGACATTAAAAGGAGTCCGCAGAACCTAAAAACAAAATGGCTGATGTTCTTTATTACCAGCTGTTGTTGTGTGTTATACAAAATACGTGTCATGGAGACACCGAAGAAGTGTCTGAGGCGTTTTAAAATTCGTTGACAGTTGTTTTTAAGCTTGGACAGATGTTGCCACTCACCAACATGTGATTCCATCCAGCTGATTTTCTTTTGTCATGTATTGGAATATATGAAGTAAAAGACAGTTGTTAGACCATTCTCTATCAATTTGAATTATATATATGTATATTTATATATAATATAATAATATACTATTATATTTGAAGTTTTTTTCACAGCGCTTTTTTAAATATGTTTCCTGTTCTAACGTGTTCCACTGTCTGGCTTTTCCTTAGAGCCAAGAAGAAGACCAAGCCCTTGAACCTTAAGATCCACAGCAGCGTGGGCAGTTGTGAAAATCTTCCCACGCAGCGCTCGCCCCTCCACACTGAACGATCTCTGCGGTCCTTCTTCTTCCCGTCCTTCATCCCCTCCACACCTCCTGTCCATGCTGAAACACCCTCTGCAAGTAAGCCCATTCCTCTTTTCTGTTTTTTTTAAGCAGCTCACACCTCACTTACTTACTTACTTAACTGATTCATGGTTTGAGAGATTGTAAATGTTTTCACCAGAAAATTGATCTTTGCTATAAAGACGAGTCATAAAAAAAAATCCTCTCCACAGTAAAAAAAAAGGGCAATCGTTATTCTTATCTTGGTAATTCTTTTTGTTAGAAATATACTTAAGTACAGCTCTGTTGGAAAATGCAACAAATGAGCAATCAGGCCACACCATAATGACTGGAGGTGGTGTGTCGCTGCACATTGGCAACCTTATTGGCTAATTCATTATAGGAATGGGGTGGAAGCCATGAGACAGAGGAGGAGACGGTGAAAGGGGGAGAAAATAATGGCGCTCATGTCAAGAAAGCAGGGATGAATGGTTGTCACTTAGTGTGGTGAATAGCTGTAGACCTAGAATATAATGTATGTGGGGCACAGCGGTGCATATTTGTTTGTAGAGGCGTGATGTGGAATAATCACATGCTATATGAATGTTCGACTGAATACAGATGTTGAGGTGGCAACGCTCCATCGCCAGTATACCTATGAAGGAGGATAGTCATGTATATAGTCATGAATGTTGGACTGTGCTCTACTTATACACTTATCATAAGAAACATGACGGCAGTGTTGTTTGGTTGAAAGATATGATTAAAACACTCTATATATATCCACTCCTTTCTTGAGTGACTAGCAGTGATCAACTACTCCACATAGATCAGAATAAATCTACAATCATAGATTTTGTCCCTGCTTTTAAGTATAACTCACAGGCATCCAGTTGTTGTGTTGTGAGCCAACACAAGGACCGCAGGTTTGGTTCCCTGTGTCGCCTCTGGCTCGGTCAAGCATCTGTACCTGTACAATTGACTGTTTTTTGGGGTTGGAAACTGTCTTAGGGTCCTGGGGGAGGGGAACTGGGGGGGAATAGTGTCATCCTTGTCCTCTGATGAAACTCCTTGCCAGTGAAAAGATTTGATGTGAGGAGGCACATGGTCGTCCATGGAGCTCAGGACAGACGGCACCAGGACAGCTTGGTAGGGTGAACTGAACATGTACAATTAGAGAGAGAAATGGCAGTAACAGACACACAAAAATAAAGATTAAAAAAAATTGAGATTTGCAACTTTTTTCTCTGCTTCATGTACATCCTAGTCTATGTTTAAAATAATTATCCACTCCTATATCCAGGATTTAGATTATTAAACCCAAAAATCCATTTTATTATGTAGCTGGGTTTTCACTATGAGCATATCTGTAATGTGCCAAAATTATAATGTATTGCTTTTTACACTTGAATTTTTTTTTAAACAAGAGTTGGCAAATTTCTGTGAAAACGTAGCTGCAAAAATAGAAATAATGAATGCACACCTATTAGAAAAGTGATTACATGAATGTGCCAAAATTCTCATACAGGGTCAGCAAAAATATTTTGAAGGACTGTCAGTGTTTCAGTTTTGTTGGTGTGGAAATGCAACTCTGTCTCATGTAGAAATGTTGAGAGATTCACTTGTGGACTCCAGCTAACTGATGACGCCTTAATGACATGTAGTATTGATTTCTGTCCGAGCTGCAAGTTCATTAGAGTGGGTCATTTACCTTGCAACCCTCAAATTAGAGACAAAAAGTGTCCCTGGTCCAAATCGAAGCGACACATTGCCTTCGACCTAGAGAGCCGCCTGCAGCTAATCTGGGTGCAGGCAATTACACTGGTTCCAATTACGTCAACACTGAAGACGAGATTCAATGTGTACCAGTTAACATTTCTTTACTTTACCTCTGAGTATCATATTTACCCTTGGATGAGTGTAAAATTGACTTTTCTTTTAAAGTTGTACTTGTCATCTTGTTTTCATGATACAGTTATGACCTCTGCCAAGATGGACATTTAATCGCCTGCGTCGGTATGTCTGTTAAAAGGGCGAGTCTAAAAGTTGTTGATGGATTGTGATGAAATATAGAACATAAGATAGGAGAACATTTTTTCGATTCCGGATTTGATCCATATCTGATGGTGGTAGGATACGCTCCCCAAGTGCCCTTCTATTAAAAACTCTTTGAGGAGAAGAAGGATAAGCTAAAGGTCAAGCTAGCCGGAGGAGACAAGCTAGCTCTGACCACAACTGCTTTTACAAACTCGTGTTACATCACAGCTTCCTGATTCTTTGTCAGTGTTGACGGGGACATGATTTTCCGTGTCTCAGACCTTCATTATCCTCCCCGCCTTTGACAAATTTGCAGAGTGGCTGACATCTGCAGTGGGGACTTATGTTCACGATAATGCCACATAGTGCCATCAAACCCTCCTCAAGCACACACCTCTCTCTGCATCATGTTAGGCATCAGACTACAAGGGAAGCACCTCTGAGACAGTATATCACCCCAAGATATATAAAAAAACAAAAACCTTTTTGCAGTACTAAGAGATATTTTCAAATTTCTTTTCTTTTTTTTTTTCCATTCTGATTTTTTTTATGCACAACTTGAAGATGTGGATAGAAATTCAACTTGTGCATAGAATGACCGTGTCATATGTCAGTGGGCCCTGCACCCAACAGTATTATCACTCCTGGTGTGTGAATCAAAGTACACCCACAAGACTGGCAGAGGTGAAAATAGAACTTAGACACAGATGTCCAAGCCAGCATTGATTTGCCTCCCTCAAAAAAAACCAAGTCAATCAATATTGGCGGTCTAGTCCCATTTCCTGAACATGGTAAGTCCAAAAAGGCAATATCACATGTTTTGGTTGATTAGACTTCTTATATAACAGTGAAGGTGTGTACAGACTAAGCTAGCCTGACAACTTCCTGTTGTGTTCACAGTCATTCACTCCTTCAACATGTCCATTCTCTCAGTCACTCACTAACCATCTGCGTGTGGATAAACAGATTTGTCAATGAGTAAAAGAATCTTGAAGTTTGTACTGATAAAAAAACAATCTGTTTTACATATTTTAAATGTAATGACATTTAATTGTGTACGTTGATATGCGTATATGTAAATGCTGACATAGATCTGCACACGTGTAGGTTTTGTTTTGGGGTTTTTTTGGGGGGTTGTTTGAATGCACGCGCTCAAGAGACAGTAACACAGTTCCCCAAACACATTTGATATCTGAGACTGTGTCAATTCTTAGCATGACAATGTGCTCACAGTCCATAGAAAGTGGAGAGTTACTGGAGCAGCATGGTTTAGGAGGTTAAAAATGGCTTGTTAGTAACCAAAAGGTTGCTGGTTTGAAGCTCGCTACCACCGTGTCTGTGTCGCAGCGTCCTTGTGAAGATGCAGTATTCTAATCATCTAATTTCTCCCGATGAGTAGCTTGGTGCTTTGGTTCATAGCAGCCTCCACCGTCAGTGTGTGTGTGAATGGGTGAATTAGCAGAGTAAAGTAGGGATATGCACTAGTAGTGGCAGATTTGATTTGTTTTTAAAATGTATCAGTTTGATATTTATATTGGCACAGTTTTGCTTCAGTCTTTGCATCTTTGCTCATCATCTGTCTTTTCATTATGATTTATTACGAGGAATCAATGCTGTGTACATATAATTCATGGGCTTTCATAAATGTGTTCAAAATAAGGAGAAAAATATTTTTCCCATTCAAAATGTGTACATGTATTTTTCATCATGTATAATAATCATCTAAACTTGTTTTTAATGCAGATAATAATCTGTAAATATCAGCTATTAGCCTAAACAGTTATAAAAAAATAACCAGGATACCGGGTATCTATGGGAAAAATCGAAAACCATGTGTCTCTACTGTGCAGAACTTTGAGTACTGCTAGGAAAGTGCTAATGTTCAGATACAGTCCATTGACAGGCACGACCAAAATTGCTAACATTGTTGCTGCTATTTTGCTTTGTGGTTTATATTTAATCATACAGTGTTATCTATTAGGGATGTGCTGACTGCCAGGCCAGGGATTGGAAACACACCGTTCACCCACACCCGCTATTCTCAGTGATGCGACTCGTCATGGCAAGTGATCAGCTGACCAGCTGATTTTCAGTGTGACTGGCCTGATTGTAACCAGCCGGTCAGTGTCACATGTTCTCGATTCCTCGCTGGTAACTTGCCATAGCGAGCTGGTCCACCGGGAGTAGCAGCGGTTCTACTTTTGACTGGAAATATCCCCATGAATGGCATTGCATATCCAGTCTTTTTTCAAAATAAAACACCATGTGCAGGCGGCACGGTGTTGCAGTGGTTAGCACTGTCGCCTCACAGCAAGAAGGTTCTGGGTTCGAGCCCCGGCTCGGGCACAGGATCTCTCTGTGTGGAGTCTGCATGTTCTCCCTGTTCCTGTGTGGGTTCTCTCTGGTACTCCAGCTTCCTCCCACAGTCCAAAGACATCAAGAGGGGACGAGGCTGATTGATACTCCAAATTGACTGTAGGTGTGACTGTGAGTGTGAATGGTTGTCTGTCTATATGTGTTGGTCCTGTGATAGACTGGTGACCCGTCCAGGGTTAACCCCGCCTCTCGTGTGTAGCCGCTGGGATAGGCTCCAGACCCCCGCAACCCTTAACAGGAATAAACAGAATCAATGGATGGATGGATGGATGGATGGATGGACACCATTTGCGGCTCCCAATTGCAAAAACAGACCTGAAAAGAACAGAATGTAAAGGCACACTCTACGTGCGTGCGAGAAAAACACGATCATCAACAGACAACAACTAAATCAGCTGAATCTGAACAAGTTGACAAAGCCGGCGGGCAGCTGGAGATTGCAGCTGAGTGGAAGACCAATAAGATTGGTAGCACAACCAGAGTCCAGTGTAGCAATACTCAATGGGAATTTGGGGTCAAGCTTGGAGCCTGCAGCCTCTCCAATCCTGCAGTGGTGCATTTAACAGCTTTGGTTCGATTAGTCATAGATATGTGAGACACCGCTTGATATACAACAACTTATTTTCAGTAGAATTTTTTTGTACTTCTCTCCAGTAGGAGAGCATTTCATTTATTTACAGTTGTGTGAGTATAAAAGATCCAGTAACAGCGCAATTTGGCAGAAACTGTAAGAGTAATGTTTTCTGTAATGATGAAAACAGAATTTTTCCATTGAATAAAAGCTGATATTCTGTTTTTTTATATTCTGTCAAAAGTTGTCAGACAGAATATTGGAATCAGTAAAAATCAGTATCAGAGGTCTCACACACAAAAAAAAAATCAGAAATCTGAAATTGGAATGACCAAAAAATGCAGTCAATGCGTCACTATTATTTATTCATTTCAGCTCATTGTGAGTGTCTGAGTTTTGCTGTCAGTTTTTTCGTAATATTTTTCTTCTTAATATACAAAACTGATGAAATCATAACAAAATAAGCATGATACAAACTGGAAAAAATGAAATGATTATGATATGAATAACAGGCACTTTTTTGCACAAACTTTCTTTTCATCTCATTTGCTATTAACGTAATATTGAATCCTCGGTTTCAGTGATTTTGAACCAGGAGTTATGGGTTGTTGTTTTTTTCAGTTGGAAAAGTTTTGGTGGCCACAGAATGAAATTTTTCACACGCAGCTCTCCTCTACTGCCAGAGGCTGTTTAATCTCATGCATTTGGCGCCAACAAGTGACATTCCAGCCTGTGATGATACCTTGTGTCCAACTCCAGGTCCTCTACCAGCCCTGGGCCTCAATCAACACACCTCCTGCAACATCCATATGTGTGTATGCGTGTATATTTATACTTGTGTGTGTGTGTGTGTGTGTGTGTGTGTGTGTGTGTGGTTGTGTGAGGGAGAGGGATGGTGAGATGAGATGAAAATGGAAGTATCAGCGTGGTCTGATTATTAATGTCTTCAATGTTCTTTAGGAGCTCTGCTCACAACTCACCCTGTTTTGTTTCTACATGTGTTTGAATGACATCACAAGCTCGGCCGAACCTTGCATAGATGCACTTGCGTCACTGATTGCTTAGCAACCGAGAGTGGCATAAAAATGGGCATCCCTTAGGGATCTGGCAAATATAAATGGCTGCAAGTAAGTTTAATCGGGGCAAAGAGGTACCTGAGCAAAGCGGCTGGTTGGTGTTGAGTCAGTTTTTTCAGGATTCATCTTTTCCACTTTTTTATGTGTAGATGGATGTTGACAAATTGACTCTTATGATGATCTCTCTCCATTTTGTGAATACAGAAATGTTTCAGCCCTTGGTAACTTGCATTTGGGAAGTAAGAGAGTCTTTAATCAAACTTATGCAATCACCCCCTCAGAGTTTCCACATGACCATCGATCACCACTCTCAAATCAATTAAGTCGTGGAAGTGGGTGATATCAAGTTAAACCGGCACCGCAACTTCATTTTGTATTTTTGTTGTCATGATATAAATGGGGATATGAAAACTGCGTCATAAAACACATTTTCCCCACACGTCGATCCTAGATGGGTAGAAAAATGTGGCTTTGTTTGCAAAGCAAAGTAATTCATGCTTTTGCAAAGTGATCTGTACATTGAGGAAACAAAACAAACACCACACAAATGGTTGGCACAGCACATGAGAGCCAACACCTCACTTCAAAATTCTGAGGTCCACTTAAATCTTAAGAGAGCGTTAAAGAGGCGCTCTACATCAAACTGGACCCACCATCAATGAACATGAAAGGTGGCCTTTGTCACTACCTGGCACCCATCTACAGGGCAGTCCTGAGCACCCTCCTTAGGAAACTCAACACCCATTTATGCTTAGATCTCCCTGGCCCTAATGACCCACATAGATATCAGTTCGATCAACGACCCCCTGACAACCCACATAAACACAGGCTCGGCCAACGACTGTCATGTGACCTCAACGCTTTTAAAACCCAGAGTTCAGATGCGACCTAATGGCTTTGTAGAAGGTCACGCATGCACAGAGTTTAAAGCCTTCTACTTCCCACCAGTGACTTTGAACTGAGGAAGCCTCTCAGAGGCAAAACATCTTTAAGGCTCAGTGGGAGCTTTGTTGATAGAAACTGCAACAGTACAGCTTAGTACAAAACAGCACTTAAAAGAGATAACATGACCTGGGTGACTGAGAACCTTCATCAACATGTTGTTTTTTCTTGAAAATCTTTCCAACAAAAACATTGATCCAAAAAGTAACAATTACCAAATGCTTGAATTTGGCTAAAAAAAATAGAGTAAGTTTACAGAAAAACTAGACTTGAGATTGTGTTCACACATCCATGTTTTAGTGAAAGTGCTAGTGCTAGCACTCACAGGATTTATAATCTATCACCTGGATAAATGTTAATTATGGTACAGTTTCCCAGGAGGACCATACAGGAGGCAGCTGTGCAGTATCCACATGGCTACTTCATGGAGCATTTTGCAATTGTATAAAAATTTTATGAGAAAGGGACATGCATGTAGCCCTGAATGACAGGGATGGATTTAAAAAGATAATAACCCAAATGGACAATGGTCAAGTGAATACTCCTGCATCACTCTTAGTATTGAATTGGTTGAGTATTCTGATTGTTATGAGGCTGAAAAATTAAGAACAGAAATTTGAGAGCAGAGGGTTTTGGGATGCGCAAAATCATTGCAAGCGTCAATATCGATGTTCAGTTAGTTTGAGCAGGACCAGAGCCAGTCTACCAGAAAACATTATGTTTTGAAAGAAAGCAACACCAAACCTGAATGCAAAATTTAAGGAATACACCAGCTTTTGTGTTCTTTCATTTGTTTATCTTACCAGACAAGAAGATAGATCCCTCTTCTCCTCTGGGCGTAAGGGAGCTGAGGCCCTCAACGCCTGGCTTATTGCTAGTTATCCAGCACAGTGAATGGTAGTTAAGGAGAGGTTTGCACTTCTCAGTCAAAAGTAATAGAACACACTTTTCCCCCAATCTGAGACGTTTGCATGGAGTTGAATGACAATGAATACAAGCAAATTATGGAAGTGGCCATTTTACACTCAGTTAACAAATCAAAACCATGGCTTTGTTAAATTGTCAGACTACAGTCACTTTACCAACCTTGTGTTTCGGAAAATGCTCCTGGTCTGTCTTGCACTTACCATGGACTGTTTACGTGGACTCAAACAAGGCCTGTTCAAATGTGATTGATCAGCACAGCTCCAAATGAAAAGGCGAACCAAATGCCTCCCAGTCCGACATTTTGCCTTCTGTATTTATATAAGTATTCTGTAAATAGAGATAACTTCAAACCAAGACCCTGAACCTGATCAATTTTAACTAGAAGACACAGAGAAGGATGTACAGGTTTTTGAAGCTGAGCAGGCAAGATGGAGGTATGCCAACCTGCCCGTTCACGACCATTCATTGTGTTAAGCTAACTAGCAACAGGTCAGCACAGCCCCCTAAAAGCTCCCTTTTTGTTGAACTTGGGGAAGAATGGTTGAAAGAAGTATATACTGTATATATACTTTATGCTACCATTCTTGGAGGACCCATGAATGTAATAAATTTTTCTGAAGAACTTCTGATGATGTTTATGATGATGCCTACAATGTTTCACTGCTTTTAGTCTATCATTGTCAAGTGAATGACGCTTTGTATCTAGTGTATTGTATGTTTGTGTTTTGGTTTGTCTTTTTGCGTGGACCCCAGGAAGACTAGCTCGTCCAACTTTGGAGACAGCTCATGGGGATCCTTTTAACAATAAAAAAAATAACTATAAACAAAGCTCCCACTGAGCTTATGGTGAGCGTATTGTTGTAAACGAAGGAATACTAAATCACTTTTCCATTTTTATTTGAGTTAAAACTACTAATATTTACTGCTATATTTCCCCAGGCTGTGAATAATAGATCACAACACCCCTTTGTCATGATGCACTGACTGCTGCATTCATGTTTGAGCATCTATTTGCACCAATGAAGGAATTTCGATGATCTCTATGCATATGCAGTGCTAATAATAATATTGTCCCATTTCTATTCTTGTGATATTTAGCAACATCACTCGCTGTTCTTCATCAATTCTGTCCAGGAGTATTGGTCCTGTGATATAGCCTCCAGGGAGGGCTTTATGTCTGCCGAAAGCTCTTTGTAGCGTCACTCACATTGGCCTTACACCAAACCTGCTCTTTCTGTCGGTCTATTTGTTGGAACGCTCATAGCAATTTGAGTTGTCCAACTGAGGAAGACTCCACTGAGCCATTAGGCCTCCAGATATCATCTGTGCTTCCATCCTTCCTCCCTCTGTCTCTTGGCACACTTAGAAGATCGCTGGTCTAAAAGACGTCATCATCTATAAGGCGATGTACAAGGCGATCATCCAATGTTATTACTATTATTGTGAGTTTATATGTGTGTGTATTTGTAAATGAGGGCTCGTCAAAGATGACAGCACAATATTATACCAAAAAGGCTGATCAGCGTGTAGCTGTTGCCATAGCAACTGTGCAACCTGGCTTTGTCTCCTGTTCATCGGAGGAGTTTTATTCACACAGGGATACAAAACAAAAAATCTCTCGTCTTTTTCCACTCCTCTCACCAAACAAATTCAGAGTTGTCAAGTTGTGTACTTGTGTGTTTTTGTGACATGTTCCTGTGTCACTAAAATGATGAAAATGTCCTATGACACTATATATTTATATATATATATATGTGTGTGTGTGTGTGTGTGTGTGTGTGTGTGTAGCCATAGAACATTCATGTCCTATAAAGCAGCACATTGTGCAGCAAACACCCACACATTTTTCACAGTTCTGTTCACTTCTTCTGCTGCTTCAGTATGCTGATGTCAGTGACTTCTCAATGATGATTTGTGCTAAACGTGATTGGTATCCTTACCATTTAAGTTATTGATCCTCCCGTGATGATAACATCTCAGTCTTGTTGTTGATTGCATTCAGTCATTTGATTGAAGCCCTTCCTATTGATTTGTAGGACCTCAATTCAAATAATGATGTAAGTAGGTACGGGTCAAGATTTAGTACTGCAACTGACAATAAGAGGAATTACAATGTGCACGTTCATTTTTGAATTGTATCGTGTGTTGTTTGTCACATGCTCAACTCTTTTTACCCCAAATAAATTCTTCTCTTCCATGAGGAATTGCCAAGTCAATCAAGTGATGAGTCAGAATCAGTTGGAAGTCAAATAGACAATATTTGGCACTAAATAGGCTGGAGTAGTCTCTTTATATCTCCTTGTTTACCACCAATAGACAAAAACATGCATCCCCTCATCTCTATAATAAAGTACACTCACACATGTCTTGCTCATTGTCATGTGACTGACCGGTGGAGGAGAAGGAGGAGGCGGAAGGGGGAGAAGGCCTTGGCTTAATGAGGCTGAGGCCCATCAAAGAAGATGGAGGAGGACACTGTTGTCTGGCGCCTGGAGGTTTCTTAGCTCCTGCAGGCTCATCTGTCAGTCACACCAACACAAACACATACAAGCAAAGCAACATACCCAAGCTTGTCTTGGTATGCTGTTTTTTGTTTGTCTTTCTGTTTCCATGGCTGGATGCTTATTTCTCAAGCATGTACACAAAGCATTTCCCTTTCTGATTATTTTATACTTCAGTGTCCACTTTTGTAAAGGCACCTGTTGAATAAATTTGCTTTGCTTTTACTGTGCTAATCAGTCGAGCTATATCTATGATGTTATCACACCATACTGTCAGGTGTTAAAAGATACCGTGTCATTCAACACCAAATTTAAATGTTAAAGTAGGAAATCTCCCAGTTGCACTTTACGCTTTATTTTGTAAAATTGCTTTGAGTGGGAAAATGGTAACGCTGAAATGTAAACTACAGAGTTTAAACAGACAAAACAGCTTCAATCACATATTTTATGAATGTTTTAAACACATGAAAATACAGAGGAGCTGGAAACTAAAACCAGAGACTTGTAATGTACAATCATGGCTTGACATAAATCGAGCCCACAAGTCCTGCGCCATAAAAATATGTGTTGGGACGGTAAGAGGGAAGCCTGAAATTTACTCAGTCAGGGCTAGAAGGCATCTACATTTCTGATTGTTTTGATTATTTTATTTTAATTTTAGGATACATCATTTCCTTTCAGTATTAGGATGATCAGGGCTCTGTGTTTTATATATATACTGTATTTCAAATGGGGACTGCCAGTGTAGCAGCAATTACAAAAATCTGTTTTGGCACAATGGCAAACAAAGTTAGTTTGGAACCCTGAATATGTTAATGTAATGTTACCTTTTTTTTTTAAGTAATTGTAATCTGTATTGTTTAGGAAGCTGCATCAAAGTTAAGGTATCAGTAATGGTACCTTGAAAATTTTCAAAAATGTTTGATTCCCCACTCCCACCACTAAGAAAGAGCGATGTTCTGACTCATTCCTGCCAGAAAGGGGAAGAGCAGTCTCTGTCAATCAGGCTTCCTCTTGTCTGTACCTGCCTCCCTGTAGAAACACCATTATTTGCAACACAATGAATGGATGATTCTTGTTCGCCTGTTTTACCGATGATGCATCAGGAAATGACTAAGAACCTGAGAATGCATTTTGCACCAACTGCGCAGTATCGATGACAGGAGAAACCATACAACTGTAACAGTTATAATTCTTCGCAGATTATCGTTGTGTTGTCATGAAATTTGCGGCGTTTTATTGGATTTTTTCGGAAGAATTTAGATGTTTAACGTTCACATCTGTTGGAACGTCGAACTGTCTTATCTGCGATCTCAGTCCTTATGTAACGAACCAAAGATTGCAACCATATGGGGTCGAAACGTAAATTGGCTTGTAAAAAAGTTTTCATTCCCTGTTGTAATACTACCGGAAACAGCAACTTCCTGGCAATATTTCGCCCCCTTTTGCACTGATAAACACAGAGGGCTGAAAAGTTATGTGGATGGTGAATGACTAAACCATTACAGTGATGCAAATTCACAGCAAGAAGTCGTAAACACTCAGTGCATTAACGTAAATCAAATCATGACACTGAGTAACTAACGTGGAGAGGCACAGAACAGAGAACAGAAAGTTGGTCCTAGATGAGTTGATATGGCCATTCCGTCTTATCTTGGGATGCTGAGTTGATTGCCTCAAGTTTTCTGTCATTTGTCAAGCTTTTTTTTATGTGACTTGCATGTGACCACGGATTTGTTCTCGTGTAGTTGAATACATTGATGCTCCTCGGGTCTGGGGTGAATGGCAGGATCATCAATGATTGTTGTAGAAGACAGACAGCAGCATCAACAGCACGCAACAGAAGATGATAAACAACCCTGACCACTCTGCTGACAAGTCCAATCATCTGCCCGTCGCCAACAAGGCCAACATGCAGCAGATGATGTCAGTTCCCCCACTGTATTGAGTTATCAGCTTGATTGAGAGTAATTGAGCAATGCATCGGAGTGTAGAGAAAAAACACCCAGCCACTAGGGAGACTGGAAGAGGAGGATGGAGGAAGGGGGTTTCAGGAGCCAGGAAATGCTGCGCAGCACCAGGACCATGAGATTAGTACTGTCAATGACTAGCAATTACTTGCTGCCTGGTAATCAATTAATAGGTTGATTAAGGCTCTAACAAGATGGAAATGAAACATGGAGAAAAAGAAGTTTATATCATTTGTTATGTGCTGTAGATGTCAGTGGAAACAATTTGCATTAGCAAGCTAATGCCAATCAAAAAGAAACAGGAAAGTGTGCAAGAATTGTTCAGTCAGTCTTTTTCTCCTTATGAGCTCCGTGTGATTTATCGACCAGTTGACAAAGTTGACAGAAGAACATGTTACGCAACCCTTTCGGTAGGTTTCATTGAGCTCGCAACAAAAGACTTCCAGGACTAATAGCAAACACTGATTTAAAGCCCAGACATGGAATGAACAAACCCGTTCAACTTCCCTTTCAAAAGCCAAGAGATAATAATAATTTAACTGAAAAGGAATGTCTGTTGTGAACATCTAATTGTCCCGTCAATCTAAAAATTACTTTTCTTTTTGAAATGTAATTTCCTGAATTACATGCATTGACAGTATAAAAAATATGGAAATGTTTCAGGTCTTTTAGGGGAAGCCAGAGCAGAAACGTGTGTTCTCTCTAATGACCAGCAGGGGGCAATTTCAGTGGCTGAAAAAGGAAATTCTACGATACTGAAGTTCCGGGACAGTGGTGCAGTGGTCAGCACTGTCGCCTCACAGCAAGAAGGTTCTGGGTTTGAGTCCCGGCTCGCGTGCGAGATCTTTCTGTGTGGAGTCTCCATGTTCTCCCTGTTCCTGTGTGGGTTCTCTCTGGTACTCCGACTTCTTCCCACAGTCCAAAGACATCAAGAGGGGACGAGGCTGATTGATACACTAAATTGACTGTAGGCATGTATCCAGCCCCACCCCCCCACCCCCTGCAACCCTTAATAGGAATAAGCGGAAGAAAATGAATGGATGGATGAACTTCAATAATTTTTTATATATACAGTTTTTTATATATACAGTATGTAGAATATATATATATATATATATATATATCCATCCATCGGCATCTTCCGCTTATTCCTACACATTAAGGGTCGCGGGGGGGCTGGAGCCTATCCCAGCGTCAACGGGCGAGAGGCAGGGTTCACCCTGGACAGGTCACCAGTCCATCGCAGGGCCAACACATAGAGACAGACAACCATTCAGACTCACAGTCACACCTACAGTCAATTTAGAGTATCAATCAGCCTCGTCCTCTCTTGATGTCTTTGGACTGTGGGAGGAAGCTGGAGTACAAGAGAGAACCCACACAGGAACAGGGAGAACATGGAGACTCCACACAGAAAGATGCTGTGCTGGAGCCGGGACTCAAACCTGGGACATGCTAATGCTACTTTAAATCCATTTGAACTCATCTTTCTAGGTCTGGTTTCATTTGCAATGTCACTGTGAACTTGAAATAGATCAGAACAAATGGATATTATCACCGTTTCTTTTGTGTTGTGGATTGTTTGATAGTCCTGTGCGTCTCTTTTCTTTTTTTAACTTTCATTTGTTTTTTTCTTTCACTACGAACGTCAGCCAGATGATATTTTCCCTCATACTTGAGCAGACATGAATGAGTTTTGAAACAGTGATGTCACAGCTAATTGGAATGAGGGGGATGTGTGTGTAGCATACACTCACATCCCCCTCGTGTGTGTGTGATACAATCCATTGGTGATGTCAGCTGATCCACAAAAAGACCATTAATTCACTGTTGATCCGCACTGGCTTTCTTTTTTTTTTCTTTTTTTTTAATAATGCGACTCTCTAACTATCAGACATAAAGTTTGGGATAAACGGACATGTTGAGAGCAGGTTTCTCCTCTATTGTATTCGTTACCATGGTGACAAGTCCAGACCCAAACAAGAGGCAGGCGACACCAGCACCTTTAGAAGGGCTCAGAAAAAAAAACCTATATTGACACGGGGCCTTATGTTTGAGAAATAATAGAAAGTAACAACTGGAAAGTGGTTCTTTGGCTTTACCCTGTGAAAAACCTCTGAGAATACTTCAGTCCATATCTGCAAACACGCTCTCTCTTTCATTTTCACAGTTAAAGCATTTGCAAGACAATATTTAACATTTTAACTAAGAATCTTTTCTTCTTCCTTATCAATGAGCATATAAACATAAAAACTGACAAAACATTCTTAGAAGAAAAGACCATTCATTTTTTGTGGCCATATTTTCAGTTGTAACCACCACAGACTGTTTCTTCTCTCGGATAAATTGAACTTAAACTCTTCTGTCTTCTCATATAGAATCAATCTCAGCCTAAAGGGAATAAAACAGCGATATTTAAGAACAAAATGTTTTGCTTGTCTTTTTCTCTTAAGCCATAAACATATTCTCTACGATTCTTATCTTGAATTGGTTGTGTTATTTGACATTTGACTATTGGATTTTTTTATTTTATTTTTTTATCCCTTTCAGTTTAATATTGTTGGTTTAAAGCTGTAAATATGTTGAGATCCCTTTTCTTCAAAAAACACTCCATTAAAATCACTTTACTGAGACAATCTGTATTTACTATTTTCAAAACTCCCTGAGTTGAGTGACCGAATAAAATCTCAGTATGACTGTAAAATGCAGTGCCTCTGCAAATATCGGAACATTAAGACGAAGCGAATCTCTGGCTGACGCTGTTGCCTGAGGCCTTCGTACAGCTCTGACCTCAACATTTGTCAGCATGGCTCTCTTTTGTCATTGAATTATTGACAACCCTCACATCATTAGAGTGTGCTATCATCATAATGCATATCCACCAAATCCCGCCGCCTTCACAGGCAGTGCTGTGTAGGCTGTCAATCCCACCTGGTATTAAGAGGTTGTGCATAAATGTATCAGGCTGTGCAGTCGCTGCAGTCACTAATGGACCAAGCGAAAAAGTTTTTTTTTGTTGTAAAATATCTATTGAAATGAGAGTTGGTAACAAAAGAATACGGGAGCACAAAAGTAGCCTCATCACAGGGAATATCTGTGGTTGCACGTAGAAACAGTTCCCTCAGGAGGCGGTTCTGGCAGGACCTTGACATTTTGATTCTGTTTTGAGCCCCATAAGCTGGAGAAAACGAGTTGTTGAAAGTTGAAAGAGTTCTTTGCATGTGTCTTGTTGACTGATGCGGGGGCTCTGGAGGCTGCCTCGGTCTTGTAACCCCCTCCCGAGCTCTATCCATCTAGTGAATTAGGATGCATCTCATTTACAGTGATGAGTCATCGCTGTGTGCCAGCTATCACCGTCAGGAGGAAAACTCAATCATTTTTTTGTTTTGATTTAAATTTTTCTCATAAGTCAGTGTTGGACACCATTTACTTATGTCAACAAACTGTAAGAAAAAAAGTGCGTTATTAAGGACGGCTGTGTGACTATTAAGAGGGAAAAAATACAAACCACGATAAATATGTAACTCATAAAGAGATAAATATCCATCCATCCATCCATCCATTGTCTTCCCCTTATTCCTGTTAAGGGCCGGGGGGGGGGGGGGGGGGGGGGGCTGGAGCCTATCCCAGCAGCCTTCAGGCGAGAGGCAGGGTTCACCCTGGATGGATCATCAGTCCATCACAGGGCCAACACATAGAGACAGACAACCATTCACACTCACAGTCACACCTACGGTCAATTTAGAGTATCAATCAGCCTCGTCCTCTCTTGATGTCTTTGGACTGTGGGAGGAAGCTGGAGTACCAGAGAGAACCCACACAGGAACAGGGAGAACATGGAGACTCACACAGAAAGATCCCGTGCTGGAGCCGGGACTCGAACCCGGAACCTTCTTGCTGTGAGGTGCTAACCACAAATATGTAACATATAGGAAATATAGGCTTTTTCATATTCACTATGCTTTTTTTACTATGTACAAAATGTGAATATCACAGAAACATGTTTTTGATCACATCAACATCAATAATATCGTCTGTCATGCATTACACCATTGTCATCAGTCATCAATTTAAAATGTCAGAACAATTCAAAAACCTCATTGCTCCACCCCACCTTCATCTTCAGTGAAGGGCCATAAGGGCTGGTTATTGCATATATATTAGTGGAACCAAAACAATCATTTAATTTGCCTTGTAATTCCGTACCTGAGGAGCAGTGTTAGGTTTTTATGTTTAAAACAGCTTTGAGTGGAGAAATGTCAACTAAAGAGTTAAAACTGAAAAACTAGGTTAAAAAATGTTGATAAATTATGTAATATTTCCTTTTTCTGAAGCTGTTTTGAGTGTGAAGATGCCAAAAAGGTTCAAATTAAAACCCAAGATTTTTATGTATTTTTTTGTCTGTTTTTTCCAACTTTGACTCAAACTGCTTTATAAAATGCATTGAAATTATGATTTGTCTCCTGAAAAGTAACAAGATTTCTTCCCAGCATTGACATCAACTTCCAAACAACTGAAATGTTTGTTGTGACGAAGTATCTTCATTCTCTGAAATGCAATGTGTGCTAACTGAATATTTAAAGACATATTCACCCAAAAAGTGCATTTTGCCTTTTAGCTCAAATCAAAGTGCATGTGGATTAATGGATGCTCTTTGTTAACAAATAATTTTGCACAGTTTCGCTGTTGTTTGTAGTTGGTGTGTATGGGGGGCCATTAGCTTCAAGCTAAATATATTTGGCTGGCTTTTTTTACCATTCTGGTGTCAAAAAGAAAAGATGCCGCAGTAAAAAAAAAAGAAAAAAAAAAAGAAGAAGCTTTTTTTCAGTGAATCATAATTTTCATAACTCTTAAAGACCTTCTATTTACTCAAAAAAATATAATAACCTTCTTTTGTCTTCCCCTTGCAGACACTCTCTCAGTGCCTCGCTGGTCCCCACAGATCCCCCGTAGAGATCTGGGAAACTCGATAAAACACAGGTATGCCTCTTGAAAATGGCAGTGTTAGTTTGAACATGTGATTCAAGATCTTTGATGGAATGTCAGGCCAATTTAACATGGTCTCTTGCATAACTCATCTCAATCCTCCCTTTGTCTCTCACTACATTTGACTCCAAACGCTAGTGATCTAAAACGTACAGCAGTACAGTGTTAGTTGTGAGATCTCAGCAACCTCCAGAAAGTGGGTGTTTTGCCTGCTCAAACTCAGTGAAGTGGAAAGAGAAGCTCATCCTAGGCAGACAAACAGAGGGCAATGCGATGTATAAAGCCATTATTTGAAGATTAAGGCTCGTTTTAAGACAAATACCATTATTCCACCCAACACTCTCCTTGACGTGCCAATTTGCATATTTGCATTGTTGGCCTGTTAAGATAACCGCGTTTGCATGCATCAGTATGGCTTTACAGCCTCCTCCATGCTCCAAAACATTTCTTGATGCAGAGGCTGCCCTTAATCTCACATCATCACTCATATTTGACAGTGGAGGCCACTAAAAATCCGTCATGGGAGCCGCTGCTTCTCAATTGAAAGGAGCTGTGGCTTAATAAGAATTTGGATTCTGTCAGACTACATTAGTCACCTGCCATTAGCCAGCCGGCCCTACTGCCGGCATCCAAGCATCACATTAGTAAATACAGCCAATAGTCGCATAGGTGCTTGCACCGTTCCCTCAGTCTTGGCAGGGAATGGGTTGTTACTGGTGAGCACGTGGTGGATGTCTTTGTCTGAGAAGACGTTTTAGGAGACCTCTGTGCTCCTGTCACTCAGACTTTTGTATTGATGTGAACTCCTCCCATCCCAGTGTCGCTCAAGTACAACATTCCTTCTCACTGAAAGATGAAAATGAATTGAGTTCAAAATAAATCAGCGGGTGAGGGAGATTAGGGAGGTAAAGCGCTCTCACAGAGGGAGCTTGTTCAGGCATCTATTATCTTTGTGAAAAGGTTACCAGGTGAATATGATCTGCTTTTGCCAAGGCTGTCTGTTAAAATGAAGAGAATGTTGTGATATGCAAAAGGTCACAAGTGTTCTGCTCACAGTGGACTACAATGCTTACATGCTTACAGATAGAGATGATGTTTTCACTCTTGTTATTTTACGCAGGTTTTCCACAAAGTACTGGATGTCCCAGACATGCATCGTATGTGGAAAGGGAATGTTGTTTGGACTGAAATGTAAAAATTGCAAGTAGGTATCAAAATTCGTCATTTCAGTAGAAGTGGTGTTGTCTTAATTGAGTCTATTGTTTCTTGAAATGTGTTTGTCTTGTAGCTTTAAAAAAAAAAAAAAAATTCAACTCTTTCTTGATTCATGTATTTGTATGTGTTTGTATTTCAGTTCAGTAATTTAACAAATTGCATCTTTTGTCTGTCCTTCTCTGTTTCGTCTCCAGTTGTTTCATGGATGTATAAATTAACTAAAATGACAACAAACCAAATTATAATCAGATTTCTTACTTTTTATGTTCTCAGGCTGAAGTGCCACAACAAATGCACCAAAGAAGCCCCGCCTTGCCATTTACTGATCATACAGCGAGGTGGTCGAGAATCCTTCAAAGGTACTTGTTTCCTCTCTAGTTCAAGTCACCTGCACACACATGGTTTTCATCAACACTGAGAGTGACATATTTCCATCCATCCATCCATCCATCCATCCATTTTCTTCCACTTATCCTGTTAAGGGTCGTGGGGGGGCTGGAGCCTATCCCAGCAGCCTTCAGGTGAGAGGCAGGGTTCACCCTGGACAGGTCACCAGTCCATCACAGGACCAACACATAGAGACAGACAACCATTCACACTCACAGTCACACCTACGGTCAATTTAGAGTATCAATCAGCCTCGTCCCCTCTTGATGTCTTTGGACTGTGGGAGGAAGCTGGAGTACCAGAGAGAACCCACACAGGAACAGGGAGAACATGGAGACTCCACACAGGAAGATCCTGTGCTGGACCCGGGACTCAAACCCGGAAACTTCTTGCTGTGAGGCGGCAGTGCTGACCACTGCACCACCGTGCTGCCCAAGTTATATATTTCCCTAGGGAAATCATAAAACTTTGATATTTTCAAGTTCATTTCAATTTTCTAATTTAATATATATTTCCCTTGAGCCAATTAATACATACAGTATGTTTCCACATTTAAAGATAATTTCCCATTTCTTCTTTAAAGATATTTCCCTAAAGCTGGTCGTATCCATCCATCCATCCATCAATTTTCTATACCGCTTATCCGTTAAGAATCGGGGGGGGGGGCTGGAGCCTATCCCAGCTGACATTGGGTAAGCGACTGGGGTCATCCTGGATGGGTCGCCAGTCCATCACAGGGCCATCAGGGGTTCAGTATCTTGCTCAAGGGTACTTCGACATGGTCACCAGGGGAAGTGAGGATCGAAACAGCAACCCTTCGGTTGCTAGACAGCCACACTACCTCCAAACTATGCTGTCCCAAGCTGGTAGTAAATAAATTAAAATATTTCTATAATAATTTGTCATTGCTTTTTCAAGCGAAGTTCCTCAATTTGAGTATCTAACTAAAAGACTTTGAATCATATCTTATTGAAGAAACACTTTTCAAGTAACCAAATTCAAAACAAAATGAACTGTGAATATTTGTTTCCATGAGGACTGACATCAAAATCTCAAGGTGTGATAATAGCGCAGTATCAACAACATGAAATAGAACATCACAGTACGTGCAATAAAGTGTCACAATCATTTTTAAGGCTAAACATTGACATGATAGTGAACATTACAAATACTTCCATCACAGTTTCAGTATAAAGGAAGAAGGACGGGAACAAGAGACCATCTGTTGGGCTCACTCGTAAACACTTCCTATATCGTCTTTTTGCCATGCAGGATTTTTATCCTACAATCTTTGCAAATATTTACAGGATGAGGATTTGCCTCATATAATTCACCACAGGCTGCCAGTGTCTGCATGTAGTTTAACACGTCCGTCACAATTTCTCCTTTCTCACATGTAACACGGGGAACCACTGGAGCTACTAAAACTGCAACGTTTATAAGTTGAATCTTCACCTATAACAGTGAAGAGATTCTTTGCTGGTGGCTTCAGGTTGAAGTTTATCTCCTGATTAATTAAACTAAGTGATGCATGACGTAGGACATTTGCAAATCCGTTTGTGGTGACGGACAGCGATGAAAAAAATGTGTGTTGTGTGGTATCAGAATTGAGATGTCTTTGTCTTTTCTCTGCCTCACCCCCCCCCCCTTTCCCCACAAATAAGATCACCAAGGAACGACTCAAGGTAAACACAAATAAGACTTCTACCCTGTTATAGCAAAAGACGGTGACAGTTTATCAATAACACAGTGAGCTCTGGAAAACTTTTCAAAGTGTCTGCATGCGATAATAAATGAGTGCTGTTGAAGTAAGGACAGCCTGCTCATGTTTCATATTTGAAGTACAGCCTGATAAAGAGTTTTTCATAATTTTCCTCAAGCTATTAGTTGTGTATTGTTTAATTTTGATCTCCTAGGGGGCTTCATTAGTCTTCTGTTATTTATTTTCCTGCAGTAGCTCGTCTGGTACGGACCGAATCAGTGCCATGTGACATCAACAACCCACTCAGGTACACAGACCTGCACATCAGTCAGACTCTCCCCAAAACCAACAAAATCAATAAGGTAAGTGTTAAGATAAGCTGTCTATTACAAAGTGTGTGTAACCTGTCCCAGACTGTCACACCTCTTGTATTTTCAGGGACTGAAAAATTGTTATGAGTCATGATAATTTTCAAAAATACCTTCAGCAATATTGATGTTTACATAGATGGATTTGTGTTTGTACATTGAGTAATTTTCAGTCTGCACAACTTAACATTTCTCCGTTTCCACAGGACATATTTTATCACAAGATTACCATGATGGAAAATGTGATAATGGAATCTTTTTTGAGCCAAAAGTATTTGAGCCAAAAGTATTTGTAAAAGAAGTGTGTGTGTGTGTGTGTGTGTGTGTGTGTGTGTGTGTGTGTGTGTGTGTGTGTGTGTGTGTGTGTGGGAGGATGTAAATATTCTTAAACAGGATTTCTGATTCTCTACTGTCTTGCACATACATGATAATCAGATCTTGTGTGACGATGAAGGTTTGAACGCACTTGTTGATCGTCACGTGTTTGCAGTAGCGCTGCCTACTGAGACATCATAAATAAAGTAAAATACACTGTTTAGTCTTGACATTATAAGATTAGAATGTAAGAGCATTTCAGTTTGACCTCTGACTGAAACTCCAAGTTGCAACATGAGTCAATGAGAGCAGACCTTTGCTCCTTTGCAGGGGTGTGTAGCAGTTACAGTGCTATTACGGTCGAATAGGAATGTCACCAGAAATTTGGTGGTCAGTTCCAATACCATCCATCCATTTTCTACCCCTTATCCTGTTAAGGGTCGTAGGGGGGCTGGAGCCTATCCCAGCAGCTTTCGGGCGAGAGGCAGGGTTCACCCTGGACAGGTCACCAGTCCATCACAGGGCCAACACATAGAGACAGACAACCATTCACACTCACAGTCACACCTACAGTCAATTTAGAGTATTTGAATGAGTTCCCAATAAAGGATTAATGTTAATATAATCATTAAATGTTGCAGGCAAATGTAACTTTCTCATTTAAAGACTTAAACAAAAAAGCAATTTCCATTTTATGAATTTCTAAATTAATCACATTTCAAAGATGTTATCTCTCTTAGCCTTGTGTGTATTATTCAAACACCAACAAACCTGCAACAACAACTCTGTTATGTACAGATATTTCAAAGAACTGATAAATATAGCAGTACTTGCAACTCCAGGTTTTATGTCATGAATTTTGATGACAGGTTTTAGTTGAGTCCTATATTTCGACTTTCATCCAAAAGATGTATTATAATAATGTTTTTCAGCCCTTGATGATAACTGCTTGTTGAATATTAAGGCCCTGAGCCCCAAAGTGGGCGAAGACCCTTTTGTATCTGTTCCGTTTCTTTCTTTCTTTCTTTCTTTCTCTTTTCTTTATTATTCTGCCACTTTAGACCTCAATTTAACCCCCTAAACATGCTCAAAACCTCCCCAAAATGTGATAAATTGCAAAAATTAACCCCCAAAGTGCCAAAATGTGCTCCACAGCACCACCTAGGTATCTGAAAAGGGGCGCCACAGTCCATAGGAGTGCCGTAGAGACATTGAACCAACACTCAATTATTAGTCTCATCAAGTCCGACAAATCATATACTGACACCCCTGACCTAAATTCAACAGAATTCCACAATATGCACATAAAAATACAATTTAATATATGCCAATTTTTGAACCCTGAACAAATGCTATCTCCTCCTAGGGCGTTAATGGTATCGCCTTCAAACTTTAATACACAACCGATGACACTGTGCTGAACAAGAGTTGGTTGAAAACTTTGCAGTAACTCAAACTGTTTGGATTCTGTAAACCCCAAAATTGCTGTGCCACATTGCACCTTGCGATGTAAACCAATGGGGAGGCAATCTCTGGACAAATACTTTGAGTCCAACTGAGGCTTCAGATGTCTAAACTATAAATTTATCAGCTCTCCAACCTGTATTACTGGATTTGGGACAAATTTTCCTACTAAAATATGAATTCTAATGTAACATTTATGAGGCTATTTCACATGAAGAGTACTCTAAAATCCTCATCACACTGTCAGGGCACAGGAAGGGAAGGAAGTGGGGGGTGGGTAAAGTCAGACCTGTGAGCCCAGGTCTGAAATCATCTACGTGCCCGTGACATTAGCCCTTCGACTGCGCCTCGCCCCGACAGGCGAGGGTGTGAAGGCCCATTCAACACTGTTTGCAGCTTTAATCTCTGCTAGATCCTGATGGAGCGACTGTTCTCTTGATCAAAGCGCCAGCTCTCCTCGAGAGAATGACAAGAATGTATTTGAAAAAAGGTGTTTTTGCACAAGGATCTGTCAAACTGATGGATGTGATAAGTGATATGATGACTCATTCATGGTATTTTGCCATTTTGCCTTTTTTTGACAAGCACACAGTTTAGATAATGATGACATAAACACCAACAGAAGTAATATATTGATAGATTCCTTGACTTCTTGGGGTTGATTATTTAGGGTTTTTATTCAGCCCTATGTAATTTGTTTTTTCTTTGAAAATAGATTGCTGATATAACATGCAGTTGTAGTTTATTCATCACAGTTTACACACAATAAAGGTGTGCAGCCTATCCCAGCAGCCTTCAGGCGAGAGGTGGGGTTCACCCTGGACAGGTCACCAGTCCATTGCAGGGCCAACACATAGAGACAGACAACCATTCACACTCACAGTCACAGCTACAGTCAATTTAGAGTATCAATCAGCCTCGTCCCCTCTTGATGTCTTTGGACTGTGGGAGGAAGCTGGAGTACCAGAGAGAACCCACACAGGAACAGGGAGAACATGCAGACTCCACACAGAAAGATCCTGTGCTGGAGCTGGGACTCAAACCCAGAACCTTCTTGCTCTGAGGCGACAGTGCTGACCACTGCACCACTGTGCCGCCATCATGGCAAGTTTTTTTTTTATTAAATCAGGTGCAAAACAAAAGTATTTGTGATCTAATAATCCCAAACTTTAATTGACTTTAACCTGAAAACTTGAAGATGATTGAGGACAACTTGAATTTTTTTTTTCTGATTCCACAGTTATAAAGTGGAAAACTGAAATCTCTGATTATAATTTAGTACACCAAAAGGTAATCTGATTTATTGAGAGGATAATTTTTGAGGTGATTGAGAATTTGAGAATATTGAATTTCAACAAAATCTGACTGTGGTGTTGGATGATATTTTTTTCGCCATTAGTTGAATTTAAATTGGAGTCTAGACAGTAATCGGGATGTAGATCTGAAGATGACCTTGGTGACGAAGAAAGGGATGGATGGGGGGGGGGGGGGGCGGTAGGCATTTGTCTGGACCTGGAGTTCAGTCACAGACATTCTGGGGCTCGGTGGGATGAAAGAAGGAGTTGATGGTTTTCACCTCACAGCAGCAGCGTGATTGATTTGCGTCTTGGTGAGATGACATCCAACAGTTGGAACGTTAAACTCTTGTATCGTTGAGAAAGGAGCTCTGAGACTATTTCCTGTTCACAACTGCAGGACAACACAGTGATAACTGAACTTTCACAAAGAGGAGAAGGTAGCATATTGCTCACTGTGATGGATTACCTTTGTCAGGCCGGTTACAATTCACTCTGCAAGTTCATTTTCATATTGTATGAAAACCAAGTGCTGCCTGCAAGGAGGGAAATCAATCTAGAACGTGTGGTGGGATTCAGAGAGAGGGCAGCAATAAAGGAGACCAAGAACTAATGAAAAAAAACTTCCAGTGTGGCCCTTTTGAAGTAAAGCCTCTATGCACATCCTCGCACATGCGCGCGCGCACACACACACACACACACACACACACACACAGAGTTAACCTGTTTTTTTCTTCTTAGGATCACATCCCAGTTCCCTACCAACCAGACTCCAGCAGTAACCCTTCATCCACCACTTCCTCTACCCCGTCATCTCCAGCCCCACCCCTGCCCAGCAGTGCCACGCCCCCCTCACCACTACACCCCTCCCCACAGTCGGCACGGCAACAGAAACAGTTCAACTTGACAGGTATAGAAATGTGTAAATGAAAAATTTCAGATATTTCATGGAAAGAAGGATATGAGGCATACATGTTCTATCATTTATTGTTATATCATATTTTTGGGCATATTTTTATGTATATATATTTTTAAATGTTTCTTTTTCTATTTTATTATTAGTTCCTGAGTTTATAAAATTGTATTCTTGAATGGGAGCATGGATACTTTCCCTCCGGGGATCAATGACATATTTCTCATTTTAAAAGCAATTTACTGTATTAGATATACATAGATATAATATCCATGACATTTGGAGATGTTATTCTTAAGTACCAGAAGTAGTTAAGTACCTTTATTGTGTGAGTCTGACTAATCCTGGAAGTTAACGTACATCTCAAGTTCATCTGACTGATATTGTATTATTTTGATTATATTGAAGTTGGACGAATGTACAGTACTTGCTTGATACTACGGTTCGGGAACAATCTACTACATTTAAACCGGCCCTAAAGTGGCACTTTGAGCACGATCCCGAGGACATCAGACACAGTCAGTGAGGTCTGGGTCACATGATTGGAGAGACGAGGAGAAATGAACAGTGCTGGAAATTTGTTGATTCGTCTTTAATAGTCTTTGATTTTAAGGGATGTTGCAAGTCATTCAGAATGAGACAATAATGGTCAACTGGTAGAAAGTCTGAACTTCGGTCAATAACATGATTTTTCTCTGTTTCTTGTATAGTGGAACAATGGCAGTAGTCCATTCAAATGGCTTAACCAAGCTCTAACTATTGCATGTTATATATTTTTGGACTTCAGCATGTGGTCAAATGCAGGCCTATGCATATGCAGGCAAAATACTATTTTTTTATCCGTCAAATTAAATATTTTAATCTCTACAAAGTCTGTCCTATACAGAAAACATGTAAAGTATAACTGACATGAACTTGCATGGCATTCAGTCCAATTTATTCTGAAAATGTCAGCATATGTCTCCATCTCTGCTGAGAGCATATCAGTTAAGGAAGTGCAAAGCAATCATAATAGCTTCAGTCCGACATGATGGAAATTAATGAAGAGAGAGAAAGTCCTCTGTGTGAACTTTAAATGCGCTTTGTGAAGTGTCTTGATCTGGATATGAATTGAGTTTAAATACTGAACCAGCAGATAATGTTGACAGTTTCACACAAGTTCACATCAAACTGTCTCTTTCTTACAGCCTCCAGTTATTTCAAATACAAGCAACAGTTCATATTTCCAGGTAAGTGCCTGATAATTGATCATTACAGCAACACATACTGCACTGCTGCCAGTCCAGAAGAACGTAAAAAGAAGGAGAGGCACTTTGATGTTGCTGGTGATTTTCATCTCTTCGACTTGGCCAGATTTAAAACTCTCTCATCCCAGAGAGACCTCCTAATGAGTTGCCCAGACCCTTTGCTTTTGGTCACACTGCTGCCATCTTTGCTTATTTAGCAGGTTGTTAGAGGCAAGACAACCTGGAGTGGTGTGAGGAAAAAGAATGAGGTGTCATTGAGATCTGGGGAGGCAGGTTTTCTTTTGTGCGTGTGTGTGTGTGTGTGTGTGTTTGTGTGTGTGTGTGTGTGTGTAATATACAAGATGCACCGGTCTCTGAGGTCTGGTTACTGACGCCACACTCATAATGTTGTCTTATTTCCCCTCCACCAACAAGATAATGCGAGTGCAGAGTGTTTGTTTGGGGAATATTTTAAAAACAAATGGAAATATCAAATTCCCATGTGAAGTGATTGAAAGAAGAACTTTTCAGCCTCCGGAAATTAATTTGATCGTATTCTGGATCTGTGATCTAAAAAACCTTTTTGATGAAATTTCTTACATTTTAAATAGAGGAATAAGCGTGAAACATCCGGAGACGGTATAGTTTGTGTTCTCGTTGGGTGGTCCAGAAGGCCTATATTCCTGTTATTTCTGTATGCTGGTGGGGAAGCAAATGTATGAGCAGATTTAGATGAAACTACAGAGTGTTCATTTCCAGCGTCTCGACAGCCTCATTGGTGGAGGTACGAGCTCTCTAAGTGCTCTCTTGTTAAATCATATCTGGTACCTTTATGATCAGTTTAATAACGTGGTTAAACACCACCACTTACAATTACACCCACAATCTAAGTGCATTATACCGGGAGTGGAAATCAATTTAAAAATTGTGTTAATGCTCTGAAAAAAAGAAATAAAACACACATTTTCACAAGCGTTCCACATTCCAGGACTGATTACATTATAATTGGAAATGCATTCATTAATTGCCTTAAATCGGGTGCTCATTGCTGGTGTCATAAATCCCTAACATCCGAGCATGTAATTTTGGCTTAAAGTAGTAACACCCTGCAAAGATATCAGTCTGTCCACGGGATCATGGAGAGACTGAGTGGCTCAGATTCACAGCATCAGGCATTTTAGAGCCTCCGGTCCTCCTGGCTTCTGGGCCTTTGGAGTAAATCCATATGAACAGAAAATGGGGGGAAACAAAAGCGGGTCCTTCTTGCTGCGAGACCGTGATGATGCCAGCTACTAATGTACTCAGCTACAAATAGGGTGATTTTGTGGCTCCCACTTCGTCACAAATTATCAGGGTTGCATGCCAACACAGACAGTGAGCATGGCAGTGAATCCACCGATGAGTTACACAGGTTGATACAGCACAACTGACCTCACTCCGTCTTAAATGTTGAATATATACGGAGAAAATGAGAAAATCACCAGATTTGGCTTTTCTTCCAATAGATTAGCACACAGTACTTGTTATATCAGGCTGCGTGTATCCTTTTTGTCATTTAGATAGATGATAGAAGTCGATTAGATTACTTCTGCTCTCTCCCAGATGAGGCATACAGTATCATATTGTTGTATATTCATGCCATTACATTCCACAGGTGACTTACAAAAGTACAAATATATGAACACAAACTGTATTGTAGTTTCCGGCCAGCCTTAAGTCAACTGATGCCTTTACTAGTTATGTCACGATGAATAAAGTCATTTATTGTGTTTAAAATACTCTGGCCTCGCCACACTATGGAATACTCCATCTGCACGTATGCTGTACTTCTGTACACCAAGATAGTGCACAGTTTTACGAGTCCCTTAGGAGCTGAAGATAAACATTCAAACATTGAATACTGGCAGGAAAAGGCAGATATTTGTGTCAACAGTCAACACCTTTCTTATAATAGTAAGAAGTGTTTAGTCCAACACACACACACACACACACACACACACACACACACACACACACACACACACACACACACATTAAGGGAACATATGAATTATGCAGTTCACACAAAGTCAGCGCTGTCATTGCTGAAAACATATTTATATTTGTATTTCTTCTATCCAGCTCAACCCAAAGCTGTTCCATGATGAATTTGTTGAAGGTCCAGGACTGAAATCTTGCTTTTGCAGTACTTTGGTGTTGTGGGTGATTTCACTTCATTCACTCAAGCCAGAAAGTACATTGTATTCCAGTATTCAATGACAATTTTGGGCAACAAAGTATTTTACTTTCAGTAAATCAGATCGAGTGTAGAAACATTAAGTAGGGGGGAAAAAAGTAAATATTTTTGATAAAGTGAAGAAATCATATATGTATTCATAGTCAGGATTTGGAAAAAAAAAAAGTTCATTTAAACAGTATGGCAGGAAATTCCCACATTTGCATAATCAAGTTTACTTCTCACTGTGTGGTCAAAGGCAAGAGTGCCACAGCTTGATTTTGATTAAGGAGCCTGTTAAGATACCAATCCTCTCAAAGGGACTCTTCAAGCAACATGGAGTGTTGCTCTGTGAGGTACTTCGGAAGTTGGGCAGTTCTGGAAAGGGATTTATATATATATATATATATATATATATATATATAAAATGAGAGAGAGTGTGTGTGTGTGTGTGTGTGTGTGTGTGTTTGTGTGTGTGTGTGTGTGTGTGTGTGTGTGTGTGGTTGGAGAGAGAGTGACCCATATCACATTGGATTTTACATGTTGATCACATCACTGCTCAACACACTGCCACTTAAGAAAATATGCAAAAAAATAAACCCAATATTAAAAGGAACACCTATTCATCAATTTGGCAATGGGGCAGTTGTTAGAAAACGCACGACGACGTCACAGAGCAGGACAAACATGCTGCAAAACCCACCAGAAGTACTTCTGTCACAGTTATCAAGCTAAATCAAGAACAGTTTTAGTTCATTAAAAATGAACATTCAGGTTCTTTTCCGACCCTGCAGACTAAGAGCTGACTTAATTATTGTTACAAAATGAACTCTGTTCCCAAACCACAGCAAAAAAAAAGTCCTGGCTCGTTTGCACTGGCACAGAAGGAGGTGTTTTGGTTTACCTTTGTTTTTAACCAGTGACCTGGCCAAGAGGCCTCACCAAAAAATAAATACATTTAACAAAGTCAACACAAAGCCACAGCTTTAACACAGAGACAGTACAAGACCACCCATTGTAAGAGGACAGTGAGAAGATGTACTTTGTTCGATAATGGGAGTTTGTTTTTAGCTTGAATTAAACTATTTGTGGATTACAGAGGACTTGGCTCAATAAAGATGAACTATATATATTATTATAGATTTATATTTGTATTTAAGAATTATATTGCATGATGTACTTGAGAGTTTGTACATTTTGGTGGTTTTGCTGTTGTTCGTTGTAGGTTGCGGTTCGCTTCAAGCTAAATGTACATGACTGGAATTTCTGCATTCTAGATTTGCAGAGAAGTGACAGGGGAGGAAAACCTCTCTGTGAGCTCAATTAATCTATTTGTAATAATCGAAAGACAAAGTACACTTTCTGAGTGCAGATTAACTCAAAGGAAGTCACCTCAACAACAGTACAGTAACAGAAACATCTATCATACTGCTGATATTCTCAACTCCATTCCTAAAACTTGTAAATCAATATAAATACTGCTTAAAAGAATCCTCAGTACGTGTCCGTTCTTATTTGTCAGTTTTATTTACCTTTTTGCTCTGATTCCCCAGATGTTGCTCCAGAGGCTCCACCAAGCAGAGCACCGCAAGTCATTCTGCACCCCGTCTTGTCAGAACCGGGGTGAGTAGAACCTATTCCTGGAGAAAACTAGTAAAAAAACAAAACAAAACATTTTATCACCACTTTAAAAAAAAAAAAAAAAACACTTACAGAAATACAGTAAAGTAAGTGCTTGTGATGCTCGTGAGCTCCAGTCTTGCTCTCAGTCATCGTCTGCTGCTCTCTGTGGCTGCTGGTCAGAGGCCAAGTCAAACTTATTGGAGCACAGATATTTGGGTGACAATTTCAAAGCGAGGGCCGACATGACAAATACTTGGTGACTAATGTCAGCATGGCCTTTACTTCACGCTACACTTGGGATGCCAGCCGGATTTCCACTGGCTCTTTGAGGAAGCCAGTGGTCACGGGAAAACAACCGGAAGAGGACGACGAGAGATGAGATGCCTTTCGACCCAGATGTTAATTAGATTAGGATCTCAATCTATCACAAGACACAAAGGCAAAGGGAGTCTCCGTCTATAGGTGCATTGTCAATTGTGATGAAAGATGGGTCATAGCCATAGTGGATAAATGGATAAATCAATAATATCGCAGTTAACGTTATTTTTGAAATATCAACATGATGTTGAAAGGGTGCACAGTGGGCAAGGCCAAACTGCTAAGCAGATTAAAATAGAGGATATTTTATTGATGTATTTACATTTAAAAGCTGTATTTTCTAGTTTTAGGTCATAGTTTATGTAGCAGCTGTTAGCATTCCGATAAGAAATGGCAACAAAAAAAAAAAGTACTTTGAAATCGCATGAATCAGAGAGAAATATAGGACAGAATACAACAGTGTGTGCACAGCATCACAGCAGGTTTCCGTGAGTCTTTGCATATAAAGGGATTAAGGTTTTGTGCTGCATTAATTACCATAATCATTATGATGTCAACTAAAGATAAATGTTTGCTCTATGAGCAGATTATTCATTAATGTAGCTGCATTGCCAATATGACAAATACATGAATCCCGTTTTTTTTTTATTATTATTATTATTGCAGCAGCACAGAACAGCACAAAATTATCAGGCCAAGATTAAATACACTGGAGCTGATTTAGGATGAGGCGTTGCTTGTTCAGCTCTTGACTGTCATTATTTCTGTCATTTTCAATTAATTTTGGATATTGATGTATTTTTCTGGTTTATTATTTTTGAACAATAAGTGAGTATGTTTAAAGAACAGACAAGGATTTTGGTGGAGGCATTTTCCTCAGGCTGCTATTCGCTATTCAGAAGAGCAAATCCAATCCACAGCTCGACATGAAACAATACTGTCGTCAAGCACTAAGCAACTGCACAGCCTGCTTCCAGACTTCTGAATCGCTGCCCACATCCCCTGTTTCAAGAGACAATCGACCAATCAGAGCACTGTAGGAGAATGCGGTGGATGATTCTAAAGCTTGGAGAGAAAAATAAAAAAGCTACAATACATTCATGAAAAATACCATCAGAAAAATGGAAACACTGCTACACTGGTTTGTGTAACTTGTTGTAACACTCAATTAATTGCTGTGTTTGCCGCAAAATTTGAAGGAGGGTGTGAGGTGAATTAATCACTCACTTTTTGATTAGTTGGGTCAAAACTAAATGCACTAACCCCATCTCAAATAGAGACCTGGTCAGATGAACAGAAAAATCAATGTAGTGAAAAGCAATGTGTGTGTCGCTATGGTTAAAATAAATTGCCATAAAAGAAACGTGATTTTATTTGACGTATCTTGTCAAAATGATTAAGTCTTGAAATGTCAGCAATTGATTCACATTAAACTAAACACGTATTCAATTTTTCTGTCTTTAAAACTAATAACTTTTCCTTTCAACTCAAAACAATCATAGCGGTATAAATGGCATGTTAATTTGCCAAAATGGGACGCAGATGTGTTTCCTAATAGAGCTGCTTAACAAACTGAACACAGTCAGGTTTGAAAGGGGCAAAAACTCCTTTCTTAAACAAAAATACTTTAACTATGGGATGCATTTTGGTGAAGTGACATCCAGGTTACTGAATCATCTATTTTCTGGGAATATACAAAGAGTTGAGTGTAAAAAAGTGAAATGATGCTAAGGGCGACTGAGCCAAAACCTTTCGTGTTTCTTTTGTTCATTGACTTCCTTGATTTTCAGATAAAAAAATTTCCAGGACTTGTTTGCGCTAAAAGGAAGTTTCAGAATTAGGGGAAGCACTCTGCACAGATTGCATCCACACTGTTATTACAGTGCAATCCAGATATGATCCGGCTGATTCATTGTGCATTTACAGCTTCTGTCGTAATTCATTTGTCCTGCTTCTTAATGTCACAGTCCTATGCTACATAGTCTCAAAAATACACAAAAACCCAAGGACTGATTATATTTTACATGTGGCTATGTCTCCTTCTCTCTGTTCCTCCCTCTCTTGTCAGAAGTGAATCCATTAGTGTGCTTATGAAACTCACATTCTTCTGATTTAATTAGGGATTTTGTCCCACCTTTCCTACATCTTTGTATGCCCTTGCAGTGGCAGCTGCTAGGTTTCACTGGCCTTAATGGCCTCATCCTAGGGTTAATGAGAACCTGTCTCAGACCCCAACACCCGGCGGGATTCCCTCATTAGAGCAGAGATCGAACTGCTGTTGCGGACCCTCAGCACCACAGGAATCACATATTATTTTCTAAGCTGCTTCACCTGTGGTCTTTGCCCAGAGTCCATTGCTTTCCAAACCAGTAATAAACCACCAAAAGCTTGAGAACAGTTATATACTGGGGTCACTAAGCCAGTCATGTGGATGGAGGAGAATCAGCTTGTGTTCAATAGAGATTGGCTATGCCTGCGTGATGTCATTGGTGCTACGATGTTGGCAGATCTCAACAAGAAAATTATGTTGAAAGCAGTGACGTGCGGTGAGGTTCATGGCTGGTGAGGCACCGACTTCATCACAATCAGATCTGTAAACATATGAAAAAAACTGCACTTAATACTAAAAAACAGACAAAAAATGTTCTCCATGTTTTGGCTTCTGTCTGCCATAGCTTCTTCAGCGCTTTGGATACTTTAGCGTTATTTTCTTCTTTTATAATACATGAACCCTACAGAGTAGTTTATTCGCCATTTGATTGGCAGCAGTTAACGGGTTGTGTTTAAAATCTCATGTCAGCATTCTTTACACATACAAACTGTAGCACACAAAAAAGCACATTTAATTTGGAGAAAAAAATTTTTTAGTCTTACCTTAACTTATAAATGAAGTCCATGCGCCGCTCCTTCTGAACAAAGGCGTCGATGACTTTTTTGTAGAAGTCTTCCTTGTCTGCTTTCAGTTTTGGAAGTCTCTCTGCCTCGATGGAGTTCACTGCCAGAGAAGAAAGCCTTCCTTGATCAGTCCTGTTTCGACTGTATGTTTTTATTCTTTGCAGCGCTGAGAATGACCGCTCCACCGATGCTGTGGTAGCTGGAACAGTGAGCACTAGCTGGAGCAACTTTGTCGCCTCAGGAACAGTTGGAATGAGATCTTTCTGGGCCAAAAACCTGAGAAGCTGTCCAGGAGATTTACATTCATCTCTCACTGTTTGTGAACTATACAATCCAATGAGATCCACCTTCAGTTTCACCAAGTCAAAGAATTTGGCGTATTTTGACAGGCTCTGCAGTTTCGCGTCATCAAAATGTTGTGACATTTCACTGAATTTTGCGCAATCCACCAAACCAAGGAAAGCCAGCTCCCCAAAATGATCAAACCTAGCCTTCATTTGATTGCTAATGTTATCCAGAATGTTACAGAATACTTGTCTTTGATTATTTCTGGTCGGCTGTCTGGCTCCACTCTCTGTCAGGCCAAGTGCGTCACATTTCCGCTCCAACCGGTCATAGAAACTGTTGAACTCCAGTCCAATGCGCTTGAGAGCTGCAACAGTGTCGCGGATGCGTGCAAGACAATATTCAATGTCCATCACTTTGTTCTGCAGCACTCTAAAAAGCGCGTCAGTTACACTGAAAATGTCCTCAGATGACAGATGAAGAAAGCATGCTGATGTTTTTGACAGCCACCGATCGAATCCTGCTGTCATCATCAGCGTGTCATTATCCCAGCCGTCAGGATTTTCTGTGATAATCTGAAATAAGGCACGCAGATCATTTTGGTGCATGCTTATTGTCTGCAGCAGCCTGGAGTTAGAGCTCCATCTTGTTGGCAATGCTCTGGATAACCGGCGCTTGACGATATCGTCCAGCAAGTGAGTGCGCTTTGTGGACTTGCTGAAAAAAGACGCTAGTCCCTCAGCTGTTTTAAAAAAAACGTGCGTGGCTGAATGCAATAGCACCAAGTTTAGCTTGTGTGCGTAACAGTGCGTAAACATGACTTCGGGCACTTTTTCTTCAATTTTAGCTTGCACGCCGTTAAGTTCTGATGCCATGACAGCGGCCCCATCACAGGTCTGAGCTACAAGCTTTTCAACACAGTCAAACTTCTCCAACACTCCCAGGACATATTCAGCAACGGCAGAAGCGCGCCTGTTCTCACTCACATCATCAAAGCCCAAGAACACCTCTGTCACCTAACAGTCCGCTTCAGTTGTAGCCACATAGCACAATACAACAGAGATCTGAGCCTTGTTTGTGACATCTGTGGTCTCGTCAGCTTTTACAGCAACAAATGGGGCTGCACTGATTTCGTTTTTAATGTCATTCCTAATGACATCACCGACTGCTTCGATTAAATCATTTTGTATTCTGTTAGACAAGCCAGAAAATACAGTAGATGTCTCCAGATGTCTAGCTATTCTGTCATCTTTCTCCGCAAAAGCATGCAATAATGCAACATAGTTGCCACGATTGGCAGAGCCTGTACTCTCATCATTTCCACGAAATGCTAGCTGCTGCTTGGCTCAGAAGCAGGTGGCATTGATGAGATCTTTTAAAATCTCTCGGTTGTCTTTCACCTTAGCGTTGTGGATGCTGATGTTGAGTCGTCGCTGTTCATCCAAAGCCAAGTCAATCCTGGACATCCCGAACGTTTTTAGCGCGATCTGGCTTTGAATGTGGGTGACCGACTGCTCGTGTTTAATGAGGCTCCTTGGCAAACTCTTCAGGTCACAATATCCCATGTGTGTCCGGACATTGTCAGAAGCTGAGAAAAGCAGGCAGGAGGAGCAGAAAAGGCGGTTTCTTGCTGGACATCCACACAGCCAGCCTTTTTGTGTGTACCACTCCATTTGAAAAGAGCGGTTCTTTTGTCCCATAGTCTGAAGCCACGCTTTTAGCTCCGGCGTTGGTTGTCCTTTCAGTATTACCTCCTGCTTCGATTGAAAATCCAATTTAGAAAATTGTTTTATCTTAGAAATGTAATCCTCCATTGTGAAATTACAGCCACTCAGGAGAAAAAAAAAATACCTGAATGACTGCACTTGACTTTCCTTACAGTAAATTATAGCTCACTGTCACTTATTCTGCAGCGGAGTGGAGGAGGTAAAAGCAGAATCCCTGGGCTCACTAGCGCCTCCTCCATGAGGCAGGAGAACTGCGTGCCTCACCCGGCACCTTTTCGCAGCCGTTTTATGATCACTCAGCACAAGAAACACGTTACATACACATACAGTTTTTGACAAAAACACTATACATTATATTCACCAGCTAAACTATAGAAATGTAGTTTATATAGCAAAAGTATTTGAACATTTTAATAGCGACATAGAAAGAGACAGCAATACGGGCTCACTGCAGAGCATGCAGCACAGTTAGCCGAGTCATTGTGCAATCCCTGGTGAGGCTCAGCTGCCTGGTGCCTCTCCGCACGTCTCTTCTCGGTATGTGAACGATAAATATGAAAAATCGATGATTTTGAGTAAAAAATAACTTAAAACTGGTTTAGTTAAAAGCAAAATAACTTTATAGTACAAATCAAAGGATAAATACAATAATTATAAAGGGCCATCCACCCCATACTCCCAGAGTACCCCCACAGGGTGCTCCTGGGAACACGGTCGTAAGCATTCTCCAGGTCCACAAAACACATGTGGACTGGTTGGGCAAACTCCCATGCCCCCTCCAGCACCCTAGCGAGGGTGAAGAGCTGGTCCACGGTTCCATGGCCAGGACGAAAACCACACTGCTCCTCCTCAATCTGAGGTTCGACTATCGCCCTGACCCTCCTCTCCAGTACCCTGGTGTAGACCTTTCCAGGGAGGCTGAGGAGTGTGATCCCGTGGTAGTTGGAACACACCTTCTGGTCCCCTTTCTTAAAGACATGGACCACCACCCCAGTCTGCCACTCCAAAGGCACCGCCTCCGATGTCCACGCCATGTTGCAGAGACGTGTTGGCCTGGACAGCCCCACAACATCCAGAGCCTTGAGATACCCAGGGTGGATCTCATCCACCCCCGGAGCTCTGCCACCGCGGAGTTGTTTAACTGCCTCAGCGACTTCTGCCCCGGAGATTGGATCTGTCTGCGCCATGGAGTACGTGTTGGTGGGATTGAGGAGTTCCTCAAAGTATTCCTTCCACCGCCCAATTATCTCCCCAGTTGACATCAGCAGCCTCCCGCTCCCACTGTAAACAGTGTGGGCAAGTTGCCGCCTTCCCCCCCTGAGGCAACGGACGGCTTGCCAGAAACTTTTCGGAGCCGACTGATAGTCGTTCTCCATGGCCTCACCGAACTCCTCCCACGTCTGAGTTTTTGCCTTGGCGACCGCCATGGCTGCACACCGTTTGGCCTGCCTGTACCGGTCGGCTGCCTCTGGAGACCCACAGGCCAGCAGTGCCCTGTAAGCCTCCTTCTTCAGCCTGACGGCTCCCCTCACCTCTGGTGTCCACCAGCGGGTTCGAGGATTACCACCACGACCAGCCCCAGCAGCCTTGCGGCCACAGCTCACGGCAGCCGCAGCTCACAGCAGCCGCCTCGACAATGGCAGAGCGGAACATGGCCCATTCGGACTCAATGTCCCCTACCGCCACATGTGGTCAAAGCTCTGCCGGAGGTTGGAGTTAAAGATCCATAATAACCAATGAATAACCAAATGTTTGTTTTAATCATGTTGTTGTCCTTTTGTCAGTCGTTTCATTTTACATTAGTGTGGTACTCTGCCAATTCTAAAAAAAAAAACAGATTAGAACGTACCAGTGCCATGTCTCTCACCACATGTATCAGCAGAAGCTGCCACTGCTCAGAAAAACTACAATGATTCACAAAACAAAACCATGATACTACCTCCACCATGCTCGACAGTAGACACTGTACATGCTGGAGACAATTCTTTGCCTGGCCTTCTGCATACCCTCACATTAGCAGGAGGAAGATAAAGCTGGAAACTGGACTCATCTGACCATAGAATCTTCTTCCAATTCCTGGCTGTCCAGTTCTTGTGTGCTTGGGCCCAACGATGCCAGGCTAACCTCTGTGTCAATGATCAGGGGCTTCTTGGCAGCCTTATAAGACCTGAAGCTATGATCTAAAAGTCAGCCACGTACAGTGGGGTGGAACACTGGACACCAGTTTGGTTTGACCACTGCCTTGACGGTTTTTCCTGTGTTAGGTTCCTTGTTTTGCTATTTTGTCTCTGAAAAACTTTAAAATAGGCTGGTTTTAAATAGACATGAAGCAAAGCAACAAAAATTGTGTCATTTGATAAAAAGCACGACTTTCATTAGTGAATCACTGGTACCAAAATGACCCAATATTCAAAATTTCTTATGTATTTTTATGGAACCAATCAGTTTTAAGTTTTTAATGGCTTTTTTAGCCTTTTTTTAGTAGTTTGGCTACAACTGTACCAAAAGAAATTGCAAATCAAATCCTAAGAGTGATTCTTAATGCAATATTTCACAAATGCATGGGGTGTTCAAAAACTTTTTTCCACCACTGTAATGCTGCTTTAATGATAAAAGCTTTTGCTTTCTCAATGTCCTTGAGGAAATGCCAACTGCCGTAACAATATAGTCAAAGTCTTTCCTCTGAGAATCGCTTTATAGGCTGACAACAGTGATGATGAAAATTTGGAAGGGTTTTTACATCATCAGGCCAAAAATAACATTTACTCACTGACTTTTTGCACTTTTCTTCACCTTGCTTTTAGGAATGAGGGAAACCCTCTGCTTCAAATCGAGGTTGAACCCACATCAGACGTGAGTCTTCTTTTATTTTCCAAATGCCATTTTTGAGATTCTGTGAAATTACTCGTGAACCCAAAAAAACACATGAGCAGCTTTCCCAAAGACTCGTTGCAGTCATTTTTTGTTGTTCTGTCATTTAGTTTGGCTCTCTGATGAGCCTCCAGGTAAGTTATGAGTCAAAGCAGCAAGACATAGCATCACTGATTGTCCTCACTGTTCCTCTAACAATGATGTATTTTGAGAAAATGTGATGGAGATTGCCTTGAATAATATTCCAGCAGGCATCTTTGAATAGATCATTTTTACCCCTGCCATACATTACATTTATAATCAAATCAGAATAAACCAGACATATTTTCCTCTGGCTGTTTTCCTTTTTCATATCTCTCAGTTTTTATTCGTGGCCTTAACGGCAGACAGTATGTCAGCTGCATAAAGCCTTAGACAAAGACAAACTATTAATAGAGACAACCTATATATACATAGATACATATAGATACATATAGATACACACACACACACACATATATATATATGTGTGTGTGTGTGTGTGTGTGTGTGTGTGTGGAGTTTCATATTTCAGTGGTAATTTAATGTTAGGTTAAAAACCTAAGATACTGGAACTGAACCATGTGAATGGACTTGTTTCTCCTTAAATTTAGTACTCTGTAACTCTTGAGTTAAAAAAAAGAATTACATGATATGACAAAGAAGGTTAGGTCACAAACTGCAATAGATACAATCTTCCTTGAAGCACAAATTTACATTCATGTGGATTTAAAGGTGACATGAATGAGACAGCACATGTCTCCTAGATTCCCAAAACATGTCTTTGATGTGGTTTTTTTCATTGGAAAAAGCATTGGTATGATGCATTCTAGCTGATTTACCTGTGTTTCAATGCTGTTCTCGATATGCTGTTTCTGTGTCTGTTTCGATAAATGCAAATGAGCTTCCACTGTTTCTGTAAATCAGTAATGGCAATGCTTGTTTGCTGAGCTGCAACTGCAGTGTGAATTCCCACTGAAGCAAATATGAAAAAACATGGGATATTCAAACTTACCACCCCTGTATTTAGCTGACTTCAAGTTAGGTTTAATACTGTACGCATACGGTTGCTCTTGACTATGAAAATGACTACGTGAGTCCAGCGTCGCACCAGCCTGTGAAGTTAACGTCAGCCACATGGCTGCACAACATGCTAGTACAAATGACATGTACAGCTCAGAAAATAAACAATTAAACAACATAAAATATGGCAAAACCTACAGCTTCAACTTTGAAGTGGTTGCAGTACACATGACATTTAATCAGTTGTTTATCCACAGGGTCTTGACATCTGCAAGTACTTTTGAGTTGGTTCTTGCAGCCAACAAAAAAGCAACTGGTGGGCTTTGTTTGTAAATTGACATCTTTCTGTTACTGGAGCTGGTGTTAGCCATAAGAAAAAAACCCAAAACAAAACAGAAAATCTGCATTGCTAGGTTTTTGTGGGCAGAAAAGTCACCTAGTCAGAGGTTGCCAAAACCCCTTATAACATCAGAAGGGGAGCACATGTGAAACACACACATTTTCTGAAAGGTTGTGTATTCAAAAAAAGTCTGCGGCCTTTTTTTCTGCAACTTTAGGTAGTCAATAGTTTCTCACTATATTTACAAATGGATAAGCATGTCTTTGCCCGTAGAAGAACAGCTGCGTGACTTCTGTTTTGCACTCCTGCAGAATGAGGAAGGCAATGATGAGGAATCCGGTGATGAGTTTGAAGAGATGAATCTGTCTCTCCTTTCGGCTCGCAACTTCCCACGCAAGGCAAGCCAGACCAGCATCTTCCTGCAAGAGTGGGACATCCCGTTTGAACAGTTAGAGATCGGAGAGATGATTGGAAAAGGACGGTTCGGCAAGGTTTTCCACGGACGCTGGCATGGCGAAGTGGCCATTCGTTTGATTGACATTGAACGTGACAACGAGGACCAGCTCAAGGCTTTCAAGCGTGAGGTGATGGCCTACCGCAACACTCGCCATGAGAATGTGGTGCTGTTTATGGGGGCATGCATGAGTCCACCACATCTGGCCATCATCACAAGGTAAGGCTAAAGACATCACAAAGCTTGAAAGACTAAACTTTCAAGTGCCTTTGATTGAACTTGTGTTATCACAAGTTTAAACATGCATCATGGAGTTTTTGGTCTGTACCCAGCCAGCAAACCAAAGTAGAGCACTTATGGGCTTTACCTGGCTTAGATAGTAGCTTCATAGTGAACGTGTGTGGAGTCCATGAAGGACCCAACCCATCTGGGCAAACTCAGAGGACAAAGTTGGCTGGGCACCAGTGCAGTAAACCAGATGGGCCTTGGGGTAATAATGGTGAGGGACTAGTGCAAAATGTATTATAGAAAAGTACTAAATTTTATAACTAGGTGTTGCACTGAACAAAACAGCAAAACTGAGCTCCAATTTGGGTTCATAATGGAAGCTAATTGCTGTAACTCCAGTCAGTCACAACATTTGTGCATAATCTGGTAACATTCTAGAGTTTCTGATTTGCCAAACTGCCAGAAAAAACAAATTCCAGTTCATCTGAGTTCCATAAAACCCATGTACTGGATCGGCCGGGCATAACTAACAACTTTATTGAGAGGCAGTTTTCACACGTGGGTCCTCTCTGTGTGCAAGGATACAGATCTGTCATCATGACCCTTTTCACAGCAGATATTTGACTTGTCAAAGCCAGAGAAGCACAAGTGGAACGATATGTCTTGTTAACATTAAGCCAGCATGCTCTCTCACTGATATGTATGGTGGGACAACGAATGGAATTGTGTCACTTCAAAATGTCTGCTATGAAAAGGACCTTCTGGTGGGAGAAACTAAAAATGCACAGAATGAACCAAATACTGTTCTATCATAAGCAGACTGGTCATGCACTGGATGCACTATTAATAATCTCCTGTTTGTGCTGTGGCGAGGTGGCTGTTTGGCAGTTGAATGGCATCCCAAGGTCCCGTGGGACTCATTTTAGATCAACCACAGATCTGTCCCCCTCTGGCACTATTTGTTTTAAGAGGGTGATTAGAACAGACCACTGCTGTGGTTGAATGGATGCACCACCCACACCTCACAGCTCTGTTGTATTTGTCTTGATCACAATAGATGATGTGAGGGTTGCAGGGTTGGAGTGAATGTTTGAATGCCTGCTCTGTCTCCTGAAGACCCAGCCGTATTCTTCCTCTCATAGTGAGCAGCTATTTCTCCCTTTTTACAGAATGTAAAAACTAATTGGCAAAGCTCAGAGTGTTCAAATGGAAAATGCCGAGATATTTACCTCTCTCCCACTGTCACCTACACAGGCCATGAACATAAAAGCGGTCTCTCAGAAATCCTTTTAGTTTAGTTTTTCTTAAAAAGAAAAAAGGAACTAACTTTCTTTCATTTTCTCTTAGGAAAGACAGAGGAAGTCAGATTAATTGCCGGATCACAGCTTTAAGTTGCTTCAAACAAAGCAAATGTGCTCCTTTTCGTTTCACAGTTCTGGGAAAAGTATTTAAATTAACCGAGATTGACTGATTGATTTAGAGGCATGATTACGGTTGATGCCAGCTGTTTTTGTTGTGGATGTAGGAGCTCAGGAGATGAGCCGATGAGCCAGCTGCTTCCCAGAATTCCTCGCTGCTGATTGTTGAAACTATTAGCAAATGTCAGTGCAACAGGTGGCTGTGTTATCCAGAATTATTCTGTTTCTCCCTTTGCAGGGTTCTTAAAAAGGCAACCAAGACAGGGCTGACATTTAAACCTAAGCAAGCTTTATTAATTAAATGAATGAGGGTTTTTGAGTCTGTATTAGTGAAAACTAATTAGTGATCATTATATTTTGCCTCATTTGTTTCAATCGGTCACAATGGGCATAGGATCAATAACGTCAAGCACATAGAACTCAGGGTTGTATGTGATGTAACTGCTGAATTCTTATCCAAAGATATGGCATAATCCCTCCCACTGCAGAGGTGACTTTCATAGTGTCAAGTTGGCTTCATTAACGTGACATCAAATGAGTTCCCGTTTCTCATTAGTACGACCGCTACACATACTGTATGTCTAGAGGAATGGCGGTAATTGTTGTCACATGAGGTAATGTTGACAGAAGTTGCGCTCTAGCCATATTGTGCTGAAAAGAGCTCGGGGGGAGAGAGCTATTAAAAACGCGGCTGTCAGGTATTTGTCGACATGAATATGCATGAACCGGTGGCTTCGGGTCTTTTGTCGGTCACACGTGTCACAGCCAGGGCTGGGGGCTTCAGGTACGAGGCGGTGGGGGTGGTTGTAGACCTGTCAATTTATACAACACTAAGATGCCAGAAATCCGATACCACCTCCACATACCACAGTGTCACATCTTCTCTCACGGCATGGAGTGGGCCCTCTTTACACTTCAGAAAAATGACATTTATTTATTCATTTATTTATTTTTGCTTTAACGCCATCAGAAAAAATGAATAAGCCTTAAAATAATAATAGAAAAAATATTGTGGAAAACAAAGTCCCAGTCCTAGTTGGGGAGAACAGGGTAAGATGAGCCAGTGGGCAAATTGAGCCACCTGTTGTTGCTAGGTAACCATAAAGAAAATTAGTCTTGTTTCCACAAATTAAGGAGGAACACTTCACAATCCTCACCTCATTTGGGCAGAGGCACATTTTTACAGATCAATGTCCACTGTGGTTTTCCGTCAATCGTGTTCACGTTAGAGTGACCTCCAGCAAGGAGGCCTCCGAATACAGAATATGACGCAAGTATCAACAAAATATACATACATTTTCCTCCCAACTTCATCCTGATATGATTTCTGGAAATTTTTTTTAACCTTTGCACTCAAGGAATGTGGCCAAAATTCATCGATGACATGTCTAACAGCAATTTCCGTGGTTCAGAACACTCTCCAGGATCTACAATTGAGACTCAACTCCAGTAGTTCTTCCTTCTTCCTATGTTTCAATCACATCATCAGAATCTGTCCATTAGTTTTGGAGATATCCAGGTAACAAACAAAAACACACCGGTGATCACATTACCTCCTCTGCGGAGGTAAAATGGGAAGAGTGTCCACTGCCAACAGTGATGAAGCACAGTTATAATGCCATTTGGCTTTGATTAGCACACGGCACATTTGCATTGTTAATTTCTGATTTGTCTTTTTTTCTACTTTCAGTTTATGTAAAGGCAGGACCCTTTATTCTGTGGTGCGGGATGCCAAGGTTGTACTGGATGTTAACAAGACTCGACAGATTGCACAAGAGATGGTCAAGGTAAAGCAGCTTCACTGATTCCCCACAAGACTTGTGTGGTACTCGTCATTTGACAGAAAATGTCATATCTCTGTCTCTGTCTCTGTCTCTCTCTCCCTCTGTCCTCAGGGGATGGGCTACCTCCACGCTAAGGGGATCTTACACAAAGACATGAAGTCTAAGAACGTGTTCTATGACAACGGCAAAGTCGTCATCACTGACTTCGGACTCTTCACCATATCTGGGGTTCTGCAGGCTGGAAGGTGATTAATGTTCATTTCACATCGGAGGCAGCAGCACATCTTGAATACTGGAGACGGACTAATATGAATGTATAATGTGAAATTTATTCCACATGGAATTATTGTCACATGATATTATTGACAGTAAGTCAGCAATCACATGCTCTCACATTATTATTTTATTGAGCATAAACAAATAAGACAAAAGTGAAAAAGACTGGACCTTTTCATGGTTTCACCATCATAAATCTTCTGTTTCTTTATGGTCTCAGTTTATTTTGCTTCTTGATATCCAGAGTTGCATTTTTTTTTTTCCAGCTCTTCAAAATAGCAAGAGGGCAAGTCGTACCTTTGATAGGAATCACGTGGATTATGATTAGTCATTATATTTATATAATTTTATCATCCATTCTCACTTTTGTGTGTAATATTTTGTCAATACTCGAAGTGTAGTATGCGTCATAAACATGAGGTGACGAAAATGTCATGAAAACTGTCGGCTCCTCACCGTGTAAGACAGACAGACAGAACGACTGGCGGTAAATAAAGCTGACATCGCAGCCTGAAGTGTGCAGCAAGGTGGCGGTTTACTGGTAACGATCCAAACGCTATAAATTGACTCACTTCTAAATAATATTTTCCCTGGTGTGAGTGAAGTACAGCTAAGGCTGGGAATGGTATTGGACGAAAAGAATTCATCACCGAGCTGATTATTAATGAAGCACATCGCTCGAAGCCGACCGCTAATTATGAAGACATTTCTGTAAAAGCCTCATTGTTGGAGTTACAGGTAAAATTACAGCATCATCAGCTGTGGGGATCGTTGTCATGTCAGAAGGATAAAATCCCAGCACTCATTAGGCTTCATTATCTGGGTGACATAGATGGTTTTTTTGTTTGTTTTGTTTTTCAGATTTCACTGTAATTCATTGTAATACTTGTAGAGTCTGCCTCATGCATGCGCTCGACAGAATTTTTCTCAAATTGTTTTAAAGAGTTTAACAGAAATTTGATGGCAACACAGTGGGCAACTTCAAGTATTCCTTTGAGAAAAAATACCTGACTGTAATGATAATAGAGTAAGCGGCCTAAAAACAATCACGCAATCCACCAAGAATATTTGAATTGTCTTTGTTTTTGCATCACATACAGTATATTTGTTCATTTGGAGCCACGTGAACTACTACAGAGGAAGAAGCAGCTATTCTTAAGGTCGACACGGTTCAAAGTAAAAGCAAACTACCAAAAATTCAACTCATATGCAAAAAAAAAAAAATTCAAGATATAAAAAAATAAAACAAATACATTGCAAATCTAAAATCTCTCATGACGTTAATGACAAGAATCCATAAAGCTCATAGAACATTTCATACTGAAACAACAAAAATTCTTACTTCACTTTTAAGAGTATTAAAATAGTAAATATAAATCATGACCTTATTAATGATTATATAATCAGATAGTTTGTGCCTTTATTCATACTGTCGTATTTTATACTCTATTTATCACGCAACAGGCTGTATGTGCATAAGAGGTGTCACTAATTGATCCGTCTCAATTAATTACTACTATCAAAGTCACTTATTCTGATCATCATGCTCATCAGTTATAATAACAATTTACTCACCACTTAATTTGTGGAGATTTCCAGCTGCATCAGTATCTAACAGTGCATTTATGTGGTGAATATACTCATGAAAACGCACAGGAATGACGCCCAAACCTCTGAAAGCCTGGAAGAGTAACGACCCTTCCTTAACGCAAGATCATCGAAGCTAATTAGCTCATCGTGAGTCGAATAAAGATGTGAGCAGCAATGCAGGATAATAGGTCGGAACAATTTCCAGTAAAACCAGTTAGAGGGCAAGAATATAAACTCATTAAACAGACACTTTGTGAGGGTTGAAAACAATTGGAATTCGGTGTTAAGATATAGGATTTTAGAAAATGAGGTTGTAAAATTCACTGCAAAGTGTTAATTGCTCAATTATGTACTTATAGTGGTTTGCACTGTAAATGTAATGTAATAAAAACGCAGCTGCGGCTCGGTAGCACAGCAGATCGGTAACCCCTGACAACTCCCCGTCTCCCTGTTTCCTGACCCTGCAGCCGGAGAGAAGACAAACTGAGGATCCCCAACGGCTGGTTGTGTCACCTGGCACCAGAAATCATCCAGCAGCTCTCTCCAGACACAGAGGAGGACAAGCTCCCCTTCTCCAAACAGTCAGATGTCTTTGCTTTTGGGTACGTGAACTTCTGATGTTGGCTGATCATGGCACACTGTTGATGGGAGGGGCAGTTTATGCTCCTCAAAATAGGAATGTGAATTTAATCAATTGTTTATTTAACTAGAGGGGTTGCTTTCAGGGGGCAAATATTTATGAGTTTTCTGGTCCAGTCAGTGAAAGATTGTTACTACTTACCATACAGAGAGGTAGGTAAGTCGTGAAATCGTGCAACTTTAAACTAAAATTTGAATTTAAAGCTCTATAACTGTTTGATTTTTGACATCGAACATCCAAAGAATTGAAGGGAAACTGCCAAATATTTAACCAGTTTTGTATCAATACAACATGGGGGTTATATGTAACTGCTTTTTTGAAATTCAGTCTCATAATCCATCTATCATCCGAGAAATATTTAGCTTTGCAATTCATCTGCATTCATATTTTTAGCTATAAAACAGTCCAGTTGTTGACATCATCTCTCAACTGCAGTTCATAAACAGACTGTAACCAGCAAACCCATGATGCTCTTGCTCATAGTGAGTTATTCATAACAGATGGGCTCCAAAATTGTGGTTATGGTAATACTGGTCATTTTGCACAATTCATTTTACGATTCTGAGAGGAAGAAGAAGCTGCAGAGATAGAGTGCAGTGATAATTGATAGGGTCTCCCACGTGGGTGAGAGAGGGTCTGGAAGCTTAGTCGTCTGAATGATAAAAAACCATGACAGAGTTACTCTTTTGAATTTGAAAGTGATGGGATATTTGCAGGGAGCAGGGGATTCTGTGACAGATCAACAGCCAATGAGTCAACTAATTGTTTAGAGGAGGGAGTGTTCATCAGTTTCAGCTGGGTTTATTGTCAGGACTGTAGCAACCATAGATATTTTAAAGTAATACATGAAAGAGTATATGTAACATCACTCCACGGTGCCATGTTCAGTCCCTTCAGACCGACAAAGCAAATGTGCAGCATTTTCCCTCATTGCAGATAAAATAAAATGTAAAAAAAAACGTATGTTTATGAAGAAGAAAATAGATAAGACGGCAACTCTGGAAGAACTGTTGGTGACCCAGAGGTGAAACCTTCATATTTTACATTTATATATCTTTTCAAATGACCTCCCACAGTCTCCTTCTGATTTCCTCAGTGACTTCCTCTTGATTGCCTTTCATCTGTCATGTTGTGACACTGAGTTTGCTGATAATGTCTTTTCTGAAATAGGACCAGGTGTTCACCTTCAGGGTTTGTTTAGTGTACTTCTCCAGAGGTTGAAATAAGCTACATGTACAGTATGTGTCAGAATACTGCACCTCCACACCACTGAATGTCTGAAATGTGCCGGGGATCGTTTCTTAATCCTGGTGCTCTTGTCATTTGCAGGACGTTACATCATTTTCTTCACAGTGTTGTAGCTATTTCCATGCAGAGCAGGTACAGCTGTCAAAGGGTTTGAGGAAAAGGATTTTTGTGACAGGGGGTTGTTGCAAAAAAAAAAAAAAAAAAAAAACGCCCCAAAAAATCTGATTTTGCAGAAATACAATAATACAGCTTTGAGATGATCACGCAAACCTCAAATCTTATCAAAGCAAAGACTTCAGACACTGTACTTTTTTTTTTTAAAGAGCATTTGTGAGTGTTTATGAGTTATGAGTCAGACCGTTAGCACATAACATGTCGTCGACTGAGCTAGAGAAACACATATTTGACATGACAAGATCACATCAATTTGTGGTGACTGGATTATTTTCTAAGAGGCCCTGTGTCATATCAAGGCACTGTCAGTAGTCATTCCCTGATATAATTCTGACTGCGAAAAGGCAAAAACATTCTTTTTTTTTTTTAACTTTCCTCGACTCAATCGATTATATTAAATATTTACAATCATATATTTTGAATTCTGTCCATCATAACTTTGAGTGAATGGAATTACTCTCTACTGAACATTGGGGAGTTGGAGATGAGGACCTTGATGAGCTCAGGTCAGTCCACAATGGAATGCTAAAATCCCTGTTTGAGGATCAGTGGTGCCATTTAATCACTTGTTATTAAATATGGTGAGCAATCATAACTTTTAAACCAATGTTACCATTTAACAATCATGGGATTAAGAAGCTTAAAAATAACTTCCATCAAAAGGTGTTTTTTGTTGTTGTAGTTGTTTCATTTCTGAAAGAGCTGTCTTGGGCTAACAAAGATGGTGTTTTTCCCCCCACTCCATCACTTTTCTGTGATTCAAGAATGCAGAAAAAGTCAACCACAAATATTTAGCTTGAAGGTCGTAGAGGAATTTTGTGGGATGAAGGAATGTGGCAGACATAAGCGACAGGCAAGAGACTCAGAGATGGCTTAAAGTGGACACTCTACTGGACACGTCCACAACAGATGTACAAGGTTCTCTATGAGATGAGGTTGAGTCAGCTCCACCAGAACATGTGACTTCCAGCCCTCGTAAACAGTCATGCTAGTAATGTGTTGCACTAGCAATGATACCCCATTTGAACATCCTGCACAAATGTGACCTTTCACATGGTCTCAACACAGCTATGTATCTAGACAATGCTGCCGTCATGTCAGTTTTGCTATCAGTAAGTCATCTGAAACAGAATTACGATTATAAAAGAATTATAAAAGGCACCACAGGTTCACTCCCAGCTCCAGTTCAAGGCCCAGGGGTCAGACCAGCTCTTATCCTTACGGACGAATTCTGAGAATAAGACCAAAAAGTTAAAACAAAGGATACCAGTTGAAGCTCTTTATCAAAGGTAACAATAGCTACAGTTGCCTGTTTACAAAATATCAAGAGCATCATGAGGTATAATACACATCTTCTTTATCCATCCGTATGCTGAGTAATCCACAAATGTCCTAAATTGAGTTTAACAAATTAAACAAGTGTAAACAATTAAAATCACTGTATTGGTGAATTACTGCTTTGGACATGCTCCCGTTATCTGCCAGTTAGCTAAAACACAAGGAAGGACGCTATACGGGGTACAGGAAAAATCCTGATATAATCAACTTTGTTAATTATAATTATCCAAACATCAAGGACAAATTCCGGAATTAAAGTGGCACCAAGTCTGGAGCCCGGAAGTGGGAGAGTGTACGGGCAGAGTAAGGAGGCTCTCAGAGAGACCACATCTTCTCACAGGTGTCTTCAGTTAGAGACTTCACCTAGAATTCATCAGCGTAGAGTAGACAATCAAATTATCATGCATGGGTGTTTTCATAACTGTTTCATCATCATTACTCTATTAATATTACAGAGGTCGACTTTGTGTGCATCAGTTTATGTGATGTGACTGTGACTAGATGGGAAAAATTCAAGTATGAAATCCGTGCATGTGCACGTTTCATGCGTGACACTGATGTTTGTGTCATCACGTATGATTGCTCGTACTTGAACAGTGGTTTATTTGAAAAAAGAAAGGGTTATTTTAGAAAGGCACTCTCTCTTAGCCTGCTGCCCCTGCGTGTAATTACAGATGACGTTCGATGAGGGAGGAGATCTAAAGCACTTCATCCAACTCACCTTCTACAGCAGGTCTATTTGATGTTCTCAGACTATGGCAATCTCGATGCCAGCAAAAAATCACCAATTTCCTCTGAAGTAGACAAGAAGATACATATTTGAATCTAAAAAATGTACTCAAAGTCTATATTGTCGATGTTTCAAATCTGTGTGCTGCAGTTTGCTCAGGACCAAATTTTTGATGTCTCCCCTGATGTGATGGGTTTGTTTTGCTCTATTTAGATAGTACACACTTAAAAATGGAGGTACTGAACAAGAGCAGTTCTGTTCTTTACTTACAGGTACACTTTAGAGGACTGTTGACTACATGTCCCATCTAAGGGCAAAGGCACATTTTGACAGACAGATATAAGGGTACAAAGTGAACTTAAGGGTACGCAATGATCTTGTGGATACCCCTCCCCCTCAGTGATAAGCATTTGTACACACTGCTTTGAAAAAGAAATGGTTTCACCCAAAATGACCTCTTTCATCTTGGGTCGAACACAGGTCAGACTTAAGAGCCTCACTCTGGTCCCCAAACCACGGCGTCAACCTTCGCCTCCTTTCATTTGAAATTTTCCCTAAGTTGATTAAAAATCCCCACGGCTCCTGTTCCTCCTCCGCTGCCATTACTGATTCATTTGAGGGGGTGGAACTTTGCTCTTTTGACTCCTAACACAATTGCGTTTTCAGATGGTCCCCCATATGGAGGTTTCGTCACTATATCATTCTAAAAAGGGCGGGGTGGGGAATGGGCCCAATGTCCAGCTGTTCTGTTGGCCCTTGTGTTACCAAGAGGTGACCCCCATAGCTCTTTTACATATTCATAAACAAACACTCTTCCTTTATTCCCCTACTCCGAGCAAAGAACTATTTTTACACTACTTAAATTTCAGTTTTAGGGGCAGCATACTAACAACCCTTTATTTGCATGGGGTTGGGGGGGGGGTGGAGGGGTATATGTTAATTTACATGAGCAGTAATTCAAAGATGCGTTTCTTTAGCTTTTAGATGAAGCTGTACCTCAAAACCTAAGGTCACAGACACAATTCATCCGCAAAATGCATTTAAATGTGCAAAGTACAACTGTATCTGTGCATCGTTTATTTGGATGCTATGGTTGAAATTAAAAAAAATGTGAGCTGAATTTTAAGCTGTAAAGATGAACTGAACATGTAATTATGAAGACAATTGTGTTTATTCTCTGGACCAGACTGTCTAAAAGCTCTGATCCACTCCGCTACTCTGTCTTTGCAGCACCATCTGGTACGAGTTACACGCACGTGAGTGGCCTTATAAGAGTCAGCCGGCAGAGGTGATCATTTGGCAGATTGGCAGTGGGATGAAGCCCAACCTCGCCCAGACCGGCATGGGGAAGGAGATATCGGTAGGTTACTCAGTGATTCAATTAACAATCCTCACATGTTCACGTCAAGACACGGTTTTTAGCCTCCACAATGAACATTTCCATGAATGACGACGTGTGTGAGATCGCTGCATTTGCAAGGTCGTGAAAATGATTGGAAGAAGAAAGCTGTGGAGTTAAACAGAGGAGCCCCAAGTTCACTAAGAGGCACATTTTTATTTAGAGATGATTCTGTTTGTGTCTTTGATCAGCAATCTGATCCTGCGTCACAGATCTGACCTCCAAAAATAAACATTACAGTAAAGTTGTTGTTTTTTTCCAAATTTAGTTTTTTCAAATTGTTTTTTTCTGTTTTCTTTTGCCAATTCTTGATATTCCTATACCCCCCCCCCCCCAAAAAAAAATACCCTTGATTTATTTCCTAAATATGTGAAGAAACATATCAGGAAATGACTAAGAAATGAACAGAAGTCAATACAAGCATTTAAAGAAAGATCAACAGAACATTTTGCAAAAACTATGAATAAAGAAAACTATCCTCATATTTATTTTAATTCTGTATAACTCAGATGTCTCCTGAATGGAAATGCTAGTGAAAAGCTTCTGGATGCATCTGCATTCAGGAGACTTTCACAAGCATTTAAATCAAAGTTAGAGTGTTCCTCCTTATGCCGAAGACCCCCTGGAAGACTTTCAAGGACCCCTTGAAGTAGAAATAGACTGGGATAAAGTCTGGAATTTTTCCTGTCTGATGGAGAGATGAGTGTGGTGAAGGGATATTTAAAGCAAATGCGATATTTAAAGTAAATGCATGTAATAGAGCAGCTTTTATACTGTAAATGTTCTAGGAGAGTCAAATGTTCCAACATGAAATCATGATGCCCGGCGCTTACGTGTAAAACGTTTCTGTGTTTTGCAGGACATTCTACTCCTCTGCTGGGCCTACAAACAGGAAGAGCGGCCCAGCTTCTCCAAACTGGTAGATTTACTGGAAAAGTTGCCTAAACGGAACCGTCGCCTTTCCCACCCAGGGCACTTCTGGAAGTCAGCTGAGTATGTCAAATGAGTAAAAGACACAAAACAGCAAATCGACAACTGCTAAAAACAAACAAACAAACAAAAAAAGAACAAAAAAAAGGCGCCATAACTCTTCATAAATAACCCACCTCCTTAAAGAATGCACTGAATCCAAAAGCCAGCCCAGTGATGAAAACTGCCCATGCTGTGTGTATTTTCATGGAATGTTGGCATGTGTGTGTACAATAGGTTGACTGTCCAGCTTCTCAAAGCAGTCGGGACTCATGTTTTCTTTCATTTGAATCATACTGGATGGACCCTTTTTTTTTTTTGTCTTTTACAGTATTTCGTTCATATAATTTACTTTATTTCTTGGAGGTATTTTTGCTTGTAACTTTCAACTTGATCATGTCATCCTGGATTGAAAAAACACATGTTTGAGAACAAAAGATTTCCATGTCCCTCTCCTTTTTTTTTTTAAATGAATGTAACTGTTGTACATCATAGAGTGTATATTTTCATAACATAGTCTTGCCATTATTTATGTCTGTCAACTGTGTAGACCATTATGTCAATGTTACAACATAGAGATGTGCCGGTATATCATTTCTACTGCCATCAATCCTACATTTAGGATTATTCATCCTTTTTTTTTTTTTTTTTTTTGGGAAAACCCATAAGAAATTGACCTTTTCTCACTCTGTAAGAGACATAGTCAGAAAACAGGCCCCTTTTCTGGTCAGCTGTAGCTTCTTTGGCCATGACATTTGCTATTCAACCTGACTGTTTGGCCAGTTGATGGTTGCAGAGTCACAAATGCATTTTACGTGACTGAGAAAGAGGAAACGTATATCAAGACCACTCAATATATTCATTGTCACAGGTCAGTTTAATCTCTGCTGTGGTGTTAATATTGGTAGTGAGGTGGAGTGTCCAGAATATAGACTATATTTTATCTGGACAACACGCCTCTACTTACTCTATGCTAAAATATCACAGACACTCCATCATCTGCAGGTGACATCTTTGGGAATCAAAGTCTATGCAGACGAGTTTAGGGACCGCAACCGTTTTTAGAGCTTTTTTGTGGTTTGAAATTGACATCAATGGGTATGGAAAGTTACCTGTTCCCAAACAGAAATTTGTAGAGGACTCAGCGACAGTATTTTGCTCACAGCAGCTGTCAGTCATGGTCCCCTTGTTCTAGTATCTACTAATGAATTACAGTAAAACAAAACTCATCAGGAAAAACTAATGATAGTCTGAAAAGAAGTACCAAAACTGATAGCCACCATATTTATGAAAAACTTTTTTAGATGTTGTTCCATCCACTAACATGTAAGAGCAGGATTTATAAACTATATTGCAACCAGCCACCAGGGGGCGATGGACAACTTTTGGCTTCACTTTTGATGAGCTCTAGCACTGCGAATCTCTGTTTAGGTAGGTGGTCTCCTAAAGTGTATCTCTCCCCATGGCTGTCATGTTCAGTCTTTTAGCTGTTGTAGTAAATAAAGTTGTAGGTGATCAGAGGTAAAACTGAAAAAAAAAAAAAAAAATTGTTGACAGATTTTTAAAAACATATATATATATATGTATGTATGTATATAAAACAAATCCTAACTTTACTATAATATAAGACATGGATGTTACGCAGGCTGCAACAATACACAGTTCACTGCTCCTTTTGATTAAATTCAGGGCAAAAATGGTGTCAATTTTACAATACTGTGGTAGTCACACCATTACAGATAAGTATAATGTTTTTCATAATAAGGTGGTATTTCTGTTCACAATAATCAAAATGGAAATTAGATACCGGCACATCTCGATTCTCTCATGTGTGGATGTCTATACTGGTACATGTTTGTCTCAAAAGCTTTAATGTCCTCTTATTTCTCACCGTACCATTTGAATGTGAAGAAGCCAGCATCCCTGTTTGTGTGGGGCTTTGTTGGCGTGGTTCTTTGATGGGAGACTGTTCTCTGATCAGCTTTGAATATTACCTGTGAACAGAAGTCAGACCCTTGAACAACAACAACAGCCTTTTGGGGGAAAAACAGGCGTTGAGACTACGACTCCCACAACTGACGCTGTTCTATGACACTCGAAATGTAACTTGCAGAACTAATTACCCTTCAGAAATGCTATCACTGAGCCCCCCAAGCCCCCATTCCCAAATAAATGTAATTTATTTTAATGAAAAATAACAACTATAAAGACTACTTAAAAAAAAAAAAAGGTTGCCACTGTATAGTCAGTAGAGCTATTTTATTCAGTGACAAAGAACGGAAATTATTTAATTTGAAAATGTTTTTAGAATGGATGTGAACCCTAACGACCATGGACCTGTCTGTACGAGGTCTGAGGGCTGGACTGATCTGAAGCTGTACAGATGATGTCTGGATAAAGGAGATCACCAACTCCGTAAAAATGTGACTGTTAGACATGTAAAAGGGAGCACATGACCCTAAATAGATAAACACATTTTTCAAGAAGTCCACAAGCATGCACACACACACACACAAACACACACACACTTTTAAGTCACGCGTTAAGCTCATTTAAGTGATTTAAGAGTTGCATAATCAGCAGTGTTATAGTCACAGTGACCTGCAACTTTAAGATCGATGTTCCTCAGAAACTCCTTCTCACGACCCCTCATCAAAGTCTGGGTCTGTTTTGGTTTTCTAGCACTGATGCTGCTTTTTTTTTTTTAGCATTATATCATGCTAACAAGCCCAAACGAGATCTACAGCTAATTTACTGTCATGTGGATGTCCACACAAACCCTTGGTGACAGAGGCTTCTTTCAATACGTAGTAAATTTTCTGCTAATCTAACAGCTAACGATAGCCACTGTAAGTTCCCAAGCAAAGCTGTAGTAGCAAATCAATTAAATGCATGGACTTGAGCTGTACTGATTGCTTTATTTCTAATTTAACTCAATGGTATTGTTGAAAAATCGAATTTTAAGGGAGCTTCTGTGATGCTTTGGGAAAAATAATTTCCAAAAAATGAAATGTAGCTACATATGTTACAAATTTTTGCAGTCTTAATTGACACTGTGCAACAAAAACACTACACGTTTTTCAATTTAGCCTCACCGATGTATTTTACAAAAATTGCATTGAGAAACAACACGATCTCCAGGAAGTAATTGAATTACCTCTTCATCGGCACACTCATAGTACACAAGTGAATATTGTTAGCGACAGGTGACTGGCAGAATTGCTAGATTACCAATTGGAGTGTTGTATTGCAGTTAATCATTGGGAGGATTTTCCTTGTGTCCTTATTTTATTGCTATGAAATTAGGTTGTCTCAGACACTGACTACAACACTGCTGAAAAGGCAACATTTGGAGCACATTTCAGAATGATTTCATTTGCACAAGCGTAATTACTGACTTAATTATAGGTGATGGACAAGTTAAAATAATCATCTGGCTCAATAAACCTTCCCTTTAACATATCAGTAAAGACATATCAGAATGCTAAAGCCTGGCCAGGCCATTTTCTATTTTATTTTAAATGTATAATTGAGAGGATAGATAACGTAATCACATCATTATGATTTTGGAGGCTCTGGTGCCATTTGAGCTGTATACTGCTTTTGATTCTCTCTAGCCACATGGAATTGATAGAGACAATCATTTCATGTTAAATAGCCATTTTCCACCTCATTCAGTACACATCTGCCAGTGTTGGAAAATGCATACAAACAATCTGCTGCTGTTTTTGGTCTGTCTGTCTATTTTAGAATTGCTGGGATTCAAATATTGTAAGTGGATCATTTATATTTGTACTGTTTACAACTTTCAAGTGCATGAGATGGACTGAGACTGATTTCTTGTTATGAAAAAATTATCCTTCTACACTATATATAAAAACTATATGAGCATTTTCCTGATGAACTGTTGTCATATGAGCAGATTGATCTCAAATCTTATGAAGTTTAATTATAAAGTGAGGCTTTGCAGAACTTATCTACAGCTTTGTTTGAAAGAATGATTGTTTCGGTATAATTTTAGATTACATGAATGATAGACTAGCATTTACATCAAGAGTTACAACTTGTGCATATGCTAGAGTTGACAACTAAATGACCGGATAACAATCAAAGATCTAACATTAGTGCCAAGTGTACATAACAGATTGTAGACTATGTTTTATCGTCATTTGCCGTATTATCAATATTCCTTGTGAATTTTTTTGACTCTTTTATTTTGAATGTAGAAAATTGTGTTGTGTTTTTGTTTTCTGGTCATTTATATTTCCTTTCCTCCATTTTCCTTCGAATTGCATTGATGCTGTGTTGTTTCTTTTCCTGATTCCGCCCTTGTATTGTAGACAATAGCTCCTACAGCTTGTATTTAATGATGCCTTATGGTCCATGGCTTAGTGATGAGTAGATTTTTAATCACAAGCTCTTTATTTGCACTCATCCTTGACAAAGTGTATGACAATAAAAAGATGTTTTCATTTTGGATGTTTTCTGTTCCTTTATGTCATCTTTATCTTAGTCAACCCTTATCCATATTTCACTTTGGTTGAGATTTTTAACATCATAACAGAGAACTGGTGTCAAGTTAGAGTCACCGGGTAAAACACCTTTAACACCGATAATTTAAATTTAATGATGTGATTTTTTTTCACAATAATTTAACATTTCATGTTTCAAACGCGTAAAAACAACAACAAAAAATCACAATCCTCTTGAAAGTCTGTAGTTAGAAATCATTTACCTGGCACACATGCTTGCCTATTAAGAAAACTATAATTCATGATTGACAGAAAAAAGCTGCCCTATTGAATTTAATTTCATGCAAATTACAATTGTTCTCTTGTCACTTCACATGGTAAAAAAGAAATAGTCATGGGCATTGAAAGTAATGATGTAAATTTCAACGTTTTCCCCCTAACATAATGGTTACCTCTTTATTTCTGTATTTTACCGATACATATTGGGGATTTTAAAAATACATTCCTGTTTATGGTGACACAAAAATGACATTATGTAAATTTAGCATCATTTTACAGACATTTTTTTCTCGATAGCAGCTTTGGGTCTCATCTAAAAATCTACCTCTAGTTTGGATGAGGTTTCAATTTAGATGATCTTTGCCAGCAATGACTTATAAGTTTCACACATCTGAAGAGTTCATTTGTTTAAAAAAACCAGATGTAAGCTATGTGCAGTGTGTGTGTGTGTGTGTATGTGTGGGTGGGGGGGGGGGGTGCAAACGATTAATAAAACAATAAACAATAAAAAAATAAGTGCAAATAAAGGTAAAAAATTAACTAAATAAATTTGAAATAGTTTATTTTCTAAAATTTGATTGTTGATTGAACTAAAATGTGATTGTTGATTGAACTACTATATAAATACATCTAATTTATTTTGAAATTATTATTTAAATATTAAAATATATCTTCATATTTCAAATGATCAAGCAGCTCTCAAACAGCTTTGCTTGAGACAACTATCTTTATCAGTATAGTTTTACATTATGTTTTTATTCATTTTTATCCATTTCAAGAATATTTTTGTGCATTTGAACTCTGCATTTGAGCATACTTGTTTGCATGATATCACGAACTGAGCAGGGTCAAACAGCAGCTTCAGTCTGGTATGTGAACTGATAATATTTGATATCACCAAGCAAAGTGTGACCCTTTTACTTTAGTTTCTTAAAGTAATAAACACCGTTTCGCCATTCCTTTGTGAATGTAACTGCACAAGAGCTTTGTTGCAGCTGGGAAAAGTAATTTCTACCGTATTTCCAGATGTCTGAATGTCCTAACCAACCTGATTGTGACGCCACCGATAACTCCTCCTCTTTTTTTGAGCTTTTCTATGAGATAACAAGTGCTGCCATTGTTAAAAAAGAATGAGAAGGGTTTCAAAATGAAGGACGGCCATTAGCAAGCCTTGTCTTGCTAATTTGAATCTTCAGTCAAGCATAATCACGATAACAACTAGTATTCACACCAAGTGTAAAACCTGCAAATGACATGTCATTGAGCAGATCATGTGTCCAGATACAGATCAAATGCTAATTCAAGGTGCAAATGGGGCAACAAAACCTGAATTTCAACATCTGATAAGTGACTGTTGTGCCTCAATACTAATTAGCATCTCTCTCAACCCCTCACAAACTGTATTTAATAGCTTTTTGTATAAATTGACTCATTTTAAGTACAGATGACACCCTTTGAAAGCAAATACATCACATTAAAGATATAATACATTATAAACAGAACTAATTTAACAAATTAAAAACAAAAATGACAGAAAGGTGAATCTAATCATGTGGGATCCGAGCTGATTCTTAAAAGTTTTAATAGACTGTAATTCTAGAGGAGGAAAATGCTACATTTTAAAATACACGGACCGCCTTTGAATTGAGGAATGTTTCAGAAATCCCTTATCAGAGACTTAGTGACACTGAGCTTTAGTAAATTTTTTAACACAGGCAGGATAGCACGATAAAATTGTTAACTTAACAATCTTTTTAAAATGTTATACATTAGAATAAGTTTTTTTTTTTAATCTAAACATATGGAGATATTACTAGTGACCTACGCTTATTTATCAACTCCTCCGTGAGCGGGTTGCTACGCCGATGATAGTGAGTGTGTGTTACATTACATACAATGTCACACCTGTGACTCACTGGTTATTGAGTTAGTGGAGTGGGAAAATGAACAGATAGATGAATAGATGGACAGATAGAGTTCTGCCCATCTCCAGTCTAGTCCCTATTCTTCTCTGCCACCCTCTCTCCAACTTCCACTGAAGTGTGTTAAATCCACATCGCCCAATCTGAAGAAGTCTGAAGCCTATCAGAGCATGAATGTTTGGTTTCTCCGCACATTCATTCAAGTATCTATTTTTATTTTTACAGTACGTGCAGACGGATGAAAATGATTTGCGTTCAAAAGACAGCTTAGGAATGATGTTCACAGAGTTCGTAATTTATATTGCAATTAATTTGTGTCTTAAAGCAACCTAAATCAAATTAAGATGTTGACAACTCCTGTAACGATGCAAACATACATTTAATTACTGAACAAATCCATCCATCCATCCATTTTCTACTGCTTATCCTGTTAAAGGTCGTGGGGGGGCTGGAGCCTATCCCAACAGCTTTTGGGCGGGAGGCAGGGTTCACCCTGGACAGGTCACTAGTCCATCACAGGGCCAACACATAGAGACAGACAACCATTCACACTCACAGTCACACCTACAGTCAATTTAGAGTATCAATCAGCCTCGTCCCCTCTTGATGTCTTTGGACGGTGGGAAGAAGCCATGGTACCTGGAGAGAACCCACACAGGAACAGGGAGAACATGAACACAGAAAGATTCTGTGCCCGAGCCGGGGCTCAAACCCAGAACCTTCTTGTTTGAGATGCAGTCATAGAATAATTAGAGGTGAAAAGAAAAATATGGGCCTCATAGCGATTAAAAAAGAAAAAGACTTAAAAGGGAACAGAGGGAGGGAAGTAAATAAACCTGAATGCTAAAAGAATTCAGCTGGTGGGAATAATGCAACTTTGTGTGTGTTCTTTATTGTATTTATATACAGAATCGTTCTTTATGTATCCTGATGTTTTCACAAAACTTTTTTGGTTGACACCTTTTTGATCCCTGCATGAAATTTCGTTATCAAGTGTCTTTTGTCATCATCTGTCTTTCTGAACTGCATAATCACATTCTGATGATATAAATTTTAAAAAAAATACACCATGAAACAACGTTACATGTAAAAAAAAAGGTATATCACAATAAGGTTTTTAATTAAATTTGAAATAAAATATAATTAAATTTCAGCTAACTTTGCAGAATTTTGCGCAAATCGGGAAGTCTTTGCAGAGGAGGAACCATCCCATAATAACCTTTTCACACTGCACATTCCCGCATACATGCAGGTTTGATCAGCCTAGGAAAACATGCTAAAAAGGACAATTAAGGCCATAGGCTAAAAGGCTATGGAGAGGGCTGGATACTGAGCACAACCACGAGGGTACACTCTGATGGCACTCTATGCAGTCGATAACCACGATCATATGTGTGATGATGATGGCTAAAATTTGCTTTCAGACACACCATCAGCCTGACAACAGTTTAGATTTAAAGAAACTGAAAGACCACTAGTGCAATGAAGGGAAAATCTAGATTTAATCATTATTAATATTGGTGAAAAGATCTTGTTTGTTGTAGTTATATACTGTGGTTTGCCTCATGCTGGCACCAGAGTCCTGTACAACTGACGCAAGGTATTAAAGTAGAAAACAATGGCAAATAATTGCATATACAAACATATTTTAAAAAATGTTAAAATATGAATGATAATATGAATTAAACTGTTATTGGTCTGCAAAATTAAACAAAGTATAAGTCTTTAAAAGAGCTAATTTGGAGCTACAGAGCCTCCATGTCATCTCCAAGGACTGAGGGGTTGTCCTTATTCATTTAGACACCCACGTAGCTCATCATGCTGGAGATGTGTTTCATTAGAGCGAGGCTTTGGAAGGCAGACAGAGAGCGAGAGAGAGAGCGAGAGAGAGAGCGAGAGAGAGAGAGAGAGAGAGAGAGAGAGAGAGAGGGCAGATGCACTATAAGAGGGAGATCCTAAAGGTTCAGTTCTACCGAGTTCTCAGTCATTCTAGTAAGGAAATGCTGCAGGCTACCAGAAGCATGCTGGCAACACCTGTACAGCGCAACAAATCCCACGCAGCTGTTGGCCTGATTTACCGAGCAAATAAACTCAACTCTAATGCCAAAAATACTCTCGCTGTTATCAAATCAGGTGGAACTATCTTCCTGACTGATTAACTGCAGCGAAACGTTCCGTCTGTCATATGTGGGGAGGGAGTTTTGCTCAAACCGTGATGATTTCACCTCACAGTGGCGAGGCTGAGAACGGTTGGCTGTCTGACAACCACTTGGTAAACCCACACTGGTTTGAACTGTACATCCCAAAAATAAACCTTATATAATGGAAAGAGAACGGAGGATGTGACCCTGTCTTTCCCTCCAGCAGGCCCTATGCTGGCCCATCTGGCAGATAATGTGCAATGACAGTGCCACTTAGAGTCGCTAAGATCTTTTGTGTTTTCATGGAAAAGCAAGGTGTTGCGTTCTCCTCCTCACAACACGTGATGATAGATACGACACTGACTGTATAAAGCTCGGCAATTTCCTAAATTTTCCTCCTTTTTGGAAATAAATGAAACAGATTTTTTGCAGTTCTGTTTAATTCTTATGAGCAAATGCGATTATTGCTGGTTTGCTTTTGTTATCAAATCAAACAATTTTATTTATAGAGCATATTTTTATTTAACAGCTTCACACGGGGAAAAAGAAGGGTAAAACAAAGAGGATGAGAAAAAACTGAGATAAAAACAGTAGAATGGTAAGTACTACAAGAGAAATAAGAAATGAAAAAATAATAGAATAAACAAAGAAAAAGAGCTAAAGGAGCTAAACTAATATCTAAACTATTCTTGAACATGAATTCAAGTACACAAGTGACAGAGAGCTGAACTAAAATACCACATGAACTTATCACACATTAAGAAAAAACATGAGTGGGAAGGTTTGGGGGAGGGGGGATACTCACGAATGGGAAGAGGCAAAAGAACAACATTTTAAAGTACAATGGGAAAAAAAACATTCTGAAGCAACGAGAGTCCTATAATAAAACTTCCTAAATCCAAATGTCCTCTGGTTTCCCATTTAATCGTAATTATTATGGTCACTAATAGATTAAGCATGAGATTGCTTTAACACAAGATTCAGAGTGTACTAATACCATGTTAGCGTACGTATCAGACACAACAGCTGTACTAAAATTGTCATCCTAGTACACTGACTGTCATCAGATATTTGATAGAAATGTTGCTAGAAAATAATGGGTGCGTAAAAGTATATGACAACGTCTTCCAAATTGATGCCTGCCTACCTAACCAGCCAGGAAACACAGAAATCTCTGACTTTTACATGAAAGTTCATTCATAGAAACGCTGATTGGTAAAACCAGGTTTCAGGGCCAATGATAGTTTGCCTGTCATGATAATGTTTATCAGTTCTGTTTATCATGACATACATATATATATATATATATATATATATATATATATATATATATATATATATATATATATATATGAAATTTGCAGCAAATAGCAAAATAGCATACACAAATGAATTTGTTGTTCACTGTCTTCCTTTGACTGGCAGACTTTGAAACATCAGGAACGCGATTGTGTATGATATTGTCGGCATTCATTAAAAGCAGACCCTGTTAGCAGTTTGGTGTCCTGCTGGGCTTTCTGTTAAGATGGCTTAATGTTGTTTCTGTTTTCCTTCCCTCCCCCTTCCTGCTCCAGGCTGTAACCGAGGCATCGATGGGACTGTGTGTTAGCGTGAAGCTCGTCCTCAGCTCTGCTCACATCTGCTCCACCGCCTGCCCTGACACCCACCCTGCTTCCTCAACCCCTCACCCCTCCTGCTCTTCCTCAACATGCACCACCCCCCCCCCCCCCCCCCCCAAAAAAAAAGAATGCCTGATTGGACCCTTTAGCGGTTTGTATCGACCCACTTTGCTATAGCGGGTGACGAACTTGCCGCAGACTTTAATACAGAGAGGCCTTTCTCCGCTCTATGCCTGAAGCCCTTCCCCCAAAATGACACGATTTCTGTTTGAAGAACTTCAGTGACATGCTGACTGTCTTGCCACTCATTTTCAGCTCCCAGTATGTTTTCATGACTGTGCACCACTGCTCTCATCTTTTTTTTTTAACAGAGCCTCTGAGACATTTTCACAATCGTTCATCACACACAAAAAAAAGCAAGTTTATGTTTATGAAAAGTATGCAAATGAGACATTTTAAAGGGAGCGGCAGTCGAGACAGATTTGATTGCTATCCAGTGAAGATCTTTTACCTCCACGCCATCAGCTAATAATAATTTAAGAATATTAATGTTTTCAGCTTTTTCACAGTGCATTAGAAATATTAATGCTAAACACAATACACATGCACTCGGGGGCTTTATTGGCCTTAGAAATAGGAAAGTTTCTTCTTATGATCCTAAAACTATAGTGCGTAACTTTTGTGCCCCCCCCCTTTCAGGAAATAAAAGCAATCAAAACAACAGAGACAATATTTATGTATCCACAGGTGACACGCCAGCTGCATCAGGTGGTATGAAAAATTTTTTTTTAGCAGGTGCAGAGTTTGAGTAAGTTTTAATGTGTAATCAGAGAGACAAATTCGTTTTCTCAAAAAATCGTGTAGTGCCGTCTCACAGCCCTGGAAATCCCCCTGACTTGTGCTCAGAGCAAATATTCCCACTGTTACAAGTCCATTATGTAGATATGGTAAATGTAATAGCTACATAAATGCTTTCTTCAAATATTTTACCAATGCCAACCTGTTCAAGAATACAATGTGCAACATTTTTTGTTAGACTCCTCTCTTCTTTTAGTGTTCTCCCTCCACGGAGAGAAAAAGCTGTCGGACACTTTTTTTGGTCACGTGACCTCCGAATTTTACTTTTATCGAAAGCACCTTCTCACGAAACAGTTCTCCGATACCTTCTTCTTCTTCTTGGGTTTGTCCATCATCCACTCCATCATACACCCAGCTGCATTCCATTGCTACTGTTGCTCCCCTCTTCTGCTTTGGTCAAACATTGTTGGGCGACGCGTCACTATATTTTCGCCAATGAGGAAATGTCACCACAGCCACAAAGTTTAAAAACTCTATATCAGATTTACCCAGTGACAATAATAAACACGTGAACTCATTTAGGAGGTGCTTTAATGTAAGGGATGTATGGAAAAGTTACGCACTATAGTTTTAACCTCACAATTTAAAACAGGCCAACAAAAGTTGTTTCTCCTGTATTAACAAGATTCCTGAGAGCACACCTGTAATTTCACCTCAAGCCAACTTTTTTTCTTTCTTTTTTTTTTTTTTGGACCATGCAAAACAATCCCACACCATCACATGACAAGACACCTTGTGTTCTGTTGTACAACTGCTGCACAATCTCACAACTGCACATGCATTCAGACCTGCACGTCTTCTGCCTCTGGCCGCTACAAGCAGCTGCCTCTGCACAGTCTGGGAGGTTAAGTGCCTTGATCGGAGGCATCCCAGCAGCAAGTACTTTTAAAAGGTATCCTTTGTTTTATCCAATCCCTTCTAAATATAATGTTTCTTTAATCAAATACTATTTGAAAGGCAGTATTACTTGTTTATCTGTCACTGTTCATTTGTTTTTTTCACTCTTTCAGGGAGAACTTATTAAAGTGAAGCAAAATTGATTATCTTGCTTTCTCATTAAACTTTGAACCAAGCTTCTGAACTTCTTGAGTAAGTTATCGCATGTGAGAAAAGATGGTCGAGGTACCAAATACTGGTGGAGGGCATCAAACCTTCCGATTAGAATATCTTAGTTTAATAGATTCTATTACATGGTCTACTGAGTCAGAAATCGGCACACCCCTTTTGTCTGGACTGACAAATTAATCTTTTCCTAGCGAGTGAAGAAAAATGGAATGAATTCCACGACTCTGTAACTGCCAGACGAATGGTTAAAATGTCTCTATTGACATTTGCATCGAGTGGAATTAATATGAGTTTTCCTTATTCGTGTGTTGCGCGTGTCATTAGAGCAAATCACACACATGCGAAGACTAAAATAATGATCAAACAGAATATTTGCATTTGCGTAAAGTGAGAAGAGTATAACATCACCCCCACCACACACAAAGGTGTTTAATGACCTCAAGACTATGCAATGAAAAATACTTATTTTTTAAAAAACAAAGGTGACTATTTTACTTAAGTGCCAATTTAATAGACTCAACTATTTGCCCTAGACTGTTTTGAGTATGCAAATATTTTTCTATTGGCAATCAAACAAGTTCATTTTGGTGACCTTTACATAAATGTAAGGAATCTGATTTGTTGATTGAAAACATTCTCCACTTAGGCCTGGTTACACTGATTAAGGCTGAGTGTTAGATATTCAACCTCCCTATCTACTTGTTGGTGAGAGCACTCCACACAGGCAGCCTGAAAACTCACTTACCCACGATCCACCAGTTGTTCTCCACTAATTAACTCGGCTGCCACAGCTGTGCGTCATTGTAGCCTTTGCAAAAACTTAACACATGACCATGCTTGGACGGAGGATTAAAAAAAAGATTGTTTTGCTTCAGGTGGTTATCCATGCACACAAGAATGCAACCATGGCTATTGATGTGAACATTGGAAGAATCTAATTGAGATATTAGCACAGTAATAATTAGTTATTTATGCTAACAGGATTGTTTAAGGTGTTTTCTTCAGCCTGGTGCACACTAGAGGGGAATCATCCCTGCTGACATCCAGGCTGTAGTCACTAATTTGAGACTGGTCAGATAATCTGTCCGAACGAACAGCAGCGTGAGGTGTTGGTAGACGTTAATGACACTGACCGGATCTGAGACTCCACCATTTAAGTTCATTTAAATATACTACACGATATGTTAAATATCCGATGGAACAACAACATTTAGTCCTGTTTCCGACTGTTATTTAGTATTTGGATGTGCATTTTGAAGTCTTGCCTTATAAATGGCCAGTTTTGTTGTTGCTGTTTTTTTTTAAGTGCTCAAGATTTTCCTTTCCCCTTTTCTTTGCCCTCAAATTGGAGAGGGAAACAACCTTTTGAAATAAAACAGCATATTTTTACATGACTGACTGACTGTTTCCCCTGCTGACATCTTCTCAGATATTCCTAAACTTCATCTCCGGTTTAAATGCAACATGGCTGTTACTGGCTAGCAAAAAAACACCAACAATTTGCCCAAGTGAGTAATCTATCAAGACCTCTCTATACTCTGACAAAATAATCTCTCCAGACTTCTCTACAGTCACGCGTAGCATTTCCTATAGCCTACCTTCAACTTCTGTGAACATTAGAGATTTTATGGCCGAGTTTACTAGGGTTTTTCAGTGGCAAGAAACATAACTAATTCCAACTGCCTTTTCTGCAATATTTCCAAAGTTTGCTTAAAAATCACTTAAAAGTGAAATAAATACATGGCTAATGATGGGAAATTGTGCTCAAAGCCTGTGATGGCTAACGGGAGCTAACGAACCAGGAAGTGTCACCAAACTAATAGTGTGATAGCTTGATGATTCAAATTTATTTTAAATTCAGCTTCAGAATGGGGGGCAAAACATTAAAAAATATGCTAATCTCATCTCCTCAGCCATGATTTCTGTCTGTTTTTATTCACTTTTAAGCACAAAACAGCAGTGGTAAGAGCAAGCAGATGACAGTAATTTCCACTTTCATGTTTGTTTATGTCTGAAGTCTCATAGTATCACACAAGTTTCTGTAATTTTCTGCAAGAAAATCTCTAATGAAGAGAAGGATTCTCAAACCACTACACAATGGAAGTGAGTGACATTTTTTTTAAAGCGAGAGTTTAAGAGCAAGAGTTTCCATTATGCTCACGACTACCTGCAACAGGATTTGACCTTCAATTTTAAACGTTTTAAAAATGTGCAGCAATCATGTTTCTAATACAGTGCTGACATTCAAACGCTAGTTTGATAATCTTTTAGTTATCGTCCTGAAATCCTATTAAAGGGCCAAAGTCTCCAAATATTTTCGGACTTCCCAAATTTGTCAAGCTCCTATCAAAGGGGTCACAAAATGTGTTGTTTTTTTGTTGTTTTTTAAAGAGTAAATAAGAGTAAATAAGGCAAACAACAAAACACAGCTATGGATTTTCTTATTTGTCTTAACGGCCAGCGCAGGGAAGTGCATGTCATTATGTTTTGAATAGTTTTCACTACAAGAAAGGTGAACTCAGGCGATATAGATGATATTAGCAAGAGCTTTGCCTTGCTCAAATTATTCCAACGAGCACTGGGGGATATGATTGTATGGTAAGGTGGAAAAGAAGGGACACAATTGTACATATGTTTGAATGATTCCAATCCCACTCAAGTCATCTCCCACTGTTAAAAAAATTATTCATTAGACAATGAAGCTCAGCAGGAGTACATACACAGTGTGGGCAGAGGACAAACACCCATTTCACTGCAGTTCCTCTTAACCTTCCTACATACACTTGGCTAATAGGAGCCTGTTGAGATCAAACACAGTGGCAGAACATCAAAAAAGGGAAAGAGAAAAAAAAAACAATTCACAGAAGGAGGAAGGCAGCACTAGACTGCAAAATTAGCTGTTCTCAGCTCCTCTGCTTGCCTAATGGCCTCTCGCTCAAAAAAATATTTTCAGTTCAGGTCACACAAATATTGTGCTGCAGTCATCTGTTGGAAACCAGCTTTCCATGACAAATGCAGATGATTCCATGCAGACGAGTAAATACGAAGATATTTATTTTCTTAGATTGCTGATGGTTCATTGTTGAGGACAATTACAAACATGAAAAGCTGCTGTGATTGCATGTATATAAGCGTGATGCGTATATGAGGCTGAGATTTCATGGGAAAATGTGCGAACTGGTTCATAAAAGTGTGGAAAAATATTTTAAAAAATGAAAATATCCTGTATCTGTAAGCTTTAAAGGGTTTTTTGACATTTTGGGAAAAACATTTTTCCTTTATATATTTAAAATGGTGTTATGGTGAATAGTTGTTTAATTTTGACCAGCTGAAGTAAAAGAATTCGACCTATCAGCATCATTAAAACTGAAATCTACAGCAAGTGGCATTTTCAAACATTGGTTTTTGCTAGATAAACCGCTTTAGTATGTGAGAAATATCTTTTTAACCCTTTTAGTTCAGTTCCTTGGTCAAACTGGTCCCCTATTCAATAATAGTATGCCAAAAAAGTTTGTCCTTTTTTTCTACCTCCTTCCAGTATACCAGTCCTGTGTATATACTCCTTCTTCAACTAAAAGGGCCATGAACATGGAAATAAGTTCAAATTGTTGAACCTTTTGTTCCCTCCTCTAAAAGTCAGTGGATTTTTGGGTTGATCTCTTAAATAAAGTTGAACACAAGCTGATGATATTTTATCGTTCTGCTCTATGACGTAAAATACATTAGTGAAATATCGCGCTGGTAAATTTGAATGTTTCTTAAAAAAAGACAGCTGCAAACAAGTTGTTAAACAACAAAAAATATGTGCAGTACCTTTACAGCATCAATTCAGGAGAATTTTATGAACTTATGTTCATTTGAGAGGAATGTAATACTGAAAAAAACAAAGTCTCGTGAAATTTTGTTAGCCACAGATTCTCATTTCTGCAACGATCCAAAGCCCACTTCATTTTCAAAGTGGGTTTCAGTGAGGCTTTTTATAGAGGATCGCTTCAATGAACATAAGATCTTCATTTCTCTCCCTCTGACAAATACTGCTATTTGGTCAGTGTATATTGTTGGGGTCTTTGCTCAACATTATGTATTAACACACCAAGAATACATCCACTGTAAATTCAAATTCGAACCCAAAGTTATTTCCTATCTTTCTATCCTGTTTCCCTCCGAAATACATCCTGCTGCAGCGTACAGCCACTCGTGAAAGGCTTGAGTTTCCTCATGTATTCCTGTCAACCGACTGCTGCGTGGAACAAGTTGTAATCAGGCTACATAGACATTAGTATAACTCTTAACTAGGAAGCATTTACATAAAAGTATTTTCCCAAAATGTCAGTTGCTCTCGAACAGTAAAATCTGTTGTGCCATTTGGCATTAAAAGCGACTACAGAACTCATGTTATATAAGAGGATGTGCTGAAAGGGCTTCTCGCTATGGGAAAATTTAAAAGGTGACACTTTCTTATGCATTGATTTAAAGAAATTAAAACTTTTCAGGATGACTTTAAATGCATTTCGCAAAAGGGAGGAGTTGTCCAAATATGAGCAGATGAATTTAAACATGCAGTATAACCTCCGTATTAATGGCAGCCGCTCTCAAGTTGTCTGTACTTTGATTTATTGCTAAATTGATGATTCAAATGGGTTCTGCTTCAGCTTTCATCCTAGATGTGTTGTGTTTTCCTGCCCAGGGCCCATCCCTCTTTAAATCATGTCAGTTTTATTCCTTTTTTTGCTGTAATTTTTTCACCGAAAATTCTTTTCTTCAATATTTCTAATGCAGCATGATGATGGTTCCTGAGTCTCTCTGTCACCTTCTTCATCATATTCACGTCATCATCCTCATGAGAACAGTGACATTTTATGCTGCCCTTACTCGGAAAAAAGAGCATATCATCCAAGCTTGTAATTGATTCTCATTTGTATAATTTGTACAGTGAAGTTTATAAAAAAAAAGTTTTCTACCCTGTTCAACTGAATGTCAATGAATTGCAATTTGCAGGCCTTGATATAAAGTTTGTGTTTTTTTTGTTTTTTTTTGTGAAACATTTGGGTTTGTTCTACTGTCCAGAAAGAAAATTGTCAATAAAATCTTGAAGTGACAAGTTCAATGCCGTTGGTGTGCTCTCATTTCACTCTGTGGCACGAGACAGTGACGTGCTACCTTTTCAAAATCCTGTAGTGTCACGTCATGCAGCGCTGCGATGTTTTGTCATCTCCTCCAGGGTTTCTGACAGTCTCTGATCAGTAAAACGAAATTAATGTATAAAGGGAAACAGGCTTAATCATATTTTGCCCTGAGACATCATTATTTTAGCAGCATTGACATTAAATTTAGTTAATTTATTATTCTCTTGATGGTGAGCATAGAACGCTAAGTGATGCATTTTCTATCACTGTCCTTGGCTGTAGTTTGATTCTAAAACAGGGCACTGCCAGCTCAAACATATTTATGCTTGTCTCGCATGTTAATTTTAGTGTCTAAAATAAAATATAAAATTAACAACATTATATATTTATGTTGGGGATCCATCCATTATCTGCACCCTCTTAATCCAGCTCAGACTTGAAGGAGACCGAGCAAGGCACAATGCACCCCACACAGGTTGCCAGGCAATCACATGGCTGACATATACAGAATAAACAGACGGCTGTTCTCGCTCACATTCACACCATGATGCGATAAACCCAGCTCCATTATATCAGGCTTACCATTGTTGCACGGTGCATATGTGCAGTTTTAAGTGGTGACAATAGCCTCTCAGACATACAGGTGAGAAAGTAACGAAAAAAAACGCACAGTGAATGCAGATACCTTTATCATGCAGAGAGTAAATGAATGTAAATTTCCATGCAAGCCTTCAGTTGCCACAAATCTCTTTTATTTAAAATCCCACTTTTATGAGGACTGTAACGCTCTGTTTTTTTTTAAAATTTAATCTGTTTGTTAAATCATTTTACAGTTCTTTTTGGAGGCTGTTGACCTGTACCGGGGATGTGGGAGAGTAATTTGAATAATTAAAAGAATTTAAAGACGGTAAGTCTCTATTTTCTGTCAGGCAAAAAGCATGCTGGCCTTAAAGGTGCAAGAGACAACAATTTAGAGAAAAAAAAATCAAACCAAAAAAATCCACAGGATGTCTCTAAAAGAGCAGAATGAATGTCTGATTTTACTTGAAAAAAATATTAGTGGTGAAGCAATTACATTTTTTTTTTTATCTGGGTCAAAGTTTTTTTTTCTTTGTGTCGTCAGCGACCACAAGGGCTCTGGAGTTGTCAGGTGTTGGATTACCCAGAGAAATGGCTGAGAAACGGAATGGTTCATTCTTTTATCCCTCTCAATACCGTCGAACCAACAGAGACGCAGGGCGAGGGTCAACAGTTGTCCATCGTTTCAAAAGTGGTCTAAGCTGAAAGACTAAAAGGAGCTAAAAAGACATGCCGAAGTGGCCACTTTTCTGCTGGACAGGTAAGCTAACGTTGGCTAACTAACAATAGCAACTGCACAAAGTTAGCAACTTTAGCCTCTGACAGGTTCCGGTTGCTGTTTGTGTGTGACAACATCATCAAAGATTCCTCTCTTGACATGCTGTCAGTCTTATTACCACTGTTCTTACGCTGACCACATGTGCTTAGTTGTGTCAACCCTTGCAAGCATGAGTGAGATACCGACTGTCCAGGAGGGGTAAATGTTGTCCATTGCACCTTTTAATTCACGTAGATAAAATTTGATTAAAACAGGAGCTACTTGTATTGTTATTACCTGTATTTCCTGATCCGGCACCCATGATATTTACAGTTTTTAGGAATGTGCATGTCACATTTTCTCCTGGGAACTCTTATCCATTTAACTAGCTACAGCTGACAAGTAAAATTGAGACTGGATATGCTTTTTAATATGGGATATATTAGATAATAAATGCTCTTAAGAACTCTTTCTTAACATCACGAGTTTAAAATTCCCCGTAAATGTTTTGATAACTTCAATATAATGCTGATAAAAACTTTTTATGAAAAGACTTCCTCATGGAAAAACATGTTTTATGTATCGGCACATTCAAGGTTTGGTTAGGGTGAGGCACAGAAACATTTTCAAAGTCAAGAAAACATCGTGGTTTGGGTTCAAATTATTCTGTACTGTTAAAAACAAAGACAGAATTGCTTAACATCAGGAGAACAGTGACAACGTTCTGAATGGACAGGACTCACACCCCCGCTTCCTGCGCTGTCAGGTGTTTGTTGGTACCCCACCCAACCTGCCCCCCTGGTGTTGACTTCCTCATGTTTGAACAGTAGCCCAAGTATTTGATTTGACATACTGAGCGAAAGTAAGTAGCTAAGAAATTAGATCCAGTAATCCAAATCTTAATATTCAGCCGTTCTTTTCTCATCCAAGTTTTCAATCTCCTGTAGTGATCCTTCAGTAATCTCTTGAGGATAAACAACTGGACCAAAGCTCTTGTGATGGGACGTTTCACTTAAATCAGACACTGAGCACAACCACCGTCCCACTTAATGATGGCACAAACTGTGTCAGCTGGAGATGGGTTTTAGCTCACGAACCTCTCCGTTGGATACAATTAGTGTAATTTCAGACCTCCAAGGAAAGAATACAAATCAGTGGATTTAAAAGTAGAAATGAAACTGCTACTGGTGCCGCCTGCCTGTCTAGACCCCCTAATAGTTCACCGTAAGTAAACACCTGTTTGCCTTCTGACTCTCACTAGCTGACAGTTTGTTTTTATATGGAGACGAGAGACGGAAGGCAGGGCACGTGTATTGTTTCATCAATCATAGCATTTAGCATGCTTTCTTTGTACCACTTGTAAACTCCAAGAATAACGGTAGATGCGTATGCAACTACATTGTTATCCTGCCGAAGTTTTTTTGTTTGCAGGCTTGCTAAAAAAATTAACTCAGAAAACTTGGTGAGAAGATGGGAAGTGTTAAACTGAACAAGTAATTCATTGAGAAGTGATCAGGGTCAAACTATTGATCCTGGAGTCTGAGGACTGCTCTAAGGGCATTGGTAGGATACCAACAGTATGACTTAAGAGATTAATTACACAATTAGTTGGTTGCCACATGTCAACTAAATATGACATAAATCTTGATCACACTGTTATTAAGTCAAAGATCTGCGATATCTTACATGCATATGAAAGTTTCTTTGGAATTTTGTGCACAAATGTGTTAAAATCCCTCCATTAAGATCTGTCCACCTAACAGTTGTATCACGTCCACCAGAGCTGTTGCTCTTGAATTTTATTTTCACCTCCATGAGCCAATGCTGCCTCTGAGAATTTGCCAGTTCATTCGACCAGACTTATGTAACCAGGGCATTTCCCAACTTATGGCTTCTTCAGATGGTCTGAGTACTGCCACCCAGACAGCTGATGCAACAACTGATGTCATAATCAGTGAATTTATGCAAAAACTGACCTGACTGCAGTTGTCTTAACCAACAAGAGTGTGCATCTTTGATTTTTTTTTTTATTGTATCAATTCAAATGCAAAGAGAAACACTGACCTTCTCCTGCTGTTGTGTCATTCATCTGCAGAGATCACCTCATGTTGATGCATAATAATACTTAGATGAAAGGATCTGTGTAATTCCTGGAAGCTGAACAACCCAGATATCACCTGGGACACTGTAGATTGGGGTTTGCGTCTTCAAATTCCTACTAACATAAAATAGCCATTAAAGAGAAGTCTAGGAATGTTAGACAAACCATCAAACGACCACCTGATCAACTCTAGAAAAACACCAGATGCCGACCCTCTATGTGTTGTATAGTTCAGTGCCAAATGTAGTTCTAAACTTCAAGATTTAGTCTGACTAATCCAAGGTACAACTTTTCACTAATCCTTTTAACTCACAAAAAAATGAGAGCAAAAACCAGGTGTTTTGTTGAGTGTTATATGTGTTAAAAAAAAAAAAAGACTTTGAAACAGCACAAGTTTTTGAGACCAAGGGGGGGAAAAAAGCCTCTGCAACGCAGGTAAAATACAAAACACAGTGAAGACATCGTGTTCTGTGACTCTGCACAGCCTACTGAGCTCGGGCTGATCAGCAATTAATGTGCAGAAGGCTTCTAAAATGTATGAGATGAAGCAGTGAAGAACCTCACACAAGACAAGTCTGACCTGTTGGGGCGAGATAAAAGACCAGCATTGTTGTATTCGTGAGCAGCATTTGGAAGGAAGGAAGGCGGCGGATCGGAACATGCTATTAGGCACACACGCACAAAAAAGCCACCTTACCTTTAATTATCTACATTAAGACTATAAAGCTATTACAATGAATTTCTTTTTAGACGGCTGAGTGTAGGGGTGTAAACGGTGGTGGCCCTGCATAACCCATCAAGAATTAGAAATAAGATAATATGATGCATTCACTATCATGGCAATAACGTTTTCTAAATAATTTGCATTGATGTTGTTTCCCCACGGAGAGTGTAATGTCCTGCAGGATGTTTGTTTGCGACTGTTACAACACAAACAGAAACCCCTACCCACACGTTTGAAGGAAGTTTTTGCTAAACTAATTTAAAAGTTTAAAAGATCAATAGCACCAGCGGGCTCATCCTCCGACTTATAGATCATGAATTCAAAATTGTTCGTCACCCCCATGGAATCCATTATTGTGCTTCATTGGAATTTCAGGAAAGTAATTTCAACATCTAATACAGTGAAGTTCCGAATCTCTTAAGGCAGCCACCAAGGGACAGTAATGTCTCTGGCTATGTTGTGTTCATGTTCATCCACCTGAGGAAGATGAGTTGAAAGGCATTTTCAGACCCAGGAGAACACATGATCCCTGACATTTGCCTCCTTTATTTCTATGGCCGGTGGTTCCAAATGTAAGAACTCATTGCTTGGTCTATTACTTTTGAGCTTGTACTCTTTTAAAAAGCCAAATGAGTTGGAGAAAAACTCAATAACAAAATTAAACAAAAGTTCCCTTCGATGCTATACATCTTTTTTTTTTTTTTACAAATTTTTAAATCAGAAGACAACTTACCAATTCATTAAAATAGTTGATACAACTTCAAAACAAGTCTCCCCTAATAATAAATAATAATAAATACTTGTGTGATTGAATGCGATCTAAACATTTTATGTCCAGTAATTTAAAGTTGTTGATTAATTTTGACTTAATTCCCCAAAAAATCAAAGCAGGGTCAGTATTTAGCAAGATGAAGGTATGCTGCACTACTGCACTATTATCCATCTAGGTCAGGGGTCGGCAAACTTAAACACTCAAGGAGCCATTGGGACCTGATAACCATAGGAAAGAAAACATCTGGTGCAACAAAAATATTTCTTCAGGAACTTTTCTTGGATTTATACACGGTTGGGATTGAAAAGTTCAATAAACAGCGTGCCGGCGGTGTCGCAGATCCGCAATTGTAATGAGTATTTTGAGCTTTAAGACATTGAAAGCATTTTATTTTTATGCTCCAAGATCACTGTAATATTCAAATTTAGAATTGCATTAAGAAAAACTGATGAATTAAAATAAATTTAAATCAAACACTCATTTACTTCCTAAAACCACAGGGAGCCGCAGCCAACGGATGAAAGAACCACACGCGGCTCCGGAGCCGCGGGTTGCCGACCCCTGATCTAGGTTGTCTGGCATTCCCTCTTCTTGTCACACAGTGACTCTGCTTAATGCACTAACAACCCTTCATGAAGCCTCTGTAAGGGGACATATATTGTAAAGTGATACCAAATGTACATGTACATTTGTACATGGTACAAATAGGCTGAATATTTTGTTTTGTGCAACAAAGGACAAATGAAAAGAAAAAGAGATGCGTAAGAAGAGTATATCCTCTTGTACTGGGAGCTGCTGGATGATTTGCACATGAAAGTTACCTAAAATGTTATCTAAGCTCTGTCCCATGAAATCTTTGATTTTGCTGCATTCTGGTTCAGCCGCTGTTGACAGAGGACAAACAAACAGTAGAAAAATATTCTGAATGGCCAGTTGAGCAGCTTTTAATTTATGATCTTGTTTCATAGGAAAGACTCAGGTGTGGCTTATAAAACTGTTGATGAGGAGCTGCTTTGGGTCTCTCTCTCATGACTTCATGGGAAACTTGAAAACGAGAACAGAGCCACTCTGGTCATCAGGGTTTATCACTTTTGAAGTTTTGAGTTGTTCAACCACACGACTCATGTGAAAGCTACAGTACAGTTGTCCACAAAAACCCAAATCAACACAGAGTCGGTGTTTAGTCAAGGGTTCATTCATGAAATAAAAATATGTACGCGCACAGGCAGACACACAGGGTGTTATCCCACAACTTTTTGACATTAAGTTAAGTGATGCTACATTTTCTACAACTGCGATAGTAGCAAATTGCTCTGAGCAGGATGAATAAAGTTGAATTTGAAAAATGTATTTTGCTGCAACTGTTGATGCTGATGATGATTGTGAGCAGTAGTGTGACAGTGGAAAAAGAGGGCACAATAGTAGCTTGTCAAGAGAGGACACAATAAGTTGCAGTTTTTTATGACAAAGGTAAAACGATACTTTCAGCACAAAAAAAATGCCATTTTGTCCATTGTGGGTTACTGCATTGCAACAGGGCGGACTCCATGAAGAGGAACTGTTCTTTATATATTCTGAGATCACAAGAACAGGAATTTTATAACAATGAAACACTGACGAAGCATTTAATTTCACCACTGCACAATTTAACATTACATTCTATTTCAGTTAATAGTCCCTCCTTAACTCTAAACACGTAATAAAATATTCAGACATGTCAAAGGGAGCGCAGTAAAAAAAAAGAGAGATTGAAGCAAGCTTTTGCATACCGCCCACAAGCATTTCTACACCACACTAGCAAACGTTAGCATCCTGTGCTATGAAGCTGGGAAAGAGAAACCAAGTTAGAGCCTCATCGGAGTCTAATGACTCTGTCCAATGACCCTGACCACAATCAACACATTTGCATGTGTAGCGGTGGCCTTGGTTCTTTTCTATCCACTGTCTTTGCTTTGGAGCGTTGACCCTTTTAGCGGTGCTTGTTTTGTTGAGTGTGTTATTGGTTTTAGTCTTTTTTTCAACACCATCTCAATGCCAACAAAGAGTGGGTGTTTTCTCTTCAAGTAGGTGATTTTGCATGAAATGCCCCTGTGTCTTTCTGGCCCACACTGGCCCGCAGGTCTTTACAGATTTTCTCTTTCACCAGGAGGTACAGGGGAATCACCACTGATGTTATGTTGGGGATTACATCAAAAGAAACGCACTCTCAACATCATGGCCGGTGGCAAATTGTCCTCCTCCTGCTTGGATTCAGTTTATCGCCATTTTGCCTGCACTGCCCTCTTCATTTTCAATTCTGCAGCACTGCTACCCAAGCAGTAAACTTCTGAGGCACCGACTCTCATACTGAGATGAAAATGTATTACTGATTTTCTATGAATGTTGATAGTTTCAAAAACAATTTCTTGTGCCTTGTGGCAACTGAAAATGTGCATCTGCATAAGTAAAATATTTTTTGTGTATAGTGGGAGGTGAATAGATAAAACGTTGTGGAAATTAATGTGTAATCATACAAAAGAAGGGAAAACATTGATTTCTGAGAAACATAATTACATATTATTAATTAAGATATATAATTCGAATTTCATAATTTTTCCCACATAACTGTTTTTGCAGAGGTTGTGTATGCAGACAAAAACCACAGCTTTGCAACATCAACTCACCCAAATTCAGCTATGCACAGTCAAAATGATGTTATTACTACAAAGTAACAACATGACGAGGAACAAATGTTACTCATAGCTCGAACAGTTACTCAGTAAGATCTGGCACAAATGTGTATGTTATGATGGGTGTGTCTGGAGCTGAGACACTGACAGGACTATACCTTAAATTTCCATCCATTTTCGGGCGAGAGGCGTGGTTCACCCTGGATGGGTCACCAGTCCATCACAGGGCCAACACATAGAGACAAACAACCATTCACACTCACATTCACACCTACAGTCAATTTAGAGTATCAATCAGCCTCGTCCCCTCTTGATGTCTTTGGACTGTGGGAGGAAGCTGGAGTACCAGAGAGAACCCACACAGGAACAGGGAGAACATGGAGACTCACACAGAAAGACCCAGTGCCCGAACCCTCTTGCTGTGAGGCGACAGTGCTAACCACTGTGCCGCCCCCTTACTCTCCCACAAAGTACAAATTAGAATGAGTCATTTCTGTATCAACTTGTCTGTGACAACACTTTATTTGACATCATGTTTATATTTTGAGGTGGCATGGCTCAGAGGTAGAGTAGCTGTCTAGCAAACAAAGCGTCGCTGGTTCGATCCTCATTTCCCCCGGTGACCATGCCGAAGTATCCTTGAGCAAGATACTGAGCCCCCAATTGGTCCTGATGGCCCTTCAATGGACTGGCGACCCATCCAGGGTGAACCCCGCCTCCCACCCAACAATGTCTGTTGGGATAGCCCCCCCCCCCCCCCCCGCGTCTTCGACCCTTAACATATAAGAGGTATAGAAATTAATAGACGAATGGGCTTCAAACTAGAAATGGTTGTGTTTCACCTTTGAAAACAGCATAATTTTCATCTTAAATTGAAACTAGAAATGTTGTGTTGTATACCTCCGTAACATGTTTGTCACAGTGACTTTGACCTTTGACCACCAAAATCTTTCCATTCAATCTTTGTCCAAGTCCCTGTGGACTTTTATGGCAAATTTTGAGAAATTCCCTACAGGTGTTGAGGAGATATTCAATGTAAAATAAAACCCTACGTGTGACAACTTAAAAAAATAAACATGGTGTCCCAGTTGCTTTAGAATTTTAGGTTGAGATGATTTTGCAGAAAAGTTTACACATTTTAAATCATTACAAAATTACCTCCACCTGTCTTCCATCTAGGTAAACATCTTAGGCAATTGGGACATTAATGTTTTTTAAAGTTGTAACATGAATGTTTGTGTTTTTCTCGGTGTATGCAGTCTTCCTAAGGTGTGTTCTCTCTGTCATAACTTCCTGACGTCCTCTGTGATGGATAATCTGCTCTACACCCTGGACCCTGACGGAGGAGACGGGTTGTAAGTGGTCATTAAAGTAAGAGGCTACAGAAGAGCTCATATCTTTGCGTCTTGTGAAGCTTTCATGTTCACTTACGGGGTGGGTATAGTTTTATCAACATAGATTTGATTCCATTAACATTTCAACAGATAAACAACATTTCTTGTATTGCATGTGACATTGTTTTGTTTTTTTTCTAGGATACTGACTGTGTGTTAATTTTTAAAAAAAATGTCCTCAAAGTGTTACGGCACTGGTCAGTTTCTCAGGGAGCTGGGAGAGTCTGTTCAGGATATACTGCTGCTAACCAATGTACTGCCTGCCTTTGTCTTCTTTTGTAAACAAAAATAGAAAATAAAATTTTGAGCGAAAGTTGGATCTGTAAAGACACAAGTGACCCTGTATTTATAAAAGCAGATCCTCGCCCTACATTTCAGAATGGATTGAATTTCTTCCCTACTTTTACAAGCTAGATAGCTTCACAGCATTAGCACTCATGCATACTTGTTAAACTGTGTTAGTTATCGCTGGACACTTCCTGTCGTATATCTTAAGTGAAGCAGCTAGAGGGTTCATTAGTCGTTACATACATAAAAGACAATAAAGAGGCCATCTGTCCTTTCAGCCTCCTGAGTTTCTTATGCCATTTAAGCATGATAAGCCTGCAGAACTACGATACAGAGAGAGTGAGGTACATCAGCCTTGAGCAATAAACCTGGCAAATTTAATTAACTCAGGATTTCTCTTACATTTACTTGCTGAGGATAAGATATTTATCTTAAAATAAGAGATGCAAAGTTGTCTTTAGCTGCAGACATTTCCTGTGTTTTGGTCCCTTTCTTCGTGCTCACAGTTGTAAACTGGCCTATTGCTGCTGAGGCCTGGGTGGATGAGGATAATCTAATGATACTGTACCTGTGGAGGCTTCCACCAAGGCTAGAATTATCAGCCTGCCTTCTCTCTCTCTTGCTCTCTCTCTCTCTCTCTCTCTCTCTCTCGTTTCCAATTTTTGGGAGTTGCTTCAAAATCTTTTCTCTCTCCAATATCTGGAACTGGTTCACAGTAGAAGTGAACCAGGTAAGGTAACTCAGATGGACATGCTTGGATGTACCCAGGAGGCTTCCCAGCAACATGCTTGAACTACCTCAACTGACTGCTCTCAACTCTGAGTTTCCTCTGGATGCCTGATTTACAGCGAGCCACCGTATGTAGGGAATGAATCTCATGCAGTCTCAACTGTAATCCCCTCATCATAGTTGAGGATTGGAACATAAATTGATAAAGATTAATAATAAGATTAATTACGTTTATTTAGGGTGGCACGGTGGTGCAGTGGTTAGCACTGTTGCCTCACAGCAAGAAGGTTCCAGGTTTGAGTCCCAGCTCCAGCACAGGATCTTTCTGTGTGGAGTCTCCATGTTCTCCCTGTGCCTGTGTGGGTTCTCTCTGGTACTCCAGCTTCCTCCCACAGTCCAAACACGTGCAATTGGGGACGAGGCTGATTGATACTCTACTTGACCGTAGGTGTGACTGTGAGTGTGAATGGTTGTCTGTCTCTGTGTGTTGGCCCTGCGACGTACTGGTGACCTGTCCAGGGTGAACCCCGCCTCCCGCTTGAAAGCCGCTGGGATAGGCTCCAGCCCCCCCGCAACCCTCAACAGGACAAGGGGAAGAAAATGGATGGATGGGATGGAAGTTTATTTATTTAGCACCTTAAAAAAAACAAGAACAGAGGGTCACAAAGTGATTCCCAGAGTAGAAAATTCAAAACAAAACAAAACAAAACACATTAGCAACTGTACAAACACACACAAAAGAACAGTACAAAATCTTATGTACAAGGGTAAAGCATTCCAGATTCTAGAAGCTACAACCTGCATGGTCTCCTTTAGATTTAAGTTGGGATCGAGGAACAACCAGCTAACCCATGATCAGAGGATCTCATCACATAGGCCTGCAATAGGTTTTTACTTTAGGCTGGTGCCTGGCAGCAAATTCTCAGATTTTATTCTTAAATTCTTTGTTCAGTGCATTCATGATAAAACAGGTACATTTGTTTTCGTAGTTTTGCATGGTATATTATGCTGACCAAGACTTCATTTAAATCTTTGGCTGACAACACATATTGATATTGTCTTCTTCCTGCTAATGATAATCCCTCTGAAACCACTACATTCGGCTATGGTGTTCCACAAGGGTCTGTGCTTGGACCAGTCCTCTTCACTCTGTATCTGCTTCCCCTAGGTCACATAATAAGGAAACACTCAGTTAATTTTCACTGTTATACAGACGACACACAGCTGTACTTATCAATGTGTCTGATAAAACTGAAGTTATTGTGTTGGGCCCGCAACACCTTAGAAACACCTTATCTAGAGATTGATAACTTGGATGGAATCACCTGGATGGCCCCCAGCACTACTGTAAGGAACTTAGGGGTTATCTTTGATCAGGATCTGTCCTTTAACTCCCACATCAAAGAAATCTCCAGGACTGCTTTCTTTCATCACTAAGATGTGACAAATCCTGTCTTTAAAAAAATGCAGAAAAACTCATCCATGCTTTTGTCACTTCCAGGCTGAATTATTGCAATTCCTTTCTATCAGGCTGTACCAGTAAGTCCCTAAAAACTCTCCAGCTGGTCCAGAACGCTGCTGCCTGGTTGAAGAGACCATGTCTTTCCTGTACTGGCTTCTCTGCATTTGCTTCATGGCTCCCCTCCTGTCGAAAGAATCTCCATATTTTGGTCCGGGATGCAGACACCCCCTCTACATTAAAGAGCAGATTTAAGATTTTCCTTTTTGATTAGGCTTATATTAGGGCTGGCTTAGGTTGGCTAGATATGCTGCTATAGGTTTAGACTGCCAGAGGATCTCCCATGATGCACTGGGCTTCTTGCTCCTCCTATCTTTCCTCTCTGTCCTCCTGTATGTGTCATACATAAATCCTCCTCATATGCGTGTCTAACTCATCATCTTCTTCCGAGCCTTTGGGCTCCCCTCATCCCAGATCCTGGTGCTGCTGTAGGAGGCTGCAGACCTGAAGAGGCTCAAGCTGCCACCCGTAGCCCCACCTGCTCACGTCCCTGTCTGTCCATCAGTCTCTTCCCTTTCTCTCTCTTTATCTCTGTCCCACTCTTTCCTTCTGTATATCTGTCTTCCTCCATTATCTGTCTTTGTCTCAGCCCCGCTCTCCTGCTCTCTTTCCCCCCAACCGGTCAAAGCAGAAGGCTGTCCCCATTGAGCCTGGATCGGCTCAACGTTACTGCCTGTTAAAAGGAAGGATTCGTTGCTGCTGTTGCCTGATGTGCTCATGGAGAATTGTTGGGTGTAAATTCATTGAAGGAGTTTGGTACTGGACCTGCTCTATTTTTAAAGTGTCATGATAACTTTGGTTGTGATTTGGCACATATAAATAAAACTGACTTGTCTTTTTCCTTGACCCATATTCCATCTCTCCATTAAGTTTCATGAAAATTGGTTTGCTGGACTGTTCACTGAACCTGCTTGTGACACTCAATTCAAAATTATAATTTCCTTTGTTTTTGTTTTAGTAGCGCTTCACAATGGAAAAGGGTACACGGAGCCATAAAAGTTTAGAAATTGAGCAGTAAATTTGAGAGGAAAGGTAACAAAATTGAAGGAGAAAGAAAAAGCACATAGAGTAAAATGGAGAACATGTACACAAAGACCGAGAAGCTCAGGAGGAAGCAATGGAGAGATGGAGATTAAAAGAAAGACGACAAATGCTGAGGAAAACGCCCAAGAAAAGAGATGTAAATGGATTTGAAGAATGAGCAGAAGCACTTGAATAAGCCGATGAAAAGAGTAGGTACAGAAATGGAAACCAACATGTCATCTGCATAACAATAGACACCAACAAACACTACAAATTGAAAGATTACTGTGGTTATTTTATTTCATGCTCTCCTGAATAACATTTGTTTTTATTTATTTTTTAAATATCATCGCATGGTGAATTATCATGCATAATAAAGATATAATCCTTTGAAATCATGGGTGGAAAAATGAAAAAAAGATTTTTTTCAGATGAAAAAAATTTGTGTTGCTGTTGTTAAAATATGCCCGTAGGTAATCTTTGAAGGTAAAATATAATCATGGTCCTGGTTTATAAATATAACGGTGACTCGGCTTTGGAAATTGGAACCAAAAAGAATGAAGGTGAAAATATTTTTAAAAATTAGAAAAATGACAGGTTACTTATTTGAATTATTCTCACTATATGCATCCCTTTCTTTCAGCTTCAATTTCAGTGTTCCGTATTTCACTCTTCTGTCACACAAATATTACATTGAATTAAACCTACATTACATACAAAACAATTTTAATTATAAGTGCAGTTCAACAATTTTCCACAAATGTTGAAATACAGTTATTTTATAAAAAAAGTTCAAACATTACAATTCTTTTTTTATTCGATTATATTCTATTCTCACACTGACACTGCATAAAATGCATGTGACAATTGGTCAAAGAAAAAACCAAAACAAGAAGACGTATACCTGCAGCCATCACATATAATGATGAACACTGAGACATCCCACAAACTCATATGTTTTCCCTCTTACCGTGATTATCCTCGACTGGCTCTAGATTTATGACAAATAGAGTCAAATCCTCAGCTCAGGGGATGATGTGTAATTTCTCAATCTGGTAAATGACTGTTGGCTGTGGTTTCAAGAGACTGACGAAACGGAGAACATCGCACCAAAAAAACAACGTGCAGTTGAAATCGCATCTACATTCTGTGAATTATTGGTCCTGGTTTACGTTCAGTTTGCAAACAAACAAACTAACTAACAAAAATAAAAACCTCCTATTGTCCCTACAGTACATGCCATGTGCACCGTGAAAAATGATGGCAGTTCTGAGTAGTGTGTATTAAAAGAAAGCAGAGTAATTTCAACCGGGGAGTCTTAACTCTGGGCAATGTGCGATGTAACAGGGCTAAGCAGGGGCTTTGCACACTGATCCACATGGTGTGTGGCTTTATGCAAGGGCAGATGGCACCACTCGAGCAGGAAGTGGTTGACATAATGACATGGCCGACCATGGAATGTGGGTGTGCTGAAGGAGTGTATGTGTATTTTCTTTAAACATCTAACTTTTCCTACTTTGAGATGTGTGTGTGTGTGTGTGTGTGTGTGTGTGTGTGTGTGTGTGTGTGTTTTAATAAACATATACAGAAGCTCTTTTTTTTCTCAGTCTACATATGGGGGCTGTTTTTTCCATACTGATCATGCATGAATAGCAGCACTTCTTGAACTCCAGCAGGGTCTATCTCACCATACAGCTAAATAAATTCAGCTGTTTAATTCAGTTCTGCTAGCAGGTCCCATATTTAATGACATGAATGTCTGTGCGTCATCTGAAAGATAACAGAGAAAACACAAGGAGGAAGACTCTGTGAGGGTCTAATTCAGTTGTTATGATAAATGAAGGCAATTATTTTCTTCTATTCTGGGTTAAAAACTTTGAAGGAAAATATCTTACTTAGCTGTTTCATGCACAGAAGCAAGGCTGTATTCCATCCATCCATTTTCTTCCACTTATCCTGTGAAAGGTCACAGGGGGGTGTGGAGCCTATTCCAGCAGCTACGGGGCGAGAGGTGGGGTTCACTCTGGACGGGTCACCAGTCCATCACAGGGCCAACACATAGAGACAGACAACCATTCACACTCACAGTCACACCTACGGTCAGTTTAGAGTATCAATCAGCCTCGTCCCCTCTTGATGTCTTTGGACTGTGGGAGGAAGCTGGGGTACCAGAGAGAACCCACACAGGAACAGGGAGAACATGGAGACTCACACAGGAAGATCCTGTGCCCGAGCCGGGGCTCGAACCCCAAACTTTCTTGCTGTGAGGTGACAGTGCTGACCACTGCACCACCGTGCTGCCCAAGACTGTCTCGTCTGGACTGTTACTGATCCAGGTGACAGCTTAGCAGAGAGGTTAGAGGCCATTGTGCGAAGATGGAGGCTGGATTTTTGAAAGGGTGACATCTACATTCATCCTTTCCGGAAGCTGTTGATTTTGATTAAACTATTTGCTCAATCACTGAGAATAACTCTAGAGAAAGAAAACATGTTTTGATGCCTTAGAATCATGTTGGGAGGTTTCAAATTTGCTATCTGTGGATACTGATGACTCATCAAACTGAGACTTTAACAATTTACACGCAGGTATTAATCCTGCACCAAAAAAGCAACAGTTGAATGGTTGTCAAAACAGAGATACGGATGATGTGAAACTTGTTGATCAAGTTCTTATGAAAGGCAGATAAACTGCGGATGCAAATTTCTGTCTTTCTTAAGGATGTCAGACACACAAAGGTCAGCAGTGTGGTCAGCATGAACTTGTGATTGGCAGTTCTTTTCTTGCTGTTACTGCTCTCATTTATTAGTTTTGTTATTTATATGTTATACATGTGTTCAAATTCTAGAAATGCCTTTTTACATGATAAAGCAGATCAGAGCTTTTCCTTTCCTCATCTCTTTGGAGCTCCCTGCTAAATATTTCAAATGTTGTTTCCTGAGAGGGTGCGTCATTTTCATTAAGAATTTGTCCGTGATAAAATATCTCAAGAGCATCTTTAGTCCTTTTTTTTTTTTTATTTTACTCATTCAAGGTCTTTAGATGCTCATTTATTTGCACAGATTTGCCATCAATCATATTTAGACAAAGTGCAAAGCAGTGTTTTTGTGTGTTTCATTTCACTTTTTTTGGTGCTTTTCAATCAAAATCAGTGTTTGATTTTCATGAGCACAGAATGTATTGCAGGTTCGGTATGTGTGATGTATCTCCCTTCCCCTCTTTGAAGGCCTATAGGCAGCAGGAGAAGTGAGGATGAGAGGAGAGTCAGCTGCTGCATGCTGAGTGATGACGATAGCCACACAACTAAACCCACCGACAGTTCATTTAAATGCCCGCGCACGGCTCTCTCCGAGCTCGTCACAGTGTCTGTATTTATAAGGCGCCCCGGTGCGCAGAGAGCCACAAGCATGCCTCGTCTCTAGAGAGGCAGAGCGCGTCGCTGCGACCTGGAAACGCTTTTGTAGGACCGATTTGTGTGCAGCCGCTGCTGAGGACGAGACGCGGGAGCGCAGGAGTTTTACCCCAAGTTTCCTGCAGCAGCAGCAGCAGCTCGTTGTGACAGAGATCTTGTTCTCAGGGGTGAGTTTCTGTCTCTTTTTCAACCACTCTGTGCGCCTTTATTTTCTCGTTTATTCCTGGGGAGAAAAAAAAATTAGGCTGCGCATTCCGCAGGTGGATGAATGCGCTGAGCAGCTTTTATCTCAGATGGATGAAGCTTTAAGAAGAGTTCACGGTCCGATTTGCGATGATGTTATTTGCATGTTTGACTAAAAAGTGTCTGGAGAACTTGTTGCTCTGAGAAGTATCTATTCAATTCTGGAACATTTTGTGCGTTTTAGCTGATCATATAGACGCTTGGAGAGAGGGGGGGAAAAAGGGTTCATCAAAATATGTCAAAAATAAATACAACCACATTTTCCAATTGCGCTTTTTAGTCCTACGAGAATCTAAAATTTCTGCAACCTGAAATCATAACAATTTATTAAGTAGTTTGTTGCAAAAAAAAAGACTGGTTACTGTTAATACCACCCAGTTATGTGAATGTTCCATGTCTGGGCTTCTCTTAATATCTGCAAAGGAAATCAGCTCTCAGTGAGTTGTTGCAGCAAGGTTAGTTGTCTTGCTGCTTCGTCGCTGATGGATATTCTCAGCCTGTTCACTGTTGATGTTGCACTGTTAAGTGATGACGACAGCAAACTGAACAAAAGCCACCTGTTTGTTTGCGTTGCATCGGTCAAGGGAGGCAAAAATTGTTCGAATGTTGAGTTTGGCCCCTGAACATCCTCTGTCTGCACACTCTCGCCCCCAGTTTCCCAACAGAGCCCATTCTTTTGACGGTACGCTATAATTATGAAGCACACCAGCTGGACTAATCCCACTCGACGAGGTTGTGTTGTTTTTGTTTTTTAAAAAAACTTTTTTTTCCCGGAACGATCGCAACATGATCACAATAACAACTGACCTTTAAAATAGATTCCTCCACGATAAGGCACTGTCACAAAATAACTAAGGATCCTACTGGAACACTGCAGGTCATTTTCGACCCTTGACTCCCCTCGAGGGTCAGTCGGCGGTCTGGCTGATAGCTCAGTGTTTGTTTTTTGCCTGAAACCTCATTAGATACATGACCCGTGGATTTGGAAGAAAACTATTATTTTCTTTTTAAAGGATGCAAATGCGACCTGTCCAGGGTGAACCCCGCCTCTCGCCCGTTGACGCTGGGATAGGCTCCAGCCACCCCCCCCCCCCCCCGCGACCCTTCATGTAGGAATAAGCGGAAGACAATGGATGGATGGATGAAGGATGCAAATAAGATGTTTGACCATATGATGCGTACTTGCTGACACTTACAGAAAGATTAAAAATTATCCTTGTCATCATTTAAAGGAGTAAGGAAGAAAATTTTAAATCAATTATTGACTTTATAATAACACCTCGAACAGACTCATACATTCTCTCATAATTATTGAACGCAGGTTGAAATCTTATTATGGGACGAAATGGGATCATTGTAGCCCTACAGATAATTAAAAAAAATGGTTATCATGAATCACCAAAGCCAGCTGATAAGAAGCAGCTGTTTGTTTTCGATGAATGTAAAATTTCTTCATGAATGACACAAGCCAGCAAATCCCCACACATGCTAGAGCGCGTTTGCATTAATATTCACATCGGTTATTGGTCATTTCTTACCTTAGTGGGGTGCATCTACAAAGAGTGAAGATTAAAGGGTCGCGTGTTTAACTTATTCCTGCAACCCCCCCGCGTGCTGGGTGCAAATAAGTGATTGCTGTAACAGGGAATGTTGAGTTAACTTGTAAGGATTATGAGAGTTTTATGCTTCATGCTTATGTGTGTGTATGTGGGGAGGGTGTATAGAGGAGGAGCGCTGTCCTTGGTGCTGAATTTTTCCAACTAGTGAAGCAGAGCAGTGAGGCTTGAGCTGGCCTGGAGTAAGCAACTCTCTTTGTTATAGATTTGCATCAAAGGCAGTCAGACGCATTATTTGGCGTCCGGCAGTGCTTCTTTTGTTCGTGAAGTTCATGTCAAGTGTACAGACATTATCTCACAGGTTGAAAGATGATGCTCGAGTAGTGCATCGACATTAAAGACGGGCCCGATGGCTTTCTTTACAGTTGTGATCACGCAAAGACACGTGTAAACATAACATGCGTGGGGCGTTGCACTTGAATGAAGAGTGTTGCCGTGTCTACCAAGAGCACTCAGGTACAAATATGCTGCTGTGTCTCAGCTACACAATCACAGGAGCAAGAAAAGTTAATGTTTCACAATGTTTATCTTGGGAATGAATGCAAGAAAACATTATGCACGCAGAATGTTGATTTAAAGTCAAAAAGTAACACCACAAAATATAAATAGGCCTAATTTAAGGATGAAATAAGATGATTATTACTGGTGCATCAGCATGTCATTTTTGACATCTGTTGGGTAGTTTAATGTATAACAGGATGTCATACTGCATAAACTCCTGATGTCTATTCTAATATGAAAAGAAACTTTCTGTCTAATACATGTACAATAAAAATACCGCTGGGAGGCGAATTAAAAGGAAATAAATGTGGTGAAACAGAGGACAAACTGGGCACAGAGGGGTTAAAATCTGAGAATAATCTGAATCCTTTGCTGCAGTTATGAGATGTCAGTCCATTCTGGAAGATTTTGACCAACAACAATTCAAAACTATTATGGCAGCCCAACACCTTATCAAGATATGCTTCTTTTAATGTGACTCTCAATTTCCGATTGTAAATTTGAACGTGAATGCGTAAAGTAATTTAAAAGGGGAAAAAAACTTGAGAAAATTCATCTTATACACTGCAAGCACTTTTGTTTGTTTCCGTGTTTAGTCTTTGCAAATATTGCAGATCCCACTGGTGTGATCGCTTGGATAAAATATTTTTTTTCATAGCTTCGATGCCATTTTGTAACTCAACATGACTCTGTGATATTACCTGCTCAAAACACTTGCTTCCATGACTCATACACCCTTTTTGACTGATGTTAAATCAGTACACAGCAACCAAAAAAAAAAAACATGCCTTCAATTTTTCCCTGAAAGTAATAGAACCTCTATTTCCCCTCTGCTCCTTCCAGAAAAATCCCTGAGGACACACACACACACATCAGCGCAAGTAAGTACACACACACACACACACACACACACACACACCATGCAGGAGTCGGAGCCGACAGTGTGCCAGCTGCAGCCCAACATCATCTCAGTGCGTCTTTTCAAGAGGAAGGTTGGTGGTCTGGGCTTTCTGGTGAAGCAGAGGGTGTCCAAGCCACCTGTAATTGTGTCAGACCTCATCCGGGGAGGTGCAGCTGAAGAATGCGGCCTGGTGCAGGTTGGAGACATTGTATTGGCAGTCAACAACAAGCCCCTGGTGGACCTGTCCTATGAACGGGCCCTCGAGACACTGAAGAACGTTTCACCTGAAAGCCATGCCGTGCTCATCCTCCGTGGGCCTGAGGGCTTCACCACACACCTGGAGACCACCCTTTCTGGAGATGGCCGCCAGCGCACAGTGCGGGTCACGCGGCCAGCCTTCCCACCCTCAAAATCTTATGAGCACTGTTCCCCGTTCAGCCCATTCAACTCCGGGCAGCAGGTCAACAAGGAGCCTCAGCTCAGGGCAATTGAGAACCTGTCCTCTCCATCCATCACCCAATCCCTTCTGCAGAGAGGAAGCATGCAGGCCCAGGACCCCCTGCTGATGAGGGAAGGGGGGCGTGGCTCTGTCCTCTGCAATGGGCTAGAGGAGAACAATGAGCTGCTGAAGGAGATCGAACCAGTGCTGCGCCTCATCAAAAACAGCAAAAAGGAGATCAATGGAGAAGGACAGAGGAATGCTGGGAGGAGGGACGCTGAGATTCAAGTGGCCTGGTAATTTGTGATGTGATACTTCTTTATTGATCACTTTGTCAATGCGTCTTTGTGCTTGTTCCCCTCTACCGTGCAGGATGGAGGTAGAGACCAGGTTGAATGAGATTCAGGATTTCAGTCAAGGACTCTTTAACAAGGAGGTTATTAGTTGAAACAAGAGCTCACATCTGGTCCTGTGATTGAAAGACACCCTTTAATCTCCTGTCTCTAAAGTACTTGACCCAGCTGGGTTTCATTAGCTGGCAGACACAGGCATTTATTCACCTAATATTTCCCAGCATGCAGTGCCCGATCATTACTGTCGGCATGCTGGTCTCTGGCAAGCCACATTTAAGATGACATTATTCACAATATCAGTAATGAACATTTAATTTTCTCTGTGTAAATACTGGAACAATGGCTTCATAGATTCATGTAACCTTCTTTTAATATATCAGATCTTGCCTTCGGCATTATACGACAACTTAAACAGCAGATTCTCAAATTGTTTCTCTTGTTTTATATTATTTATCAGAGCATATATCAGACTGCAGTTGCAGTTTCATTGAGGAATTTCAGCACATTTTACAAATGAAAGGAAAAATCAACATTGAGCCCCATCCATGAATTGTTTTTATGTACAAATTTGTTGGACTTTTTTCATCGCTAAATTCTGCATGACTCTTACAGACAGGTGATGCTATTTCTGTCTCCTTGCTCCCGATATCTATTGTGAATCGCCTGTAATTGTTATTTTAGTGCTAAAAAACCCTGTTGTGTTCAGAATTTATTTGTGCACAAGAAGAGTTTATGAATGAGGTCCATAATCTTTCATCCATTCCCAGGTGTCTTTGTAAGGTTGCATCAACAGTTGAACTCTACTGCAGGGACCACAATATTTTTTTTTTAATTTTGTTGAGCAAAACTGAACTGCAACCCTTTTTTTCAAAATTTTTCCCAAAATTATTATTATTATTATTATTATTATTATTCAACATCATGAATCAAATTGACTAAAATAACACCAAAGCGATTAGATCTTTAGGTAACTAATACTGATATGGATTCTGAATGAAGACGAGACTAAATACAAGTTATTCTCAAGAGCCAGACACTTAGTTACACAGTTACGTCTATATTTCACAGTGAAATGCTTGCAGGTAAATTAAAACGAAAGATGGGATATTTACCAAATCCAACTTACTTTTGTTCTGTAGGAAACGTATCATTGAAGGTGTGTTTTTGTCAGTTGTGGACTGTGGTGACGTTATCAACAGACATGATTCAGCCTCCACTCTCACCTCGCTGGACTCTGCACTCATGTTCATTACTGATGCCAGTTACTCCCCCCGTCACTGCATTCTATATGAAAAAGTGGGATGGACACCGTTTTCTGTGAGGCCAGATATGCTCCAGTTCCTCTTCTTCATTTTTAAAATCCTGAAATGCAAGGTGCAATCACAACTTAGCACTTTACTAAAGCGGTCACATAGTATTAAGTCTACAAGTGCAAGTAGTTGCTAAAATGCTTGATGTTTCTCCAGACAAACAATGAAACTGGGAAAACAAACTGCTTTCAGTCAAACTCAACACATTGGTTACTGTGGGCCAGTTTAACGCCACAGTCGCCAATAACTCTGCCTTTCAGTGTCGCAGGTTTAAAGGTGTTTTGGTCTGTAGTTTATTTTTTTTTCCTTCGCAGTTTTTTTGCTCTTGACATTATTTAAAATGAGGGGTCATTGATGATGATGATGATGGTGGTGATGATGATCGGTATTTCTGACATCTTATATCTGACACGGGACTAAAATAAAAATGTCTGTCCAAGGAGGCACTTCTGTTGCCAAGGACATTCCGTCCTTGAAGATAGTCAGAGAGTTCTCTGTTCTATATGGAAGCATTTGTCATATTCCCATAGAGTCATATGTAATTAATAGCCTTTGCCTGCACTTCAATAGTATTGATACTAGTTTATATATTACTGACACTGCTGACCACAAATGATCAAACCAGAACCTAAAACTTGACACAAACCTGATATGATACTTTTTTATTTCCGTGCATTGTTGAGACCCTTTTCAAGTGTTTACTCTGAACCACCGTTGTCATCATCGCGCTGAATATCAAATTCTCTGCATTTATGTCAAAATGGTTCCCACTCTTGAGGTCTTTGTTGTCTTCATTTGTACTGTGAGGTCAACATCTCCTTGAGTCAATATCTCGTGTACATCCTCTCCTCTTTAATGAACAGCCTCAAAGTTATCCATCGCTTTCTATGTCCTTAGAACATATGAAGGCATATTAAGGTTAAAGTCGCACTGAGATGGCTTTAGTTAATGGGCCTACCTGTAACAGAGTTAAATTATCTAAAAGCATGCTGACATTTGGTCAGAGCCAGGAAGGCGTCTGCTAACTTAATTATGATTTGGGGTTTAGCTATCGAGGAAGGCTTTTTTTAGAGCGAATGAGAAGGGATATAGAGGAGAGGCATTTTATCTCTGTGAACACAGAACATCTCTCCATTTACGTCGGCGTGAAAGAGTGGTGCATCGTATCTGTTGACAGAGAACAAGCAGTTACAATTGCAGTATTCAGTATGAAGCTGATGATGCTCAGGGTTAATGGCGCACGCAGCACATGCAACTTTGTTACAGCCTGTCTGAACTCCACCTCTGGATTGTAGGGATGAATATTGCACGTTGAAGCATTAGGACGATTCAGTGTGAACGTGAGAGGAGATCACGATCGTCATGAACACGTGCTTGAAGTGATGTATGTGGGCATTTTTGTTTGGAGGAACATTCAACTTAAAATCACATGGCAATGGGTTTGCCACAGTACCCATATAATCTTCCATCCATCCATCCATCCATTTTCTTGTCTTTGCTGTTAAGGGTCACGGGGGCGCTGGAGCCGATCCCAGGTGACATTTGGCGAGAGGCAGGGTTCACCCGCCGGGCCGTCAATTAGAGCAATTAGGGATTCAGTATCTTGCTCAAGGATACTTTGACATGGTCACTGGAGGAAGTGAGGATCGAACCAGTGACCCTTCGGTTGCTAGACGGCCACTCTACAGTACCTCTGAGCTGTAGTCGTCTCCCCCCCGTTCAAATTGTGTTGTTTGAATTCAAGTACCGATAAATGTGCAAGAAAGTTGCAGCTGTAAAGAAAAACATAACAATGTCAGCTAAGATCTGTCTGTTCAATCTGCTGAACAAAGAAAAGCTGTGAAATTGGACACGACTCTGTGACTGAACAGCATTTTGGAGGAAGCGCGAGTCTACATTTCATTGATTTGAAAAGAGAGGTTCATTATTTACTCTGCAAAAAGTCAAAATCTTGCCTTGTCATTTTAGTAGAACTTCAGTAAAATAAAAGTGGCTTGATTTTCAGGCATATCTCATGTCAAAGTTTGCTTATGGATTTGCATCTTAACCCAGTTTTTTTTCCATGCTTGTAAAAAGTAAAATATTCTGCCAATGCACCAAAAAATATTATTTGTTTATCTATTGACTGAAGGTTAAGAATAATGTGTAGACTTCCTGCAGCATAGGGTTTTGATTTGGCAGGATTTTTAAAGTGAAAATAAGAATTTTAAAAAGAAATGTGAAAATCTCCACCCCTTGGACAGACTTCAGATTTAACTGTCATCACCTGGTGAGTGATTGAGTGGGGGGTGTAAGTGCACTCTGTAAGGACAGTGGTCTCTGGTCACCCAGGCAAGTTCCAATTCCAATTCATTCAATACAACACTAACAAGTAAATGTTACACAACAATGTTATGCAAAAAAACAAAACAAAACAACATGGCATAGGTAATATCAAGGGCTAAAATGTCGGTGGTACTCCCTCATTCGTGTAACTATTTATAATTGGAACAGGTCTCAAGCCCGTGAAGTCCGTACATGTGCGGCTGTGAGGGTGGAGACTGGGACCGAGTAATGCTGGAGCAGATGTGCGTTCACACACCTGACAGTAATTTGTTTGTTTTTTCAAGGGACCTCGGTGTGGGAAATGGTACGTCACCTCAGCTGTCAGATAATGACAGAACGCTGGAGAACATGCCAGTGGTGCTCCACAACATTGACACTGACAAGGTAAAAATCGAACGCTTCTTCAATATCGTCGTGGCTTATTCTCAGATGTGGGCACATTTATGCTTGAATGGAAGGCCTTGTCTGGGAGTAAAAGAAAAAAGTATGATGAAAACTTAATTAAAAATTAGAAACAATCAGATTTTTCGATTAAAAGTCAAAATTATACAGTAAAAGTTAAAACTAGGAAGAAAAGTTATAATGTTGAGTGAAAATAACACACGATATTTGTGTTATCATTCAACATTTTTACCTTTTGTCTTTTCTTTTTCTGGCAGAAGTGGAGGCCCCACATTTATTCATCAGTCATTTAAAGAACCTTAAACCTTATAGCTTGTGTGTGTGTGTGTGTGTGTGTGTGTGTGTGTGTGTGTGTGTGTGTGTGTGTGTGCAGTGTTTTTGAGCAGGCTTGCTAGTATCTCTAGCTGAATAATGAATGTGCACACATGCCTGCTTTGGTCCTTTTTTCTTCACTCTCTTCAACTTTAATCCACACTTTTGGACCATTCAAGGTTCTCAGAAACTGAGCGTGCATATTCATGTTGACTTTTTTTCGCAAATAAAGCCCTTTGCCTACCATCCCATCACCTAGGCATTAGATCCTTCCAGCGACAAGCTGGAGCAGCATTAAATCCAGCTTATGCCTTCCAAATAGAAGGGCCTGGTCACAGGTCTGAGTGTCTGTAACAGGGATAGTGTCGTAATCTGCACATGGTCTGCGTTTATCCACCCACTTGTGATGTCACTCATTCAATGGAACCGGATGTTGCAAAAATAATTTCTGGAGGCATCATGAAAGCACGCAGCTGCCGATTCCTCTCTCCTCATCAAATACGGCCCCCTCTTGAAATGATCCCCCCCACGACCTGCAGGCAAGAGAACATTAATGTGCTTGTGTGTGTGAGAATGTGTGTGTGACTGTGTTTGGACAGAGGCAGGGGAGGGGCCTGTGGATGAGGCGAGTTTGACAGCGGTTAGAGAGGATGTACTGTGGTGATAAAAAGCCATATGTCAATCGTGGTAGTAGACTAAAAAAGCCTTTGTGCTTCACTGCATGTGTCTAGGAAGTGGAATCCCTGCTTTTGTCCTGTATGACTGACTCATGCAGCTGGAAGTTCCCTTGCGGTCATTTTCCTGTCACATTTTGATGGTGTTTAATTTAATGAAATGGAGTCAGTTGGTTCATTTTTCGAGTTCAAAAACTTTTATATGATTAAATGCAAGGATTTCAAGTGACAAGTCAGACTGCAAATGAGTTTCTTACTTGGGTGCAGGATTGTCCATGTCCCCCTGGCTTGAGCTTCTGCATAATTTAATGTTTAATAATTCTGTTGCAAAGGTGGCAGAAGGTTCTGTCAAATTCTACCAGCTATGGAGTTCTAGGGACTTAAACTGCTGATGCGATGAATGCAGAGACCTTTCTTTCATGTTTTTTTTATTTTTGATCACGTGGCTTAGTAATCTTTTAAAGGTTCCAGTTGTCCTTCCTTATAAATCATGTGTAGAAATGTGTAACAAACAGCACCCAACAGTTCTTACTCTTCTACCACCCCCCCCCCGTCTATCCCCCGTCTTGCTCATCATCTCAGTTTTAATTGATGATGAATGAAGAACTTCACTGCATAAATACATTTAGCAGAAAGTCTTCGGTGATTACGCCCCGTGCTGAAATTAACGTCATCAAATTAGCTTCAATTATCTTCAACTCCAGTGCGACAGATGCTCTGTTCTGTTACATGCACACCTGTTTTAGAAAGGTGAGGCCCGTGAAAGATGGATGATGGGATCTATACCTACTGTAATTAGGGGTCGCTGAGAGGGTTATGTATTCATCAGCATGTGTTTGTCAGCTGAATTACTAAAAAAAAAAAAAAAAAAAAGCTGACTGATTTTTATGAAACTTAGCGGAGAGATGGAACATGGGCCAAGGAAAAACTCATTATAAACCCGGGGGGGGGGGGGGGGGTTTCAGCGCCAAATTGGGCATTTGTTTCACACAAATTGGAAAAATAGATTTTCGTCGCTAAAAACACTGAAGACTTGAAACCGACTGTAAATTTGCTTGTGAAATCTTTGAATTTATCGAGTACACCGCGACAACACCAATGTATAGTGGAAACAATCCTGCAATAAATCCTCTCTGCATGAGGATTAAATCAAGCAGAACGGCCAAAAGTCAAGGCGTGAGCTTGAACCTGCTTGAAAAAAAAAGTTAGTTTCGTGTAATGATCATTTTCGAGAGTTGTTGAACTCTACTGGGTTACACTAAAGGTATTCCTAATATGTCCTCCAGGTCATTTCTATGAATAAGTGTTGATATATCAGAATCAGCTCACAGTAAAACCCAGCACAATTTCAAAGCATCACAAATTACTGCTTCCAAAATGACCAATAGAATAAATCAACACAACTCTCAAACCGATTCAATAAAAGCTGGACATTATGATCCTCATGAAGGGGGGATTTATTGCAGGGCTGTTGCAGTAAATTAGCAAGCGTGAGTATGATTTGCATAAGAGTGGGCTATTGGTCTTGGGCACTTCTATGTGGCCCTGCAGCTTCACAGTCAGGATGGACTTATATGGTTCCCAAGCAAATAATTCTCTATAACGCACAAAGAAGATCCCTTTATTTTAGTGATGTTGTACATGGTAATTACTGTTGCTTTGAATGTAAAACAGTCGAATGTTGGAGGTCACAAGGTAGCCAGAGCATCAAAATCAGATCATCTGTAGCAGGTGATCATCAATTTAGCCTGGCTGAATTGACTTTATTTGTTGTAGCCAGAAAGGTAATCAACTTAAAATTAGCTCCATGAATTGTTACTCCTGCCAAGGACTTAATGTTTTTGGTGCTGCTGTTTTGTTTTTGTTTTTTTTGGATACCTCTAAAGATAGACTTTCACTTAACTTGGGGTGTACAACCCAGTATATTTTGGATTAACTCCATTTTTTTTGTACACAATCCATTGTTTATCAGTTAGTCACTGTGATATTGAACTTGTGACTTCTTGGTGAATCCAGAATTTAGAAAACCGTCTCATACTTGTTGTTGGGTGCTAATGAAACTGTGCAAAATGTCCATTTACAAACTCTAAAACTAGGTCGTCTTCATTCAGTCGTTTGAGCAATTCTTCACGAACACTGATTTGTACTAAAAGAGTATAACAATGCTCATGTGTTTGACTCAGTTTGCAGATTAATTTGAATTCCTGCCTCCTAGCAGGACCTGGCACACTGTATAAAGGTCTGGTCGTTTTACTGTTAGCGCTCTTCCTCCAGTAGCTCTCAGCTACATGTATGTGGCAAATGTTTAAAGGCTGTTTAAAAGTAATTTAATTCAGTTGCGTAGTCATTCAGGACCTGGCAGTGTGCTTGCATGTGAACAGTTTCATGAGTATGAAAGATTTAACATTTGTGCGCAATTTTTTAAAAATTGACATCGAAAGGCCGCTTACACAAAAGCAGCATATAAACAGAGAAGCAACTTTAATGCCAAATTGTGTCTGGTTAGTGAGAGACAAGCTTAACAAGCAAACAAAAAGAAAAACATTTGCTCGTTGTTGTTTTTTTTTTAATGTCAACAAGCCTCCATTCGCTCTCTTTTTGTGCTTGTTTGACTGAGAGACTCTTTACGGACCAATGATCTTTGTCCCTGTCAACAGCCTCCGTTATAGCGATGTGTCATATCTAAGCTGCACAGCGGGGGTTACTGCTGTTGGAGCATGAACAGACAGGAACTAAGCTCTTTACTCCGTGTGTGCAAAATCAAACTTAATCCAATCCTTCCAAGTCCTCTACTGGTTGAGAGGAAAGGAAATGACAATGAGACTCAACTGACATGACACTGCTGCATTCATTTCTCAGCCAATGAGCGTGATGATCGTGCCGCTGTTATGCTGCTTCAGTGTGTGATTAACAATGCTGTTTGGACACGATGAGGTTTCAAGGTGTGGGATTGATTACTGAGATCTTTAGTAGTCGCGTGGTGCCTTTGTGCAGGAGGTCTAGGATGTAGGGCTAGATTGCTGGCATTCATCAGTCGATTGTGACAGTATTGGAAAACCCAGTGAGCAAAGAGTTTGGTTGCGATCAACCTGATGTCGAATAATGATGCCATTTGTACCACAGTGGAAACGCAAAAGGAAATGAGTATATGTGGTTTGGGTCAGTGCTGGAAGGATTTCATCACATTCAAAGGAGTTCACAAAGAGGTCCTGTTGCATTCGGGTGGTGGAAAAATCAGGCTAAATGACACTGATGTTATTTCCATATACTTACACCAATTGATTTCCCATCACAGTGTTTGCATCCTCTTTTCTCCCGAAGGAGGCCACAAACTGTTTTACATCAGTGTGACTCAGAGTCAGAAGTGTGACAGCGAGCTTAAAGTAAAACTGGGTTGAGTCAGAAATCATTAGCCAAATACGGTAAAGTACCATGAAGTAACGACTTTCAATATTCGTGTCCTCTCTGCAGCCCCCGGCTCAAGGCAAGACTTCTCCCACCAAGTCACTGCAGAATGGGAGCCCCTCCAAATGCCCCCGATTCATGAAGGTCAAGAACTGGGAGACCGGCACCATCTACAATGACACCCTCCATCACAGCTCCAGCAAGGTCTGGTGTGAGGAAATTTGGGCAATTGATAGAGGAATTCAATAAAACAGCCACTCTGGGAATTTTATGTGAAGGATTTTGATCAGCTCTGTTTAGAAAATATTAAATATAATGATCAGGGGTTTACTCTCGCTTTGAAGTGCTATTGTTGCTTGCATGCAGTTCATTTCAAGCAGGATGAAACTGCAATGCCCTCTTTTTCCTGACCACATTCACACAAATCCAACTACTACACTACTGCCACAACCTTCCCAGAAAGATAGCAACACCTGTATGATGCAAGTGCAATGCAATAGACAAGGGGGGAAAAAAACAAAACTTAAAAATCTTTGTTTGCTTTCGTGTTTTATGTCTTGACTCAATACTAGAGTAAGTTTTGAAATTTAATTGGAAAGATTAAAAAAAAAGCATAGACACGATGCAGTAAGATAGAGTACAAAATCAAGTTGTTGGGGGAAAAAAATCAGTTTGTCATATTAGGTAGGGTAATGTGTCTTATTTTTCATAACTGACACCAGTTGCCAGGCAACCAGGGATGATTCACGGATGTTTCCATTCTAGAAATAATATACCATATAAACCTATACAAAAATACACACTCTTTGCACAGGTTAACCAAACGGGTTCACCAAACATGATGCTAAGCTACGCTTGCTGGCTGCTGTATTTATAGTCTTATGGTTGCAAATATAAGATCAGACCTAGAAATATTTGAAACGCTAAAAAATTTTGACAGACGCGGTCATCTTATATTTGTCTTTCAAAATAATTCGCTTTATGTCATTGTTTATTAATCCAGTTGTTTGCAACACTATACAAGAGGGACCTTATATGTCATCAGTCTGTGCGCAGTTTTGTTTTTTTCTTGTTTTGTGTTGTCATGTATGGAATGTTTTGTTAAATTGGCTCCGACTGCTTCCTGAAAAGAAAAAAAACAAGCTCATAGACAGCACCGGGGAGAATATCGTAGCTAAACAGAAGGCTGACTCCTGTCTGTTTAAGGATGCAACAATTACTTTAAAACGTAACTTAAATAATCATTGATGGTCTATTATTACCGTTGTTGCAATTTTAACAATAGACAGATTTTTCTATATTTCTGGTCACTGTACATCACAAAACGAATCAAGCTCAAAATCCCAAATGTATAGACATGATTAATATATTGACATAAAGGAATAATTAAGTCGGTAAAGTCAGTGTCAAAAGGGGATGTCTATTTGAAATCACTCTGCTAATAAAAGAACACCATTTAATAAAACCCCCCACTGAGTATCAGCGCTGTATTGCCACTACAAATAGGCTAACTGACAAACATGTCGGCTGTGTTATCTGTGGCTTTAATAATATCTTAAAGCCACTAATGAGCATCAAATCCAGTGAATTGGTTGACTGAACAAACATTTAGCCTGCAGACTTACAGCAGTTAATTTGCAAGTCAAGTAGAGTGAAGAACAATGGCTCAACATAATGTGCCTTTTTTTTTTTTTAACTTGCAACTAATTACAGTTACATTCCAGAGCCTGAACTGTTGATGATTCAGCTTTTACTGTTGAGCCAGTAAGCAGGGTACCCAGGTAAAGATAACAAAAACAGGAGGCTGAGATTTAAAAAAAAAAAAAAAAAATCACTGACTCACTCTTGACTTTATTCAAAGTAAGTGGAGATTTCGATTCACACATTCGGAATATTCAACTTTTGTTAACATGCAGTGCATCTCCATGTCATCCATTGGAGTTCTCATTAAAATGTTGGGAATGATTATCTTGCAAAACAGCTCATCATGTTAGAAAAGGTTTTGCCAAAGCAGGTGGGATTGTTCATGGCAGCTCCCAGAGAGGTCAGTGTAACGGCATTAGTTATGTCAGATTTGAGCACAGACTGAAGGATACGCTCAATGGAAAAGATGTTTTAAGCTACCGAATACCTTCTACATCAGTCTGTTGCCCTTTTCCAAAAAAATTTAATTGAATGAAATCTGTGTCTATGGAACTGTTTGTGTGGGAAATACTTGAGGAGGAAGAGATCAGCACTAGACGAAGTTAAAGGTGTAGCTGTATCTCTCCTACCTCGTTTTAAGACACCATTTCTTCTTCTTCGAAAAAAAAAAGTAAAATGTTATTTAGATGAACTGCCATGAGTGACATGGGTCTTTCAGCATTCACCCCTCAAAATACGCCAGTTATTATTAGTAAACGGCAGCGTAATACTTGAAGGCCTTATCAGACAGGCTATTGTGTGCATCCCAGAGTGGCCTGTAATAGCATCTTCAGATTCCTTATATATCACGCTGCCGTATTCGAGGATGATCCATCTTTTTCAAAAAGGACAGCTGGCTGCCATGAATGCCCAGAGCGGTATGATGAGCGGACGTGCTGCAGCACGACTGACTGCTTTGTTTTATTTTTAACACTCGCTGCCCTACTCATCCATTTCCCCCCATTTTGTTGTCACCTCTTACTCTTGGTTTCCTCTCATCTTTGTTGGTCTTATTTGTTATCAATAAGCTTTTCTCAGCTTCCCCCTTTTTCTTTCATAAATATCCCTTTATTTTTATCTTCACCCTCCCGGGCGCTCTCCGAGATCATAACTCAATTTCCTCTCCCATCTCTCCTTTGTTTTAACTGGCCATGATAGCGTGTTTATTTGTCTTGCTCAACATGTTTTTTTTGGGGTTTTTTTTAGAGTAGGCTTGAATGGGTTTGAAGGGACACTGAGGGAGATTGTTTTGGATGCTGTCAGTCCACGTTTGAGTGTTTCGACAGTGCAAGTGGGTGTTTTAGTGTAACAGACAGTTTCAGTAGTGTTGGGGTCATTGTCAAAATTCCTCTCTGACTGCACGTCTGCACTGATTTTTTTTTCTTCCTTCCTCTCCTACATTCAGTCTCTTTAAGCTGGTAAATTGCCATTTAGCAATCCAAAGTGACAGCTGACATGAACTCGTATCATTAAACAGACCGCACAAGTACCACTGAGCAAGTTTCTATTTGCATCTGTTTCATTTCTGTCTTCCTATCACACTTAATGGAGGGGAATACCAATACACTCAATGACTGAGCCAGTCATTAAACTGCACACCAGTCATGTGTGAGTGACATAATAATAATACGAATTTGAACTGTAAAGTAGTCATTGTTGGCATTTAGGGTTCTTTTGTGAAAATGAGCCTCCTAATTCATCTGACACAATTTTTGTCTGGTGGTTTCCTCAAGGTTTTGCAACCAGCACAGGAAAGAATCTAAAATGGTTTAATTTGCGTCATAAGGTCATAAATTTTATGCTTTTCTATAATTTTGAACAGTTTTTTTTTTAAGGATTTATCAAAACCAAACGAATGATACACAGATGGCATTAAAAAAAAAAAAGTCACACACAATGGTGCCGATGTGTTTTTAAAAAAATAGAGGAAGAAGTTACCTCAGTTAATCTAGAATGACTAGCAAAGGTAATACGGTAACTCTGCCTTCTGTAAAGTAAGAGGATGCTGTAGGGAATGTTGAGGTGAGCACATCACCCTGGTCTCAAACCCAGGCTTATGGGGCACCAAACATGCTCACGGACCGCAATACCAAAGAGCCAGTCGTGCTAGTGAACAAGAGAATTTCTCCCCACAATCACCTGCATCTTGGAGTGCAATTTTCCACCCATGAAAATCATCTTGTCTGACTGGATCTCCTCTTATCGTCATATTTCTTGTGTTTTCAGATGCCGATGTGCACTGAAAATGTGTGCATTGGCTCTGTGATGATGCCCAACCAGCACGCCCGCAAGCCCGAGGAGGTCCGAACCAAAGAGGAGCTTCTTCCCCTGGCCACTGACTTCATAGACCAGTACTATACCTCCATCAAAAGGCAAGCACACCCTGCACCCTTAGTTCAGTGGGTACAAACGTGGAACAGCATATGCTCCTAAAAGAGTTTTACAATACAGGGGTTGGTTTTTTTTAGACTCAAAATGTTTCAATTTTTGTCCTCAGTCTTGATGAACAAAGCACTTAGAGACTGACCTATGAGTCTTTGAAACATCCCGAAAAATGGCTCCCTCAAATCCTCCAGGGTTGTCTAACCGCACCACTGTATCAATCATGTAGCCTTATACATGATATCTAACATTATATTTATATGTTAATGGCAATCAGTATTGCCTCACACTATTCACTATAAATCAGTCATGTTGATAAGGGTTATCCACCATATATATTGAAAATAGAATGATAATAAATGAACTAAATACAGCACCACTGCGCTAGATTCTTGTTGTGGTAGATATGGAGGGAAATGATTGGGTTAGAAATGATTGGCTTCACTTTCACACTTTCCCCTGTCATGTAAATGTTTGAACGCACAGGTCAGAGTTTTTGCAAGAATCCCAACTTTTCCATAAGAATAGATACATTTTCATGCTCATTTTCGGTACAGGACAGCAGAAGTATGTTAACTCCGAGCAAAACCTGGGGATGTGAAGTCTGGGTAATAAAGAACTTGCTTTTATTAGCTCAGTGGAGGACTTATGACCCTCCATGACCGTGGGCTCCCACGGGAGATTACATGTTGCTCATTGCAGGCAGAGCCGTGATAAAGACAATTTTAAATGTCGATATGACAGCAGAACATAGTTTGCACACAGGGCCTCCCATGTTCTTTTTATTCTTCACCACAGGTATGGCTCCAAAGCTCACGTGGACAGACTGGAGGAGGTCACCAAGGAAATCGAAGCCTCGGGATCTTACCAGCTGAAAGACACAGAGCTCATTTACGGAGCCAAGCATGCCTGGAGGAATGCTGCCCGATGTGTCGGGAGGATCCAGTGGTCCAAACTACAGGTAATAAACAGAATCCTGCTGCTGTTTCAGTGCTGTTTGATAAGAGGTAGTGGATCGGCAAGAGAGTCAAATCGGCTGTAAATGTCCTTTTTTTTAAACTTTGCTTTACTTCACTGTGAGTTTCCAGGTTTTTGATGCTCGAGACTGCACAACAGCTCATGGAATGTACAACTACATTTGCAACCACATCAAGTATGCCACCAACAAAGGCAACCTGAGGTAAAAATGCAAGTGTTTTGTTGTTTCCTTTAGTGCAACTGTGCATGTTCCTTTTTCTGCATTTGTTCCATCCTCCATCTGCCACATCATGTTCCTCATCACCCCTCACTATCTCTCTTACTACCCTGACTTGACCCACTGTCCCATCTGTCGGTGCCTGCTCTGCCGCTTAGCGCTGTATCTGACACTATCTGCAGTCTGTCTGCCTGTCAGTGTCTCGGCACCAATCATTACCCCATCGGTGAGGCATCAGAAGACCTCGCTAACAAGCAGTCATTTGTCAAACCTGCAGAGCTCTCACTCACTTCTCTGCCAAACCCTAATCACATGTGACACTTCATATTTACTTCTTGCATGTTAGCTTCAGATTCATTACGTTCTGGCTGACCTTCAGTGACAGCTCGGATACACACGTTGATAGGAGCCAGCAGGTCTCAGTCGGGGGCAAACAAACAAATAGCGCTGTTGCAACATGGTGCAGATAGTTTTAGAATGAGTTGGCTTATTTTAAATCAATATTGGCTGAATATTAGCAAGCTGTCTATATTATAAACAGAAAAGAAACTTCTGCCTCATCAAATAAACAAATGTAATGCAAGAATGTCTATCAAGATAGAGTAGAACTGAAAGATTATGTTGTTTTTTAAGTGGGGGGTTCCATGTGGATTCCATGTTCCAATTGACATTGTAGTATAAATGTTTGTGTGAGGGATTATGTAAAAGTGATATGATGCCTTCCCTGAGTGGAGTTTGCATGTTCTCCCTGTGACTGTGTGGGCTCCCTCCAGGTGCTCCTGCTCCCTCCCACACAACAAAAACATGCAAGTTTGATTCACACCTACGAGTGAGAATCTCCAGTTAATCCGAGTGTGAACGGTTGTCTGTCTCTATATGTCAGCTGGGCTATGACTCTTGGTTTAACTATTTCCAACCATTACCAAAGGCAAGCATTTATCCCCTGCAGATGTGGACTGTTAGCACCGCTGGCCCAGATTTATACCAGCTGCTCTCCCAACGCACAACCAGCTTTGGAGAATTAACACTTTTACTCACTCATACACCGCTCAGATGTAGAACAGACTGAAAGTAGCTCAGCTTTTGGCCTACAATGAATCCTTTGTCATAATTTAAAAAATGCCTTTGGCCAAATTGCACGTACAATGCCAGCAAAGCAATTGTGTTGATTAATGTACTTTGATTTAGATTAGTCGCTGTAGTCACCTAAATCGCTCATTCATAATACTGTAATCCATTTTTTGCTTGTTTGTGTGTTTGTTTGTTTTTTGCAGGTCGGCTATTACCATATTTCCTCAGAGGACAGATGGGAAACATGATTTTCGAGTGTGGAACTCTCAGTTGATTCGCTATGCAGGCTACAAACAGCCTGACGGACAGATCCTGGGAGACCCTGCTAATGTTGAATTTACTGAGGTATAACATGAGGAGCTACAAAAATGTACTTGGAAGAATTGTCTTATTTGTACTCATGTCGCTTTTGGTTGCTAGATTTGCATTCAGCTGGGCTGGAAAGCTCCGAAGGGTCGTTTTGATGTTCTTCCCCTCCTGCTGCAAGCTAACGGCAATGACCCTGAGCTGTTCGAGATCCCCGAAGACCTCATCCTGGAGGTGCCAATCACACACCCTAAGTAAGTTGTGCTTTTCCTCCCAAATCATGTATTAAATGCACTGAATGTGGCAAAATCGGAACTGTGTGGGCTGCACAAAAAGACATCCACCAACTTGCAAGTGTCATTAAAAAGAAAACGGTTCTCGAACAATAGGCTTCTTTTAAATAAAGAGGTCTGACTGGCTTATATCACATGATAATTGAGAAATAAAATAAAGCAAAGTTCTATCTGTGCTTAATCTGTTCCAGTTTTTGTGGTTACCAAGCAGCTTGTTAGTGGGATTTCAAGCTGTCTTTATTTCTGTCTGTACTTTAATAAAACATTTTAGAATTGTGTTGAATACTGTCCAAAAATATCTAAATCACAGTAGATCATTGTCTTTTATCTCTACACTTGTTGTACAGGCACAGATAAATGTAGCTATCATCACATTACTAGTACTATTAAACTCCCTTGACACTATGATTTCCCTGCCAGATTTCCCTCCTGAATTGGATTTTTGTTGCACAAAACCCAGCATCAACTGGCCCTCAGCTCTGGCAGCAGCTTGGCACAGACGGTGGCCTCCAACAGAGTCTCATCATTACACAAGATTAGGCTGAGCTCTGCAAATAAAACAGCACAAGCCATGTTATCAATCCCTCTAGGAAAGTGTAAGGGAGCAAGTTGTAGGAGGTAGATTGAGGTCATGAACCAAAAGCTGTTAAAGGTGGTTTATATGTGTTAGAGTTTGTTTTGCTTGATAGAAATAGATAGCGGCAGATCTTACTGTGTGTTCCACACAGGTATGAGTGGTTCAAGGACCTGGACCTAAAGTGGTATGGGCTCCCTGCGGTCTCTAACATGCTGCTGGAGATTGGGGGTCTGGAGTTCACCGGATGCCCCTTCAGTGGGTGGTACATGGGCACGGAGATCGGCGTGAGGGACTTCTGTGACAGCTCACGTTACAACATTCTGGAGGTATACAGTGTTGTGTGAAAATAAGCTGGAACTCTGCTTCAATGAAGAAAACAAGAGTAATCAGGCAGAAGTCTCTACAGGGTAGAGCTTGAGTAGGACGAATTCTAAATGACCTTTGTCTTTGACTTGTCCACGCTGTGGAGAAAACTGATCCTTCAATGTGATTTGTTGGCAACTGTCAGAGTATATGAAGTATCAGTATATTTTAGAGGCAAATATCACAGTTAAAGACTCTTGTTTCTGCCACATCATTTCTCAGCTGAATCAAGAAAGATCCAAAAAGGAATCATTCACTTCAGGGAAAATTGATGTCAGCTTTGATGGATTCGTTTTGCATTTGGGGAAAGAAAATGGTGGTGATTCAAAGAGGCGTTTTACTTGCTGTTCATTGAGCTTCACTCCTTGAAATTATTTCATAAATACCTAAACTATAACCCTAAACTTTGAGGAATATGATTAATATGAATGGCCACAGAGCAATGTATTAGAAGACTTGTGAAAAAAATGTAAGTTTTTTCTTTGCTGAGAGAATCCAATTGGCACAGCAGGTCACGATATGCTGATTTTCATATTCTTTGATATTTTCATTTCTCAAGAGGAGCGCTTCCACCTCAACAATACAGCAGATACATTTCAAACTTTACAAAATTAAGATGTTAAAAAACATCACAAGTCGAAAGTTGGGTTAGCAGGGTAACAAAGACTTGCTCATATCAGCATGTTCATTTCAACGTTTATTTTTTTTTAAATCATCTAGGAGGTGGCTAACAAGATGTCCTTAGATACTCGGAAGACCTCCTCCCTGTGGAAAGACAAAGCTCTGGTGGAGATCAACATTGCGGTTCTCTACAGCTTCCAGGTAGCTACATTATTACCAGGTAGCTACATTATTACCAGGTAGCTACATTATTACCAGGTAGCTACATTATTACTTCCACCAAGGAGGTCATGTATCTCATCATCCATGGTAACTTTAATCAATATAAATATAACTTGAAATCTGTATATTTTTCCTGCAACTAGAGGCCTTCTAGAAAACACATCAAAGTTATAATTACGTGTTCCTGCTTCCTGTTTTTAGTCATGCAAAGTGACCATTGTAGACCATCACTCAGCAACAGAGTCCTTCATGAAGCACATGGAGAATGAGTATCGAGTGCGAGGAGGCTGCCCCGGGGACTGGGTTTGGATTGTTCCGCCTATGTCAGGAAGTATCACACCAGTTTTCCACCAAGAAATGCTCAACTACCGCCTCACCCCATCTTTTGAATACCAGGTGAGGAGCAATTAAGAAGTGCTCAAAACTGTCAGATATCAAGTTTGCACAGTGATGATCTTCAAGAGACTCCTATATACATTCTTACACTGAGAAAATTTACATGGGAAACTAAAATCAGCACCAGATGTTGAAAGAAAAACACTGAATTCCAGCTTCTGTATACCAACAACTGCCTGTAAGACAAGTCATTCAAAAATCCCAGATGATGCTTCACTATCTTGGAAAGCACATCTAATAAAGAAAACCTTTCAACTATGATTTCCTTTCACATATGCAAAAGGTTGATCCTTGGAATACCCATGTGTGGAAAGGAGTCAATGGGACGCCCACTAAGAAAAGAGCCATCGGATTTAAGAAGCTTGCCAAGTGAGTGTGAGCTCATACGGACATATTAGACAAAAACTGTATTTGGTTTTGTTAAAGCAGTGATTTTTTTTCTCTGTCTTTTCTACTAACTGTATTCATTGACTCAAGGATAGATTGTCAAAGATAATATGGGATGTGTATGTTAATCTGAACATCACTCTCCTGGCAAAAAAAACACACATGGAAGGAAACCGGTGTACTCAACAGTGAAATTTACCCAATCAACCCCTCAGGGTGTAATCAGGCAGCTTTGTCACTGTTTTGCTTGTGGATGCATGCGCTCATGCCGCGTATCTTGTGCTATTAATGTAATTGCCTCAAGGATATGACAAGCTAGGTAATCACAATTGACATCCATCCACTACCTCTGCAAAACATTGGTTGCCTGCTGCACCGTCACTCGTTTGAGTGGCTCAGTAACAAATGTCAGACATGTATTTAGGTATTTTCTCTTGCTTTTTGTTTTCTTCTGATCTGGTTCTCTTCTTCTTTGCAGGGCTGTGAAATTTTCAGCTAAGCTCATGGGCCAAGCCATGGCAAAAAGAGTAAAAGCCACCATATTATTTGCCACAGAGACGGGTAAATCGCAAGATTATGCCAAAACTCTGTGTGAAATCTTCAAGCACGCTTTTGACGCCAAGGTATGCTTACTCTGGCCTTGCATCAATTTGGAAGTTCAATGCGAGTATATCTGTAGTTATATCATATGGAACAGGAGGAATTCAAAGACACCATTTCTATACCCCCCGTTCTCTGGCTGATGAAGCCGAGCAGATGCCAGCTGAGCAGAGGCACAGAAAGTGTGTCTTTTGTCACATTTTCCTCTTCTCTCATGCAGTAAAGTGCCGTAGGTTAGAGGCAAGATTTAATCACCGAAGCGTTGAGTGGCACAGTAGTTTAAGACAAGATCCTGAAGCACCAAATCTGTTTTAAAAAGATGTAAAATAACACTCGGCTTCAATGATACATTGTGTTCTTTCCCTTCAGGTCATATCTCATTTCTCATTTCCCTTCCTGTTTTTCCTGTGTGATCAATCATACAAGAGGAGATTCATGCATGCAAGTGTGTAGATGTGCGTGTCAGCGGGAGTTGTTGTGTAGATGGATCACAGGGCAGATGAGAACACCCGGGGCAAATCTTCGTTGTTGCGGGGCTAAAGCCTGTTTTCTCTTCATGCCTTCAGTTACTGTGTGTGTGTGTGTGTGTGTGTGTGTGTGTGTGTGTGTGTGTGTGTGTGTGTGTGTGTGTGTGTGTGTGTGTGTGAGTGAGTGAAATGTAACCGCTGCCCATGGCGTAAAATCACCATCACATTGAGCGGTACGCATCATGGATGCTCATTGTGTGGCAGCAGCATATTATGGTCTTGTTAGAGGCAAGGACAGAGTGGTCATTACATCCTCCTTCTCTGCCAACAGCTTTGTGTTCAGCCTTAATTTACACACTCAAGTCCTCCACCGTGTGTGTGTGTGTTTGTCTAGGAGATGTGACCCCACACCATGGAAGAAGATGCTGAGCTTCACTCTGCATAATGCATTTTTGCATTCATCTTCATCTTTTGCATTCATCTTCAGGTCATGTCCATGGATGAGTATGATGTGGTGGACCTAGAGCATGAAACACTAGTGATAGTGGTGACCAGCACATTTGGTAACGGGGATCCACCTGAAAATGGAGAGGTATGTATCAACAGCTTTATATGAATGAAGGCAGGAAAGATACGTGGATAACTTAAATGGTTGTTGTTGTTCCTGTAGAAATTTGGAGCAGCCTTAATGGAGATGCGCCATCCAACTTCCAACACAGAAGATAGAAAGTGAGTTTAAATTCCACTGTTTACTTTACATTTCAGTTTACATCTTAATCAGCCTGAAGTTTATAAGTCTACAGGTCAGATCACTTATCTCTCTGCCTTTGCTTTCTGTACAGGAGCTACAAAGTTCGCTTCAACAGCGTGTCCTCGTACTCTGACACTCGTAAGTCCTCCAGTGATGACCCTGAAGCAAAGGTCAACTTTGAGAGCACTGGACCTCTTGCCAATGTCAGGTAAACAAAATCAAACCAGATCAAATCAAAGATTACTCTCCTGTCAAGAACACTTTCAGAGAAAAATTAAATCCTTTAAAAGGTTTGTGGGCAGTTGTCAGGGGGTTGGAGCAGGGGAGCGCTGAACGGAGGATGTTTGCTTGGCTGTTGTGTTCAAATCTTAACATTTTTCCCCCAAATCTGCGAGTCATCATTTAGTGTTTAAAAGCAGTTGCTTTTTAGACCAAGCAAGACAAAGATTTTAGGCACTTGTGGACAAAATATGGAATATTTCCAAAGCTGATGTCATGAGTAGTTTATCACTCAAAGAGTAGAAGAGGGCAGTAAGATCCTGCAGCACCTGTAGTTGATCGAGTAGATTTGCTGTGAAAAGGGTCAAAACAATGCATAGATTCAACCAATCATAAACATCCATATAACCAATATGTCAGCTAATAGGTCAAAAGTAAGTTATGTGGTCATGTGACTTTGAACCAGTAAAAAGCTGGCAGGTACAGGAGGGAGTGTCCAGCAGAGGAGAATTGTTTTAACATCTTAATTCTAAACTGGGAAGCAACAACAGGAAATGGATCATTTTAAAACAGGTCATCATGCTTCTCTGCTTGTGCAGAGTACAAGCTGTGGTTTAAGTTTTAGGGATTTATTTGCTTGCAGGTATGTTTCTGTGCATCCACCCTTTTTTCTGCATTTACAAGCCAGACTTCTGGATATTTTCTGTCCCTGGAATTTTGTAACATGCATATTTTGATTTGGTCATATTGTTCTGGGGCAGCATGGATAATTTCAAATTGGGTAAACTGACTTAAAGGAAGACTATTAAGAGAAACTGAGTAAAGGTTGCTGCATGAAGTGTATTTTGATCTCTACAGTAGCTTTGGTATAGACGGAGGGTGAGAGAATATCATCTTGATTGTCACATTTGTATCAAAAAGATTATTTCTCCAATGCTATAATGAAGTGTGAAGTTGAGATGTTAAATGTTGCCATTTTAAAAACTGTAAAAACTTTAATGGAGCAGGCATAGGTCTTTTCAGATGAAAAACACATCATCAAGTTACCATTTCCATGGAATAATGAAAGGGAGTAAATGGTTTTGTGGTTCAAAAAGTGTTTTTTTTCTTCCGGGAGACCAAACAAAAGACAAGCAAAAGTCGGTGCCTTCCTGGTACCTATAGCTCTGCCAAAGATCTGGAGGAATGGTATATCATTGAAAAAAGAATGAGTTTCTCTTCAGAACAAAGAAGGCCAGATAATCCAGGAAAGTCGTGGAGGGAGTTCTCACTGATCTGGTATGAAGAAAACACTCCAGTGTGTCAAGGCCTTGCCGATGGTCAATATTTGTGTATATAAATTCAGTATCGAGGTTTCACATGAGTAAATCTGGATCAATTGTTGGGATTGTTTTTCAGAAAAATAGAGAGCTGTCTTTTATGAAGGACCGTGGGGTGGGGACAAAATCTTTAATGTGGTTGTCCACGACACGGGAGATTCTCTCTGTCGGATTCCCATCTCCTGAGAAAATAGGTCAGCCAGGAGGTCATTGTGCTGTAGGTTTTTGTGGATTTTAGGTTAAACATACAAAAAGGTGTTTAAAGGAAACTCATTCTGCTGGAATTGTAATTATTTTCGTGAAATATCTCCATTAAGGATACCTTCTCAAAGTAGTATTCACGTTTTGTTTTTGTTTTTTCAATATCAACTGATAGGATCAAATTTGAGCTTTTTGTAAAAATGATGTGTTTGAAAGTTGAGGACATCATTGTCAGACTTTCAGTTATCATGACGTCAATTGTGTCTCCCACGTCTGCAGCTTTAATCACGGAAGATCTGTTGTTCTCACCTGAAGACATTGCTTTCTGTTGTCCTTTGGCCAGATTAGGATACTATTCTTTTGAAATTGGCTTCAAATTCTATTTGTCTTTTTTCTTATTTCCAAATGTTTTTATACACAAATACTGACCATCTCTTCAACTCTTTCCAAGCCTTGTGGATTTTGACTTGGACGTCTGCTGTTCTGCTGTTTCAGTGGAGAGAATTGACTCTCGTCCAACAAAGAGGGATGAGCGTGTTGGCTTAGGGGTTTAGGCTGGACATTCTCTTCTTTCGGTGTGGTAGAATGAATTCTTTTCTGCAGTGGTGTGTCCTTTGACCAGGTTTTGATTTGTGCTGAATGATGCATCGGTGACGAGTGGGAGAGTTGTTGAAGCGTGGTTATGTTTAAACTAGGAATGCATGTATCCCTTCTTATAGTCTCTTTCATCTCGATTGAATTTGTTCTTCTTCCGATCTTCAGTTTCATTCTTTTATTCGGTTAATTTCATATCAGTGTCTTTCATTTCATGCACATCATTATTTCTTTGTGTCTGAATCTCAAGAGGCCCCGTAAGCGCAGTGCACGTTGGCGGTCTGCAAGCACAAGTGTCATTGCTAGTTGTGGGGTTTTCAAGCCAAGCGCCCTCGCCCTTTAACTAAAGTGACTGGTGCTTGAGTATTCTAATGAGACGTGGTCTGGTGCAACCATGGCACATTACTATTTTGGAAAACCAGAAAAAAAACGTTTGTGCCATAAACAAAGAAGAGGCTGGTCTTTGGTTAATGGCGTGATGTGTGAAGTGATATTAGAGGGGGCATCAATCAGATGAGCAGGTGCACAGTATTGCAATTTAGTTCTACTTAATGCCGTGGAAACACTGGCCTCCACTTCCTCCCAGGCTTACTTTGATGATGCCTGCTGCTCCTGCATATAAACGAAAGATGTGGGTGTGCACATGCCTTAACGCTGTGCATGAGGAGGGTGTGCACACGCCTTTACACAGTGCGTGAGGAGGTCCGTTTCTTCAGATGAGAAGTGCTCCCTTGAAAAGCACCTGAGTTAAGCACCTCTGAAATAGCAACAAGTCCTGGCATAACCTGGGCTTTAAAGGGAATGACTCCACATACTCCGACCGGTTTGAGTGATGTCATATAGAAACAATGTTCATTTTGTCTTATCCAGTCACTTGAGCCCCCCGCCTCCTGATGGTTTCTGTCGGACAGAGCCCCATGTGTGGGACAGCATATACGCCCCCTCCTCCCGGTTGATGGTGTCTCTTGCTGGGACTCTCTCTGACTGAAACCATCAGGCGGCAGGGGGCGTGACCAGCCTTGTAGAGAATACACCAGATTGACAGGCTGGATACGCCTTCAGTATTCCATCAGCTGGTAAGGCACGTCACGACGCACGTCAGGTGACGTATTCTGAAGAAGACTGGAGAAACAGTACAAACTTGTCAAGGTAAACAACATCAGTTATTTATTTCGTTGTCTTACGAAAAGAACATATACTCTAATTGAGTGACGTCAGGCCTGAAACACACCTATGAATTTGTAAGTGTCTAATGACAGCCTCATTGCGCCATGGTTTGCACTCTGATTGCGTGCCCTTTAAATACCAAAATGAGGCTTAACAAGCCCGGCCCACACATACCGCCATCTGCCCACTAGCTGGCGCTATATAATGCTATTGTAGTGCTCAAGGTGTTCTTCATTTTTTCATACCTCCTTTTGAAGTTTATTTTCTTCTTCATTAAGGCGATCAGGGCAAAGGAGCACTTCTTGAGAACACTATTCCATGCATTCACAAATGCTGGGTTAGCTTTACTAAATGAGGGTGGCTTCAGGATGCTCAGGCCTCGTGGGATTATTTGCTCACCGATGTACTCAAAGAGAGTAATTGCAGGCCTCTTGCTCCGGAATATTTTCATATGTGTAGAACATAATTTCCTCAGATGGTTGATAGTTTCATTATGACATCATGTTCAAACAATGAGGTCATTCTTAGAATGTCTGTGGTCTTGAAGCCCCAGAAAGCAGATGCTCCCAGGATGTGATGATTACTTGCAGTGAGAGACTGAATGATGTTGGTGTGATCGTTGTTCATCCATGGTTCTTCGCTTAAAAAGTACAAAAACACCTTCAACAATTCATTATTTTTCAAGGTACACAGCAGGAAAGGTATTCCAAGCATCTCACTTAAATTGCATCATTTTTTCTGCAGATTTACCGCCTCAATTGCTTTTATCTCTTCATGTGATCTCAGACTGAGTCTGTGTTCAGATCAGGGCTCCTTGGGGTTCTTACCATCTGCTGCTGGACTCTTTGTTCTTGTTACTTAAGATAGTTCAGACTGAACGTTTGTTTTTGTTGCCATGCTGCACAATGAATTTTGGACCAATTACATGCCTCCCTGATTGGATTGCAATGGTTACAAAATCCTCCTGTACCTCATTCTGACTAAATCCCTAAAAGCATTTGGAAAAATGCTGCCGAACTCTCGAAAAGAAGTCAAATTTCACTTTTTCCTGAAGATACTCCTTCTTGTAGCTCTCCACTTGCCTTACAACTCTCTGCTTTCTGTTAGACACAACTGTTTCAAAATGGTACATGTACTTTATTTATAAAGCCCTTTTTCTGCCTTAGCAGTAATCTAAGCGCTTTACAAATTGTCTCACTCTTGCAATGCAAGGTGCCAACGTATTCATCGGGAAACTCGAAAGCGTTCAGAGTTTCTGTCAAGGTCACTTCAGCGAGGTGGTCAGGAGGATGTGAGGATCAAACCAGCGACCCCTCTGTTGCCAGACGCCCACTCTGCCTCAGAGCCATGCAGGAGGCTTTCCAAGAGCATTTGCACCTCATTTCTTCACCTCAACTTAAAGTGCCACTTTGGTTTTGTTGCCACATCAGAGGAAAGGCTTTTTAGCCTTCCGTTAAAAACGCTTTTGATCAGATGTCTCCTCTAGACTGTGGATGTGTCAAAATGAAAGCCGCTGTTTTGTTTTTTGTTTTTTACCAGTTTTACACTGCTGGATAACTTAAGTGACTTTAACTTAATGCACTCGTTGTTGTTTTTTTTCGTACTCTGAAACACATTGTTTACCAAAGTCAAAATACATTTTAAAAAGATTCAGGTGAAAGAACTACTGAGTCGACGTCCACATTAATTTGAATGAAAATGCAAAAGTACAGATTCTGAAATGTAAGTGTACAGGTTAGTTCCGCTGACATTTAATGGAACTCCAAACATTTCTGTGTTGTGGGTTTACAGCACATTTCTTAAATGGTAGTCTTGTGTTGTCAGATTGTTTAAGGCTGGATTTTTGTTTTTGTTTTGTTTTTTTTTTATTTTATTTTGCACTTTCTTGAGGAGTTACTTCACCCAAAATTGTAATTTGCCTTTAAAGTACTCGCATATAGGTGTCTTCATCTCACATAGATGTTTTTTTTCCCCTGTATCACTTCTTTGAATCCAGAATGCAGAAACCACCAGATGACTCATATCCCTAGCTTTAATCGACTGGGACAAATAGGACAAAATAGTTATTTTTGATCAGTTTTAGCTCAAATCAAAACGTTTGTGGATTATTGGATAAAGGAGACATAGATTATACTGGATGATGCATTTGAGTGTTTGCAAAATGACATTTTTGTTTTGCTCTCCATTAACTTTATGGACTCAATTTTATATAGTGCTTTTCTACCTTAGCGGTACTCAAAGCGCTTTACAGTGTCATCTCATTCACACTCACACACTGACGGAGGAGGCTGCCATGTAAGGCGCCAACCTACTCATCAGGAGCAATTATGGGTTCAGTATCTTGCTCAAGGACACTTTGACATGGTCACCGGGGTCAGGGATCGAACCAGCGACCCTTTGGTTGCTAGACGGCCACTCTACCCCTGAGCCATGCTGCCCACATGCTGCCAATATGAGACTGGTGTTTTCTTCTAAAATCCAAAAAGAGGGGAAAATGTCCTTGTGAGATTAAGACCTCAAACTATGAGTACTAAAATCAAAATTACACTTTTTAGGTGAAGTATCACTTTAAGTTGGACTGTGTTGACCTCTCAGGCCACTGTTTTGACTGCACAAATGGAATAAAACAAATGTCTGAATGTGAGCCCTCAGAATACCTTTATATGTGACATTTTATATGTTGTATCGATCATTTCACAAGCTTAACATACTGTTGTCACATTTAACTCTAATGTCTCCTCAAAGTTGAGTAGTCTGCCTGTGTAACTCCTTTTGGGTGATGGATCTTACAGCAGCGGACAGTTTGCTGATCTCTTATAGAAGTAGAGACAACAGGAATATTACTCAAACTTGAACCAGATGTGAGTTGACTGCTCCATAGCGCAGCAGTGGAAGAATGATGTCCCTGCTCTAAGAAAAGGGAATTCATGTTTATATTTGTCTTAAACTAGATAAGACAAATATTTCTGCACATCAGCTGTTTCAGACTGTTTTAGGAATTTGTTTTTTTTAGAAGAAAGAAAGAGGGGGCAAGTTTCTCTGAATGTACGTATTTGCTTTTTTAACACCAGCGTCTCTCTTTCTGTGCATGTGTGCCTCTGTTTAGGTTCTCCGTGTTTGGCCTTGGCTCCAGGGCCTACCCACACTTCTGCGCCTTTGCCCACGCTGTAGACACGCTGTTTGAGGAGCTCGGGGGGGAACGCATCCTACGCATGGGAGAAGGAGATGAGCTGTGTGGCCAAGAAGAGTCATTCAGAACCTGGGCCAAGAAGGTTTTTAAGGTCGGTTCCTTGGGCTCATAGAGTTTTGTTTTATTTTTGGTGCTACGAATCATAAACATATGTTCATTCCTCTCATAAAACCATGAATGAAACACAAAAGCACCTTTGCATCGCCGAGTAAATGTTTCCAAGGTGTTAAACAGAATTTGACCTTGCTGTGGTGGAGGAAAATCCACTTTCTCTGCAAAGCATCAGTCCTCAAATCTTTTGCTATTCATGTGCAATGCTGAACTAAAGATGTGGTTGTGAGGAGAGGATTTAAATAATGGCCTTGATTTTTCCTGTTGCTGCATGTCAAGGCTGCCTGTGACGTGTTCTGTGTTGGTGATGATGTAAACATTGAGAAGGCCAATGACTCCTTGATCAGCAATGACCGCAGCTGGAAGAAGAGCAAGTTTCGCCTGACATACACGGCTGAGGCCCCAGCCCTCACAGAAGGTAAAAAAAAAAAAAAAAATCCCCCCTTGGAACTGGTGTCTTGGTATTAAGAGGGCAGTGAGTGCTAATAAGCCCTCCAGCATAAAAACCCATAATATATGCAGCTAGGGCTGTGGAGAGAGGAGAGGCACACACCAGTGTTGGAAGCTTGAATGAAGATAACTATATTTTCATAGCAACAATGGAAGAAGGGTTTACTAATTATGACGTGACACGCATCAACCCAACAAACACCATGGAGGGGATTATATCCAGTGTGTTCCATCAAGAGTGTCTTCAAACAGCTTCATTCACATTCTGTGGGATGAGAAAGTCATTGACTCACACCATTTCAGCATTAACAGCACATTTTGACCTATATATACTACAAACACCTCCACACAAACAGTACAAAACAGCTGACACAAAGAGAAGCATTGTGGCTCTTGATAACAAGCAAAGGAAAAATGTCTGAAATACAGCCCAGTAGAGACACTTACGAGAGGCACCTCACTAGGCTCCTTTGTGGTGTGAAAAAAAATGTCCCTGAAATTGAATTTCAAGACCTTCTATCCCTAAAGGTCTTGAGTCTTGTTTTTGCTCTATCGTGCAGGGTTTGGAATGGACAAATGTCTCTGCTGTCTATGTAACAGCGTCAGCAACATAAATCAGTTTGATAAATAGTAACTCATTAGAATTAGAAGATGGTTCAATAGTCCTGCTCCAGAGTAGGACGCTAGTGACCTCCGAGCAACAGTAAAGGTGCAGTTTGTGATCTCAACTTGTTACACATGTGAAACAGAAGTGTTCAGCATTTACAGAACCTGATCTCAGAGAAACACTTGTAATAAACACAACCTCTTAACACAGCATGTGTCCAGGACCTATGTTAACGATGAGTAGAAGGTGAATTTGGTTGTATTTTTTTCTTTTTTTCATGTTGGCTACACAAAATCAATGACCTAGCCCTTTGGATGCTAGTTAATGTTGTTATTTAGCTTTGGAACCTTTATTTTATCATGAGTCACTGACAGCGGAAAATGAAATGACATTCAGCGGTAGAAAAAAACATTTGATAATACTTTCATTTACACTGACATCATTTCTGTGGTTCTGCCACATTATTTTTAAGACCTTAATTGCCATCAAGCAATTTAGGATTGAGTTTTGATCACACTGTATATTTTCTGTGATTGATTGCTCTGATTAGTACACGGCTTGGATTCTTAACCCAGTAAATGAGATCAAGTGCAAGAAGTCATAAAGAGTAGAGGAACAAGCCAGACTCTCAAGACCTTTTCTTTGATCTCATAAGAAATGCAAGACAGGCTCAAACGTTCTCTGTCTGTAAGATAAGCTACGTTTATTGCCTTTTAGCGCTAGCTCGGTTGTTATTCTGCAGGCATGAAAACTGTATCCATGTTCTCATCCAATTCTAAAAGAAAATGCACATTTATGAAACAGGTTTATCATAAACCTTATTCCCTAAATATTGTAAATGTTTGTATGTTTTTGTATTTTTTGTCTTAATAGCGTTATACAGCATTCACAAGAAGAGGGTTTATGGAGCAAAGATGCTAGAATCTCAAAATTTGCAAAGTCCCAAATCTAAGTAAGTATGTTCTAACACTTGAAACACTTTCACACCAAATATCATTGTCACAAACTGTGGTTTATTTGTTAACTAATATTCTATTGTGTAAATCCTTCTGTTCATTCTGTTTACTTTGGCATCTGAAGACGGTGTGGCATTGTTCCCTAAATCTCTCATCTCTTTTACAGTCGCTCCACCATATTTGTGCGGCTCCACACAAACAACCACGACAGCCTGAGTTACCAGCCCGGCGACCATCTGGGCATTTTCCCTGGCAACCATGAGGACTTGGTGACAGCTCTCATAGATAAACTGGAAGATGCTCCAGATGTCAATCAAATTGTGAAAATGGAGTTCCTGGAGGAGAGGAACACTGCGCTGGGTGTGTGATGCCATCAGCAACGTCATGCTGTACCATCAAAAATGTGGACAATTCAACATTAAATACAGTAATTAGCAGCAGACAGGGATTAGCTTTCACCAAACAACTGGGTTTTTGAGACAACATATTAACAATAAACCAGAAAATGTCAATGATAATCCAATAAAACCACAGGGATAAACAAACAAAGGATAAAATGGATAAATAAGATGTGGCATGAATAAAAAACAGACACCTTGCCCTATTCAGCATTCCTCATCATGACATACTTCAGAGGTACACAGAATCTGCTGTTGTGGTGGCACCGGCTGACTAAAGTGTGATTTAGTCACTGTGACTGTAAAATATGTTCTTTAGACACAGTGTGCACTCAATCAAAATTTACCTTGATGAATAAAGATATTCTTGGTATTCAATTTCCTGCCGACAAATTTATCTCCTGTTATCTCACTGGATCATTTACGTGGATAAGTTTTAATATTCCTACTGTGTAGAGTTGCCTGGACAACGGCTCCTCGTGCTCAGTTGTGGATTTCTTTAGAAAAATATCAGAATTGTTGAAAGTTGAACCATTATTTTATTAAAATAAAACTTAATTCTGCTTTAACATTTGTCTTACCTGCAGGTGTAATCAGTAACTGGACCAATGAGACTCGTATCCCTCCCTGCACCATCTACCAGGCCTTCCAGTACTTCCTGGACATCACCACCCCACCGAGCCCAGTGCTTTTGCAGCAGTTTGCTGCTCTTGCAACTAATGACAAGCACAGAAAGAAACTGGAGCTCCTCAGTAAGGTAAATTCATCTTCAGCAATACCCTTCACAGTGACCTTTGGAATTGGCAGCAGCTTAGCATCGTTTGTGATTAGTGACAGATTGGATTTGCAATGCATTTACATGTATATTTCATCACTTGAATTACTTGAATTTATACCATGGTTCTGTAAAAAAAACTAACCATGTGTTAAAGCCACAACAGCAATACAAACATTCATCATGGTTGAAATTAAAATATGGTTAGTTCTTCTTTGGGAAAACTGATTTAATGCACTTTGCACTGACAGAAATATATATACAGTTGGTGGAAATTGGCGCCAATATAAAGCCGTCGATCACTCTAACCCAAAGCCTTTCCCCCCCTTTGCAATGCCTCCCACAATACACACTCCATTTTTGTCAATGTGTGGAAAAGGCTGGCTGAGGCCAAGCAGTGACTCATGTACTTATACATCGAATCATTGTCACTAAAGCAAGAGGCAAGGATGGAAGGGGCTCAGAAAAGAAGAGACAGTACTGTCGAATCAGCACTGCAGCGCTGGATCCATTTTTATTTTTGTATGAACTAAATCTGAAGCCTGTTTGTCAACTCAAGCTGAGTTGATCAGACTTTTCATATCCTTTATACAAGTGCCCTGGATTGTAAAAATAAGCAATAGAGTCCAGTCATGCTGTCTTGTTGGTTTCATTTTCTTGTCAAAAGCATGAAAAAAGAATAAATTGATTTAACAAAAAAAAAAAAAAAAGATTTCAAACATGAATGGCAGCATCCGACCCAAACTAACTCAGTTCCACCATCTCATCGGTATATCAATGTTAAAAGACAAAGGAACAAAGTACTCTTACTCCTGAAACTTTGTATCCCGGTAGTAAAGAGTGCTGTCTGGTTAGCAGAGTATTAGATCACCTAATCTAATATAATCATTTTTTAAAAAATGGAAATTATTTTCTTCCCGCGCACAAGCAAGAAAGGCAACACAGCAAGTCTAATGACATAGACAGAAAGTAGTAATAGTATACAGTATATACCACCAATAGCCTTGACCAGGATCTATTTTTGTTTGAGCCAGATCACCACCAGTGTGAATCACTACTTCATCGTTCCTCCATATGCCCTGACAATCCGTCCATTCACTTTTGAGGGATCCTACGAACAAACAACAAACAAACAAACAAACATACAGTGATCATATTATCTCATTAGTGGAGGTAATTATACATCAAATGTTTCAAACAGCTGACACTCTTTCTGTCATTTGCAGCTAAAGCACAAAGCAGAAGTTGGAAAGATATCAAAGTATTTTCCGCAGGGTGGCAGTGATGACACAAACAGTTTGGCAGTGAATGCCTTGTGTGCCTCCTGTTCTCAAGTCAGAAATGTTTACAAATCTAAAACGGGATACCAGTTTTTTTTTTTTCAACAATTGTTTCACTTTTTAACCTGGATTTTAAAAATTCTACACCTCACCAAAGAAGCCCAATGTTTCTCCCCCCCCCCCCCCCCTTCCTCCCTCCAGGGCTTGCAGGAGTATGAGGAGTGGAAGTGGTACAACAATCCCACACTGGTGGAGGTGATGGAAGAGTTCCCCTCCATCCAGATGCCTTCCACATTGCTGCTCACCCAGCTGCCTCTGCTGCAGCCTCGCTACTACTCCATCAGCTCCTCTCCAGACCTGCACCCAGGAGAGATCCACCTCACCGTGGCTGTGGTCTCCTACCGTGCCAGAGGTAAGGACCTGCTCATGTCTCTCTGACGGTTTGATGACCACCCAGCGTCGCTGCAGTTGGCGTCTGTGAAATGAAATATCTTCTTTCTGTAGGGCTTTTGAGGATATTTTTCTATTTTTATCCTGTCACATTTTGATTTCTTATTAAAACATACAAACTCATTTACAACCTTTGATTTATAATAAAATGCACTTCAGCTGCAGGATAGTACACAAAATAGTGTTTATTTTCTGTAATCCATAACATGCACCGAACTGCAAGGCACTTTATTGTGGCTCTTTCAAGGTTGCTGCAAAGCCCGGAAAAGTCAAATGACTCAGCGTCTCTGAAAAACCCTCAGATGGCTGAAAGAAAATTAATTGGAAGTTATCTTGGAAAGCCAGTCTATTTCACAGGGCAGCTGGACCACGACTGTTAATTACAGCAACTGTAGATTTAGAGACATCTCAAGAAAATTCAACACCCCTAAACTGATTCTATTTAAAGATATGAGCACAAGCACACGAGAGACTGCTGTGCTGGGTGACAGTACAGATATTAACTATACAGGTCTCCATTTCAGTGTTAATTGTCGTACATTTGTTCTACATGATATCATGAGGCTCTTATAATCCCACCTCTACAATTAGCATGCAACCATCTTGTTAAGTAGCCAGCAAACATTACCAGCTCTTGTCTCTCTTATGTGTAATATACACTTGCGCAAACATGTTATGATTGTATAAGCAACTGCTGAATTATAGTTTTTTTCTACTCAAGGGAGAGAGAGTGAGCAAGAGAGAGAGGTGGCTTTAGCCTTGGAAAATATGTTTGGGCCTCTCTTCTACACTTAGCTTGTGCACTTAAAGAGAGTGGGAGGAGGAGAGGAGGAAAAAAAAAAAGTAAAGTGCTTGCTTGGTAATCATCCCTTTCAGATGGAGAGGGACCAATACACCATGGAGTGTGTTCATCGTGGCTCAACAGGATAGAGAAGGGGGAGATGGTGCCGTGTTTTGTCCGAGGGTAAATATCACAAGGAATTTTAAACACGAACAGCATGTAAATTGTACCCCACAAGCTTTATTTTATGGTATTTTTACTTAATTTATTTTGTGTTTTTTCTATGAAGTGCTCCATCATTCCAACTTCCTAAAGACCACCAAAAACCTTGTATCCTGGTGGGTCCGGGAACAGGTATCGCCCCATTCAGGAGCTTCTGGCAACAAAGAATATATGACCTTGAACACAAAGGTTAGTATGCATTTCTTTCTCAGTGCTTGGAGATATTTATTACTCTCACTGAAAAGGGTTTGCAAAGATTTTCCACTACTACACTTGGAAAAACTTCAGACAGAATCTTCCGTTTGGAGTTCCTTTCCCATGTCCGTGTTATCAGCCAGTCGACATTCTATTATAATAGGAAGAACCCACTCTGGATTACTGATTATAATTGTTGTGGGTGGTTCCAAGCCCAGGATCCAGGGATGGTGCCCCTGCAAAATAATATGATTAATTTGCCTGTTGTGAGGCTGATTTTGATCAAACACGATGGAAGTGTATAGAATGGGCTAAAAAAAAAAAAAGAATCCGCTAAATTTGGGGGCAGTTTTACATGGCTAAAATTCTTCTTCTTTTTTTTTTTTTTTTTAATTGAGTTTGGCTGAGGTCTTTAGTCTCCAAGTCCCCGTCTGCAAGATTGCTGGTGTCATATCACCTTAGCTTTTTCACCTGTTAGCTGCACAAACCAAATCACTTGACTCACTCGGCCTGTTGCCCTCAGGGATTGAGTCGTGCCCCATGATCTTGGTGTTTGGTTGTCGGCAGTCTGAGATGGACCATATCTACAAGGAGGAGACCATCCAGGCTAAAAACAAAGAAGTGTTCAAGGAGCTCTACACTGCCTATTCCAGAGAACCAGGCAAACCAAAGGTACATACTCCTCATAACACTGGATGATGATTCAGCTTGTCACAACTCTCTTATGACTGCTGTGTGGGTTTGCAATGAAATCACAGAGCGGAGCACTAAATTAAAAGCTGCGTTTGTTATACTCTGAAATGTACACTAACACCAAGGAATGTGTTTCCATTTGCTGACTTCCCTCTGTTACATTTCAGGTTCGTTTTTTGGTGTTTTATTTATTTGTTGTTTTTCAACGGCTGACCTCGTGATTCATGTTTCACAGGACTTCTGGCGCTGTTGCAGTCAGACACATAATCTTCCCAAATGAACTCTACTTTTAGGAGAGTTGAAGCTTAATTGTGACCATTTACAAAGCTGACGTTGAGCTATAAACAAGCTGCATGACTTGAACAGTACCATAACCAGGTTGTAGGCTTTGCTCTCGTTCTATGTGTGCGCATGACATTTAATGTCCACAACAAACTCTTGTGTTCTTATTCAGCCACTTTTTAGCAATAGCTTTTGTCAAGACAAATTAATGTTTCAAAATTGGAAATGTGATATTTATTGGTGTATTTTATGCTGTAGAACATCAGACCTATTTTAGATTATAGCGAGATTATTTCCTGAAAATAAAGTAAAAATGATCAAAAAGTCCCTCATTGTTCTGTAAGATAAATAAAAAAAAAAAAACTACTCCTAAAACAGCAGTTAAATTTCATATCAATTTAAATTTGACTGTTTGGATCAGCCCATTGGTGTGTGAGCACATGTGCAGTATTTATATTTTCAACCTCTCCAGGGATAGTTGACATTAGGAGTCTCTGGCATTTTTTAGTTCCTGAACTAAGATGTTTGGGAACCCTTGCTTTATTTCTCTTCTCTTTCTCTCTTCTCTTTCTCTTCTTCACACTCATCACTGCTCCTCTGTCAGAAATATGTACAGGATGTACTGCGTGAGCAGCTGTCAGAGAGGGTCTACCAGTGCCTGAGGGAAGAGGGAGGACACATCTACGTGTGCGGGGATGTTACGATGGCTGGAGATGTTCTGAAGACTGTCCAGCAAATTATCAAGCAGCAGGGCAACATGAGCCTGGAGGATGCTGGCTTCTTCATCAGCAAGCTTAGGGTAAGAGAGGAGCGGGAGGAGAAAATCCCACCGAACACTGTTGCCATTGTTACCTGAAGAAGAGAAGGTCACTACAGTGGACTAGCTGTAACAATTGTGATGGTTTAAACCTTTGACCCCAACATGTGAAGCTGTTAGCCAGCAGCAGAAGGATGTGGTTCTTCCAGGCAGAGGATGTGTTGAGGTATCATTTACTGTGAACTTACGGTAAACTCTATTCACAGTGATCACTATTTACTGGGAGCTTTTCAGAATCGACTCTATTGGAAACGTATGCATACACATGTTGCCTCATGTAAATGTATTCATCTTTTAGTTATCTAAGTATGTGTGTAGAAGAGAAAAAAAAATTAACACAAGACAAAAGTGCAACTGTACAAAGACGAAAGAGTGGAAAGAAGAGAACGAATATGTAATCTCTCAAGAAAGACACATGCTTTGAAATCCTGTTCTTACAGAAGAAAACATTCCTAACGAGAGGCCACCTCAGACATCCGACGCCATGACATTCTCTCTCAGGCTTGTCACAGTCAGTCAGCTACCACCATCTCACTCTCGCCCTTTGTTCTCTTGCTGTTTCCAGGATGAGAATCGCTACCACGAGGACATCTTTGGTGTCACTCTGCGCACATATGAAGTCACCAACCGGCTTCGTTCCGAGTCTATCGCCTACATTGAAGAGAGCAAAAAGGACTCTGATGAGTGAGTATTTGGTGTATTTATTGTCCAGTATTTTCAACAGGAATTTAATACTCCCATGATATGAATATTACTTTGAATGTACAAGCGATAATTTAAATGTAAAAGTGCTGCACTTGATATAAAACAACAACAACATTTTTTTTTATGTTTTGAGAGAATAGATAACTTTAGTGGCTCGATGACTGGAAAAAACCTAAACGTCAACTCTGCAGCAGCGAAAATATCAAGCATATTTCATGTTCCATCAGTATTGTTGTAATAACTTTCAATTCCAGAAGGGGGAGTCAAAGGTTTCACACAGGAGCTTTAAGTCCAGTGTGGAGGTTTGATGTAAGACCAACACTGGATTTTAACACCAACCTCATTGTCATCATCAGTGAAGACACAGTGTCCTTGTGACATTTAGTCCAATACCTTTGTCACCTTAAAAGGACATCTAGCGCCAGAAAGACAGATTTCATTTTATGTCTTCCTGCTTTCATTGTTAACTTTTTTTTTGGCCTTTTTTCATCGTACACGCATTCTCTCATTCATCAGTAGTGTGCATCAGTGTGGATTTTAGGTGGTATGGTATGAGCTTCTGCTGCACACAGACACACAAGACCAGCATCATTCAGTTGCCTCATCTGCAACACAGCTGAACTGTGTGGGTTGCTTAAAGTCTATGACATGTTTCTTTTTTTTTCCTATCTTTATTCATATCTCTGCCAGAGATTCTTTCTTTGGCATTCAAAGTTGCCAGCTGGTTTGTTTTACAAAAAAAAAAAGAAAAGTTTTTGGCCTAACCCATTGATATTTATCTTGGTGAGATCATCAAAGCAAGCTCGATCACGTCAAAGCAGTTGTGTAAGTCCGACTCCAAACAGCCACCCTGTAGTTTTTGCGAAGAAAACGTGATATCAACCCTCGTTTCAGATGAAAACAGAAGGGGTTACCATAGAAACCAGTTGAGAAGGGCCTTTAAACTAACAGGATTAGAGTGAAAGCGAGTGGCACTGTTCCATTTCTGTTTTTTTTTCTGTCGTTATTTGTGCATATTCAAGATTAGACACTTCATATACCCTTGCCACGAGAGCAAAACAAGGGCCCTACATAGCCACTATGGCTCATTAAGCACCAACATAATGCATCACAGACGATGGTTCCTGTGTGGATTGTCACTTGAATTTCACATTTGGCCATCAAAGCCCCTGCTCACTGGATGAGTAATGACTGTAACATCTCTATTTCTATGTCTCTGTTGCTCTCTGTCTTTCTGTCACTCCTTCTGTCTTCTCTCCAAGGGTTTTCTGCTCATAGGTCCATGAATTGGGGCTTTCTGACAACGACAACCAGTCTGATGGACACAGCAACACTGGTTAGAAAATACTGTGCCAAGTTTTGTACTGTTAAAAAAAAAAAAAAGTTTCTTTGGTTAGGGGTTTTTTTTGTTTTTTTTTTTGTTTTTTTTTTTACCACTTTAAATGTTTCTGTTGGGCTCTGCAATTTGTCTGTAGCAAGTTGGAAATGTTCTGTTCTCTGAGAATCTGTTTTGCTTGTTAATGATACTTCCAAAAATGATAACTGATTCATTTTGATTCATAATGTGTGCACCTAGTGTAATGACCTGCCTCATTGTGAATGCATGACCAAGGCAAGAATATACTCAAGAAATATAATGTATTCTGTGTTATTGTTACAGTTAAAAGGCTTTTATTGAGGTTTTATATTTGCAAAGAAATGTGTGGCATAAATAACAATCACACTGACCTTTATGAAGCATGAAATATGTTGATTGTGGGTTTCAGGAGAATATCAAGTTTAGTGACATCAATTTGGACTGTTTTTTTTTTTTCTTTTTTTTTTTTCCCAGTGTTATTAAAGGTTGTAATTTCAGGCCAAGTTGGAAATGGAGAGATAAGAGAAATATGTACATCTGTCATGCAGACAGAAAGGTGGGTAAACAAAACAGGTTGATCTGAAGTATGATAACAGCTTATTCTGTCACAGCCTCAACAAACATATTATCTGGCTCTTCACTGGCAATCCATCCTAATGCATAAACCTCTGTGCCAGCTCTCTTTTGAGAGGCCTGTCCATTCTCTCATAACATCATAATCTTGTGTGCCTCAGCTGGTGCTCACCTGGCCTTCAGCAGCATAGGAGAATGAAGGCCAGCCACTTGATTACAGTACACTCTGGAAAATGTAGTTACTGATGTTCTGATCAAAGCAAACTGATCAGTCAGAGAGAATATCAAAAGTGTTTGTTGCGATATGAAAGCAATCAGTCTTTTCCAACTTTAAAGGAACACACCAACTTTTAGGGAAATGCATGATTTTGCCTTCATCTCCAGAGCCAGACAAGAGGAATACATACATGAATACATTAATGAGCTCAGGCTAAACAGAAAACGTCTGACTGCAAGCTAGCTAGCTTAACGTAACGAACGGTCGTGGATTGGTAGTGTAACCCATCTCTGTCAAAAGTCATCAAATAAACTTTTTCTTTTCCTAATACTAAAGCCTGCAATATTTAATTGTTAATTATGAGACATTTTGAAATAGTCAAGTAGTCCTGACCTGCTGTCCAGCCCAAACCCGTGAGCGGAGTGATTCCCCAAAGTACCTCAAAATCTCAGCCAGCAAAACTTTTGTTTATGATAAGAAGAGTGACTGCAGCTACTAATCACTGCAAGAAAGGACAAGGAGGATTGCTTCTGGATAAATCAAGGTTCTGTATGATATCTGTTTGACTTTTGGGGTTGGGGTTGAGGTAGGCTACCACTTCACACCCACTACCATTCATCGTGTGAAGCTAACTCGCGGTCAGTTGGTCTCGTCTCTTGGAGGGGAGTATTTATCCTTGAGTTTGGCTCTGGGTAGAATGACGAACAAGTAAATTTCCCTGAAAATGTTAAAATAAGCATATTAACCCAAAATATAAAATAACTCCTTTGAAAATGAAAATTCTCCAAAACAAAGTATTGTTGATAGAAGCAAAAAAATAAAAATCTGTGCCATCCAGTTCTGATCTGTCACCAACCTGTCCCTGCTGTCACCTGTGAAGCTGTTGAATTGAACTGATCAGTATTCAAACTTCTCTGCCTCTTGCCTTACATTAACTCTCTGCCTCTGCTTACATGCATTCATCCTCTCATTTGTCTCTGCATGACTGTGCAACCCCGCGGCTCACACGCCAGCCTTTCACTGTGACCTGACACATGTTCTGTAGCATCAGTGTGCGTGTGTGTCAAAGAAATCATCCCAAATGTATGTGTTCATCTCTGTGCAAGTGTGGGTGTAAATACGCATGTGCTCAGGTGTGCTCTGCATGACGGCTAAATACATTTTTAACTACTAGCCCGTCATGTGCTACCTTTCGAACATGTCAGAGTTTGAAATAGGCATAAATTTGTTGCCCTATGAGTCACACAAGCCTGCCAATTTAATACTACAGATGATGCTTTGGTGGCTAGAAATGCCCCTTGGGTTTTAATTTTTATATCGGCAGTTCAGTTCTATTGTTATGCTGCAGTGAAGTTTTATTTTATTCAGAGACAAGGGGCAATTACACTGCCACTGTGGTCATTTGCTGCTTTCCAATGAGTCAGGGTAATAATTTGAATATTCATCCAAGGGCAACATTGTTTATTGATCCCCTGATCTGCAGTAACCTGTGACCTTTTTCTTGTTTGTTCTCTTTCTTTGTCGATGATTCAGATTTATAAACAGCTCTCAGCATGATTTCATTCACACACAAACATCCGGAACAGCTGCCAAGAATATGTTTTGTATGTTTGTCGATTTTTTTTTTTTTTTCTGAGTCAACTACTTTTAATGACAGGAGAAAATGGGTAATTCCCATTGTCCCCATTGTTATTCATTCTGGATGAATGTCTCCTCATTATGATTTGTTTCAACAGCTTTAGTTTAATTGGAATGAGAGCCGTCAAGAAAAATGTCTGTGATGTAAAATGTGCAACAGGAAAACAATTGATACCAGATATAGCGTCTATATATAGCTTCTATAAATATATAAATATATATTCAAAGATAAAGTATAAAATATAAGAGTACTACTTGGATCTTTTCTAAGAATGTATTTTGATTATGTAAATGAGCACTGCTTGATTTAAAAAGAACAAAAAAACAAAAAACAAAAACCCAAAAAAAAAACACAAAAAAAACAAGGCCTATTCTATGGTGTCGCCCGTATCCTTTCGGTACGGGTGTGAAACAGCAGCATTAAATAAATGCATGGTGATCATCTGTCTTCTGTTTCTATTTAAAAAGCTCTGTCTATTTACCAGCACTGTGTCAGTCAGTGAGACTCTTGTGAGGTTGTCTTAGCCTTTTCAACGAGGCTTGGGATGGTCCAAACATTTTTGAAGGGTTATTTCTCTGTGTTTGCATTTCGCTGCTGCTATGAGGAACTTGGATCTAATCAGCCTCTGCTATGACCTTGTTGTGTAACTGGTTGAGGTTATTCCATTTTAATGCATAAGACTGCAAGGAATTTGCGATTACTTACGAATAAAGAAACATTTACAGAATACACAGCTGCCTGTATTTTTTTTTTCTTGTTTATAAAGCAAAGAAATGAGACTGGAATGGTTGACTTTTTTTTTTTTTTTTGAAGGTCAGATTTAGTTCTTGATGAAGACTTTTTCTCCCTTGAATCACAGCAAACAAAGTGTTTTCTTGCCCTCTTTTTTTTTACTACCTCTGTAAGTGCTGGTCGTCATGGCTCAAAGAGTCGCAGCGCTCTCAGTGCTGAGATGCCTCTAAAATGCCATGGCAACCTGAAAACAAAACAAACCACCAAAACATTACAGACTGTGATTGTTGATTGGCTGTCACATACAGCAGTGCAATTTGATATCAACCAAATTCTCTTTAACAAGGTTTTAGCAAGTTAGGCTGTACTGTTCGGCTTCAAAAATAGTTTACCAGCATTTTGGATACTAAAGACAAAAAAGAGAAAGTGCTACCTGCATGAAGTCAGAAAATACTGCAGTTAGTCAGCAGGGTCCACAGTAATGGATCATGGGAAGAAGTTGGCTGAGGAGACGCTGCTGCCTTCTGCGCTGGAAGACGATGACGCAGAGAAAGAGGGAGAGATGTTGCAGCTGGGGGAGGTAGGAGGTTGACTCTAAAAAAACTAAAAACTCCTCAGTGAGAGAAGTGTGAACAATCAGGTAGGCAATGGCAGACATGTAGGAAGTCCTGTGATCATATCTGAGTTTGACTCTGACGAATGTTGGGTGTATAAAAGTGGTTTGTTACATTACAGTGCGACTGCCATTAACACTAACAACTGCTAGGTATTTGCGTACTTTGTGTGACCAAAAATAACAATTAATGTTTGATATAAGCAAACCTAAAACGAGACCTAAACTAAATAGAAACAGTGCGATTCCACAGTTGTTGCATCTCCTCCGCCAGGTACGATAAAATCTTGGTCATTGTTGCTGTTTTGGAGTTGGTGCAACGCCTTGAACTGTGCACACCTCGAAGGGGATTCTTCAAATATGAAATATAGCTCTTTAAAGCAGACAGACAATCACCCACCAGGCACAATTTACAATTCACTGTGATGTTCTTGTCCCTTTCACCCACCAAGTTCAAAAAGTTGAAGGTATTTTCAACTTGTAAAAGCTCTTACGTCCAAAATCTCGCTATCTGAGCTACTCATGCACCCTGCAACTGACCTGACTGGTTTAGAGCCAATCTCAAAACAGTGATTCAAAGCGAGACTGGCTGCAGCTCGCAATATTCCAAAATGCCTGGAAAACATTCTGAAAGTGCACTTGGAGAGAATCTTTTAAACCTCCGTGCGACTGCTGCGGACAATCTGCAATTACTGTTTATACCCCTGAATTTTTCTCAGCAACTTTTTAAAACCTTTTTTGGGTTGCAGTGCATATGATCGAGCTGATCTGGGATTACTTGGTACGGTAACTAAATAACTGATCGTTTGAATTGAAAAACAATGTAGGTATTACAGGAATTACAAAAAAATAAATAAAATTTGAGAGTCACTTGTTGTTTTCTTGCTTTGTAAGTCAGTTTCTTTCACTTTGTTATGTGTTACCACCAACAGAAGACAGGTGAAGCTTTGGTGAGAATTAAGAGTCACACGCTTTATTTGGCTTCTGAAACGGGGATTTAACCACAATATCTCTTTGCACGTCTGAACATTTCCTTGCTCAGGGCTAGGAAATACAGCTTCTAATATAGAGGCTAAAGACCTGCTATTTCCTCTTTTATGGATTGATCTTCTGACCTGTGTACTCATGAATTTATTCAGCAGAGGGGACTCAGAGCTCAACCAGAAGGTGAGCTTTAATTACAGTTTTATTCAGTTAAATTACAGGGCTGGACCCTCCGTATATCCAAATCCAATCGAACAGAACTTTGGATGCGCGTTCTAGATGATGTGTAAATCCACTCACATGTCAAATATTTTACCTGAAAGCGTGACTGAGACGTGATGAATAAGCTTTGAGTTAAAGGGTGAGACAGGGAAGTTAAAATAGACTCAAGAGCAAGAGGTTAAAATGAGGTGGGAAGAAAGGAGTGGGAGGAAAGTCAAGAGGTTATGAAGACAGGAGGTTACAAGTGTTCCGAGGCAAGATAAAGTTGTCTATTCACATAAAAAATAAATAAATAAATAAACTCAGCAGACTGAAGTGTAAGTATCAGCAAATCCATGGAATTATTTCAGTTCAAACCACGGCTTTGACTAGTCAGAATGTCTTATTCTCTTGTTCTCGATCCAGCCAACAATGAGCCTGACAGAGGTTGACGTGCGTGGGCCAAAGGACCAACGCTCCAGCCCTGATAGGAACGTGCTAGACAGAGGTGAACGAGAGGGTGAAGCAGAGGAAGATGACGAAGAGGAAGCAGAGGAGTGTGTGATCTCTGATGAGGACTATGACACAGATTTGGAGCTTGGAGGTATAGCTGAACTTGGATAGAAGAAGGGAGAAAAATAAGGTGGAAAAGTAATTACATTTTATTATCAAGGGTGTGAAGTTCTCTCTTATAAAACTGAGTCAATGTCTGGCCGATGTGAGTCATACATTTAAAAATGTCCACTTAATCGTAAGTAATTAACAGTCTAAAATGTTACAGGCTCCAGAAGTGCAAGGAGTTTTCTTAAGTTTTAATTTGACCACCAGAATATGCATTAATGAGGAAAAGCCCTCTTGTCGCCTTATCTGCTAATCTTTTTTGCCTTGTGCCTTCTTCCATCTTCTCAGTCTCTAAATTATTTCAGAAAAGAAAGGAAAAGGGAAAAAAACTGAAAATAGAAACTCCTACATTCACCCGCCCACACACGTAGAGCCCTGTTCTGCATTTTAATGATTCCATCTCAATCTTTGTGTCAGGCTTCTTTTTCACCAGAGGCGAAAATCATCTGGGAATGAACTTCCCTGTCAGGGCAAAATCAGCCATGAGGGATTTTTCAATATGGCACTCAAAAGGTCCTCCGCCTCGGAAGGTGCCACATCTATCAAAGATGTATTGATAGGGAACAATCTAGCAGACACAATAGCTGGTGTCTTTATTTATCTTGCAGAAAAAGTGGAGGAATATGACCCAACGGGGCAGACAAGCTACATGAAGGCATGTGGAGAGTTACAGGTGGTACCGGCGTCTTACTTCCTGCAGCACGCGCAAGATAGCGAGTTGTCCATGATCCATCGTGGTCTTGGACCTCAGGTACTGTTATTAAAAACACGACCAGATTACAGTCTATGTATATCCTCTGTTGGATTATTTGTTTCTTCCGTATCACATCAGCGCTCCCCTGAAATTGGACGAGTAAGTTCTCGTAAAAGAACAAAAACAAATGTTTGAAATGTTTCGTGCGGAAATGTGCTCGCATTTATGCTCACATCTGTTGTTGGAGCAAAAACTCAAGCATTGTAAGAACCGCATGAATTTGTACCAAGCAAAAATATGTGATACAGTATGTATAAAACTAAACTCAAACACAGTTTTTTAAGGGCTTGCAAAACTGGTCAGAGGAGTCCTCATAATTTTGAATTGATCCACTGACCCCTTTTTATGAATGCATCGGTTCACTTGTGCAGCACTGAATCCACTGCATAGAAGTTGATTTAATCCCAAAGTTAATAAATTAAATAACTCCTCATTTACTATTAGCAAGTCTCAATCGGCAATCTCATCTAAGCAGGAAAGATTTATGGGAGATGCGGTTGCCTAACTCCTCACAATAAGACCACATATCCATATTTGTCAGTGGAGGTCAAACATATATGTCCCTTTTTTCTCAACTGGCAATTTCTGCCAATTCCTGCATTTTTACGCCAGAAAAAAAGGCAGATTGAATTTGATTTGCAAAATGAAGCATTTTTGATTGCAGCATAAAAAATCTTCAAAGGACTTGTAACAATTAATGCAATTTCAGATGAGCTCATGCCTTTGTTTAATAAATGAGTCATTAAAAAGTCATATTCCCCTCATGGAGAACTGCAGAGATCATGAGAAAGGCTGAGTAGATCGCTGTTTTCTCTCGAAGAAAATACATCATACATTTACATATTCAAACTATAAAGGACTTTATAATGGAGTTATTTTTCTATTGTGTACGAAGATTTTTCTCTGAAAGAGCACATGAATTAGCTTTAATTACTTGCTCCCGTTGAGGTTTTGACTCAATGTCATTATCAGGTCTACATAATATTGACATTGTCTCACGTGTTTTAGGCAGGTTATTGATTGAAGTGTCAGTTTTATGTAGTTAATCAAGTTCCTATGTCCTTTTTTACCCATAAACATTGTAACTTAATTTTGAGGACAGCCTGGGGGCTTACTGACATTCCTACAGGCATCAACTTGATCATGGCATAATACATTCAAGTTGCAAAAGCCAATCTCTTTCCTAAGAAGCCATTTCTAGAGGTTCTGCCTTCTCTGTCATCCCTTAAATCTGACTTGCACTTGTCAGTCACAGAGCAGAAATGGAAGCATTTGAAAGATTACAGATATTTCATGTCCTGCAGATTGAAAGGCTCCATGTTTCTTACAAAGCATTACTTTCTTACACGTGCATTTAGACACAGTAACAACCAATGATGAGCTGTTGCTGTTCTCCTTTTTCTAAAGATCATGTTAACATAAGGTTTCAGCCACTCAACTTTCTCATTAGCTGTGCTAGAAAGTATCATTTTCATGTTCTGCGAGCTTCATTTCTGACCCACGCCTACACACGGCTCCCTTCTGCTTCATTTGTTTCACACAGGTTTAATATTCTCTCTCTCTCTCTCTCTTTCTCTCTCTCTTTCTTTCTGCCCACCTGCATCACCACATCTACACTTTTAACTGGAACACAGATAAGAAAACACTGCATTGAACAAACAGAAGAATTTCACTTTAATAGAAGGAGGGTCGCTTGTGTGTTTGCAGGGCACCAAAGCACTGGCGGTTCCCCTGGTAACCAACACTTCAATACTCAGGCTGAATCTGCGAGATAATTGGATGGAAGGAATGGGCGGAGCTGCCATAGCCCAGATGCTAAAAGAAAATTGTTACATTACAGGTGATCTTACTGGGTACTGATGCATGCACACATTCTCTCCTCATTTCTCCTCACCAGCTCTCACCTTTGTCTGACACAAGCGCCACTGTACTCCCACTTCCACGCCGCTCTCTACAAAATTATACATCGCAGAACAGCATTTAACATCTGTGTTAAGTATTTGTTAAATGTCAGACAGATTTACAGTTCAGGGACCTTTGAATAATTATGAAGAAGGACTCATAAGTTATATCCCCCTCTTTGGACAGACACACTCATGGTTATGAATCAAATTCCATTGTAAATCCATTTTCATGAAAAGATGCTATCGACCCTCCCTTTGTGTTATTATAAGTGAATGAACAGCCAACCCTGAGTACATCACAGTCGTTTTCAAAAAACTTAACAACATGGAAATCAATTCACTTAAATTAAAATACTGTTAACAAAAAGTATAACCTGAAAAAAAAGTTCATTCACAAGTCAAAAAAATCCTGCACACATGGTCAGTCTTATAGTAGGACATCTTCTATTGGTGTGTACCTCAACACAAAAAAAAAAGCAAGGCGCAAGAGTTCTCTCAACAATATTCATTATCTCTCCGGGCCAAAGAGGTACACTTTCCTCAGCCTATTCACAGTATCAGTCTTATTCAAACAGTTTGTGCTTCCTACAATGACTGTCCGAGGCTTTCAAAAAGTAATTAATTTTTTTTTTTTTTATCTTGACAGCAACTTCATGATGATATCTTATATTCAACAAATCACTTGTCATGCTAACTACTGGCTTTCTAGTCATCAACAAAAACATCAGTCTGTGGTTGTAGCATCAGCTGCAGCAATTTTTTTTTTTTTGGGATCCGAGGTTCTCGTCATGATTTACAGTGTCTAGTTGGACCTTCCTACTTCTGTTTTATTTGTTACAATTCCACTGACTGGGCTCATTGTCGTGATAAGATAGTTACATTACCAATGTGGATCACATCAGTTGTTTCTCCCTATTAAGGCATGATTTAATAGTCGTCTGCCAGTGGGTGGCGCCTTTTCATAATATTGTAATATACAGTATGAAATTTGGTATTCCTTTTTCTTATAGTAAACGTAGTGTTCATCACTATATTAATTATAAGGGAGCTAAAGACCTGATGAAAGTGTAATTATAATACATACTAACACTTTTAAATACTATGGGTTTGTGCTTTCTGTGTCCCACACAGGCTGTGAGGGAACTAATATTCCATCCATCCATTTTCTATACCGCTTATCTGTTAAGGGGGCTGGAGCCTATACCAATTGACCTCGGGCGAGAGGCAGGGTACACTGGATGGGTGGCCAGTCCATTTCAGGGCCATCAGGAGTAATTAGGGGCTCAGTACCTTGTTCAAGGACACTTCTTCAGGGTCATCGGGGGGAGTGAGGATCAAACCAGGGACTCTTTGGTTGCTAGACGGCCCGCTACCTCTGAGCCATGCCGCCCTTGGAACTAATTTTCACTAGTATATTGTTATCTGTTTGCTTATTGCGGAATGTCACCCTCCAGTGTCAGGAACCATCTCAAGCAGCAGGGACGGGTCAACACTTTTGGATCAGGTGCCGACACACAGGCACAAACACTGTGTGTGGTTTAATCCTGTTTTGGTTTTTAATAATGACTGTTTTCATGATCTGTATTGATTTATTTTTTCTATAATCTGTTGTGCGTAGTGAAATTACCTCCACGGGATAAAAATTAGCCTACTGGCTAACTCCTTATTTTGTATTCCATCCATCCATCCATCGTCGTCCTCCGTTTATTCCTTACTAGTAAGGGTCACGGGGGGGCTAAAGCCTATCCCAGCATCTACGGGCGAGAGGCGGGGTTCACCCTGGACAGGTCACCAGTCCATCACAGGGCCAACATAGAGACAGACAACCATTCACACTCACAGTCACACCTACGGTCAGTTTAGAGTATCAATCAGCCTCGTCCCCTCTTGATGTCTTTGGACTGTGGGAGGAAGCTGGAGTACCAGAGAGAACCCACGCAGACACGGGGAGAACATGCAGAATCCACACAGAGAGATCCCGCGCCCAAGCCGGGACTCGAACCCGGAACCTTCTTGCTGTGAGGCCACAGTGCTGACCACTGCACCACCGTGCAGCCCCTTATTGTGTATTGTCCCTTTTAAATAAATATGTAAGACTGCAGACTAGGGTGCATTGGACATTTCTTCTTTTAACTTCTGTGTTCCTACCAAGGAGCAGTTCCATCATTCCAGCATTCTGGACCTTTTCCTCTATTTTTGAGTTTTTTTCTTGGATTGTGTTTATAATAGACAGTACATCTTCTTCTCCCAATAAGTATTGCATTTTCTCTCAGCCTACTTTTTTAAAGGGCACAGTCATTGACCCACAGTATATTTCTTTCTTTGTTTTCATCCCAGAAGTGAACCTCTCAGACAACAGGATTGGGGATGACGGTGCCAAAGCCATGGCAGGAATACTGAAGGAGAACAGCTCCCTAGTCAGCCTCAACCTGTCAGGAAATCATTTCACAGACGGGGCTGCTGAATGCCTTGGTGCGGCTCTCATTACCAACACCAAGCTACGGTGCCTTGACCTGAGTTACAACGCCCTGGGAGAGCGTGCAGGTAGCATAGCAATTAGCACTTAGCAAAGGTCTTACATTTTCTGCCAGGCCTTTGCCTCTCAATGAATGAACAGTGGCTCCCAAGCCATGCCTCCCATTTTCATTTAGTTGATATTAAAGGTTTACATTGATAAATGGGTTGATGTAGCCTTGTATTTTTAAGACCTTGTCATGTCCCAGCAGCATTTTACGCAACACTAAACCTGAGGCTTAGGGGGAAGAAAATAAAACTAAACAGGCAAAGATTTTGGAATGATTCCGAAAAAAATGTAACACCACACGAACCTGATGCTTTCGATTTGGCAGTTTGTTCTCTGCACTTACATTTAATGTTGATTTTCATAAAATCAGGAGCTGAGGATTCAGTCAAATTCTATTGTTTACTCTAAGTGGGCAAAAATATGTGGGAAGTCTTGCCCAAACTAAGGCTGTCCCTCTTATAGGGAGGGACATTTCTTGTCCACATTTTTCCATAAGAAAATTTGGAACCCCTCTTCAGCAGTTTACGCCCATTCAGCCGCAAACAGTAAAAGACTTGCCACTGATATTTGATGATTAAAAACGAAACAGATAATAGACTGAATTCCAATTCATCCCGAAGGTCAGACCTCCTCCGTACAGGCCAGCTCCAGATGAGCTCACCTTTTTCAAAATTTTGAAACATAGGGTGCCCAGGCTGCCTTAAGTGAAGTTAAGGGAAATAAGGAAACAGGGAGAAAACAAACAATAATCTTAATACATTTTTTGTGTTCTGTGATCCACAGAGGCTGACAGTTAATTAGCTTAGCACGATAAATGGTAGTGGATGGTAAGTGTTAGCATACCTTTGTCAAAAGCCATCAAAGAGATAAGGTTCGGAATCTTAGTTTGTCCAGAAGTAATCACAAAGATGGCCATAATTTATAATAACAGTCGCTCTTTAAGCCGTTAAACAATATTTGTTCACTGAGGTTAAAGTAGGGCTTCTGCAGTGACATCGCTGTGCCTGATCAGGAAAGCAGTTCAAGTTACATCTGAATCCAAATTTACAATGTGTCATAATTTTGATAATCATTCCATTCTGTTAATATAACAAGGATTGTGCATGAATGTCATGCACAATCCTTGTTATATTAACACAGATGAAGACTGTTCTGGAATTAAGGGTAGCTGATGACTTTTGGTGGTGCTAACACTTCCCACCCACCAGCATTCATTGAGCTAAGCCACTCTAATGCACACACAGAAGAGTGAAGCGCACTTGTCTTCTTATCTGGCTCAGGGGAGGATGGAAAATAGGCATAGCTCCCAAATGTAAATGTAAAAGAATTAAATTATGATACATTTTTTAAAAAATCCCACTTAAGATGTATTATTGATGTCTTTAGTATATTTTCACTCATCTCCAGCCAACTGTGACATCAAAACATGGCCAGCATAATTGCTGTTGAACTTGGATGTTTCACTAAGCCATAGTTCATACAGCAGCAGATGCAAACTATTCAAGGTGACTGGTCAAACAACCAAAAATATTATATCTGAGATTAGAGTCACATGTTAACTGGATTTAATCTCATTATAAATGTTATTTATATATAGTCATTTCAAGTCAAGTTGAATTTCAATTCCAATTTCCCATCTTGTTTCATGTTTGATTATTATTATTATTATTATTATTATTATTATTATTATTATTATTATTATTATTATAACTAGAGGGCTACAAGCAGTGATAAACTGGCCCTTGCTCTTGCACACGTAAGGGTGTATGGCAGTTTCATAAATCGACACTATCATGAAACTATAACCAAAGATTACACTTCCCTGAGCTATGGGTCTGTTGAACGATTGACAAAGAAATAAAATGACATGAATATACTTCCTGGAGTAGAGTTATTGTTCTGGATCATAGCATGAATAAATGTTGAAAGTAGTTAAATTATGAACAAATATTCAACAGAAACCTTGTGATTGCAATGCTCTATGCAACATTCACATATGAGCAGCCAGACTTTGAGCTATTAACCTTGCGTTCAGGTTCTTGATTCCTCTACATTTTTTTGGATTATTGCTGTTGAAGTTTTATTATTGTGGTGTTATTGTATGACTCAGTCGCCTCCTGAATTTCGTGAACTTTGGTGAAACGCTTGGCTCGTTAGAATTTAAATTTCTAGGAGGCACAGACACTCAAATCTAGACCTCCTATGAAAAACCTGTAAGAGTGAACAATGCAGATATTTTGACCGTCATGATTAATATGAAAAGTATCCGAAACATATATGACATCTATTATTAGATTTTTTTTTTTTTTTGGATAACCCACAAAATTCATTCCAATTAAACCGCAACAGCTTGCTTTAATGTTGCAGCCTCATTTCTAAGCAGTCAAAGGACAGCAGCCAGCAGCAGACTGTGGCATTCAAAGGTCAGGAACATGCGCCTTCATTAAAACCTCTTTCAATTATCATGTGGATGAGCTTTATGACAGGCAACTTGTCGAAGAACTGTAGACAGATTTGCACTGAGCATGTGATGAAGGTAATGAAAAATAAATCTGTGGAAAAGGAGACACCACCATGTCTTATTGGCATGATTCATCCCCATATATTCAATTTCGTTTTCTCCGCTCCTGAAATATCAAAAGGACATCCTCACTCATTTTGAGTGCCCTCTTCTATATGGTCCCTTAGAAAAAATGCACAAATCCACTACTGACATTCATACAATGGCGTTATTGCTTTTTCAGCACAGCAAGTTCATCTTTTATGTTATTTTATTGTATTTTAAAATTATGATCCACTGAGTGCCGTGTACTTTGTGATTCACATGATAAAGTAAATGAGAAGGATCTCTGCCTCTGGAATCATCAGTAGTCCTTCAGGGCCACGAAACAACAAAAACACTTCTTGTGGAACCTTTTTTAGATTCAATTGATTCATTTAAGCGATGGATTCTAATAAGTGACATAAATTGCAAGATATCTACATAAGGTTTTAACATTCACCATTTGATAATATGATAATTATGTAGGATTAATGCTCTTGGCACGTAGGTAATTGCTGATGACTGTTATCCCTTACTTTGACAGACTAACTTGATATTTTCTTATTGTTCCCATCCTAAGGGCAAACTCTGGGAGATGCTTTGTCGGAAAATACAGGGTTGAGGTCATTAAATTTGGCCTGGAACTGCATCCGAGGGAGAGGAGCTGTGATGCTGGTCAATGGCCTCGGGGTAATATTACACCTGAAAATCAATATTTGGACACTATTAGTTATCATCTCACGCAACACAGGCCACAGGCAACGAAGTGAATGGTTGGACCAGGACAGCTCTAGGTATCATGATACACCCGAACGTGTACAACAGTTGAAAATGCTAATGTCTAAAATGATGGCATTAGTGAGCTGGTCTAACAGCAACCCTTTCTCAGTTAAGGTTAATATTCAGCTGCAGGGATTTGCTTCCATTTAGCAATAAAAGGTTGGACAGTGATGGTGGGTGATAAGGCTCGGTTCACACAACAGTTCATCTCAAAGGTCGTGAGTAGACTCGATGCTGCAGAGAGACCAGTCTGTTTTTTTTTCCCACCAAAGTTGGAAAAAAAATTTTTGTATTTATTCCCTCTAACATTTTATTTGATGCATCAGATTTTGCTTCAGTTAATTCAGTACATGTACATGTTAAAACAGTACATGTACAAATATGATAACACAAGTATACAACAGACAATGAGGGGTGTGAAGTGAGTGACGTACATATGTTTAGTGTAATAGTGGATACAAATTAAGATTACTTTTTTTCTACGTGATCAGATCATATCAGATAATGGCTAAATAGTCATTAATTTACATGTTACCTAAAACTGAACGATGCATGGTGACCCGTACAGGTCCTCATCAGGGTCATTGTGATAGGAAGTTTACACACCTGTCATGTGCGTGTCTGTCCTTGTGCAGTCTTATGGGTTAAAAATGCAGAGGTTGTCGAAGGTAAGGGGGGGGGGGTGGAAAAGATAAAGAAGAAGCAGATGAGGAAGAAGAAAAGAAAAATGTGAAAAAATAAAAGAAAGTAAATGACAATAAGGGAAAAAATAATTTGTTGGTTACATGCTTTGTTATTTTGTCCAGAAAAATATCACTTATGACTATAATCTTCCATTGGGCTCGAACTATTTTCAGGATCCAAGATCCACACCTCACCTTCATAAGCTGAATTAATTGTTCCTTATGATAAGGCCTATCTTTCTACCAAAGTTCATCTCAATCTGTCCATTATTTTAATTGAGAACCCGCCCCCCTAACAAACAAACAAACAAACTAACAAACAAACAAACAGACAGACAGACATTGATTGAGGATCACATTTGTTCCTTTGTGGAGGTCATGATGTCCTTGCAGCTGCTTGCCGATGCATTATAGTTCATGATATCCATTTTATGGAACTGCTTGTGGATACACAATATGGGACCTAATCTTCATAGAATTGTCTTTAAGCTTAAATACGTCTCTTTCGTCTCCATCTTTTGGCAATGAGAGCTGATGGAAACAACTGTCGACAACGTCATAGCTCCGCTGTACAGTAGCTTACTCCAGTGTGACTGTTGAACCTGTGAAAAGGCAGACTTAAAGTGTTGTGCGTTATACGATCTCTACAAAATTCCATTCATTTTGAGAGTCTTGAAGAGCCGTACTTATTCAATGATTTGTCAATCTGTTCTAAAGTGCGAAGTGGAAGTAGCTATTCAGAATATGATCCAGTTACTGAAGCAGGCTGATAATTCTGATGAAAGAGGCTTCACTCCTGGTTTCATCCTCTTGGTCTGGTTGTCATAAAGACTGCCACAGCAGCACTTCTTTCTCTGCATATCTTCAAAGATGGTCAACGTGATCCTGAACAGTCAATTACAGTGTCATTCTTATACTGATTTAGCTTCAGAGAGGCTTATTAGATCTACATCACATTCTCTCTTTAGATCCAGGCACCTCTTTTGAAATTGTTGTCTTGTTATCTTGTTTTGTGGGATTCATTTATTTTCTGTCTTTCCCAGGGAAACATCTTCCTCAGAACTATGGATCTGTCAGATAACGGCTTAGGTAAAGAAGGAGCCGTTGCTTTAGGACGGGCTCTTAAAGAAAACAACATTCTGGAGGAGTTGAATGTGAGGTATGTCAAGTTGTCTTGGTATCTGATCATCAGATTAGATGAAAGTTGAGTACAGACAGTTAAAAAGGTCAGACTTCACTTTAGATCTTTAAATTATGAACTAGAAATAAGAGTGACACTGCATCTTTCCTTCTTTGGAAACCTTGTGAGGAAATATCATGAGAAAACATCCCTTATGATGACTAGAGAGCTAAAATTGCTCTGGCAGAATTATAGCTTTGCTATCAATCTTGCACAGTGGTCACTTTCTTCTTAAAGGGAGGCTCCAGTTGGTATTAAAGCTCAAGTTTCATCTGCCTCATGTTCAAGCAAAACCAAGTCTGCTTCACAAATTTTCAAACATTTTATTTTTCATGGATGAAAAATACAATTCAAAAATAACACATTAATGATTGCCTCCCTCGCAGACTGTTTTTTTTCCTCTTTTTTTGCCACAGTAACAACCGAATACCCCCTGAAGGAGCCATCCACCTTGCCATGGGCCTAAAAGTAAACAAGACAATCAAATCCCTGAATGTAAGCTGCTGAAAACAGATTGGGTTCCAACTTTAAAAGCAACGGGGGGCATCAGCGAATAATACGGGAGGAATAAATGAAACACCTTACTTTGTTTTAATGTCAGCTCCCAAGCATAGCTGTCTGTGACTCTCATCTGAGAGATAAAAACAATGAATGGAAGAAAAGTTGACAAAAAAAATTAACCAGAGCATTTGGTACTGATTGCATTTATACATAATTTATGGATTACAATGGGTAAATCAAGTGATGTATTTATAAATTTAAGTGCGTAATCTATATGCATCAATGCTGACAGATTCATTCTCACTTGTCCGTTTGTTTATCACAGCGTTAACTTGCCAAAAGTCTTTTCCGTGTATAAACCCCTGGGGCTGGTTTCAGAAAAACTTCTTAAAGCTATAGAGCATCATATTTTCATCTAAATGGATGTCCTTCATGGACAAGCCTTTGCTAAATGAGTTCACGCATTGCTAATGAAATCTCCTTTACATTTCAAAATATATGAAGTTTTTGTATGTTATAACATTCCTGCAATGCCAAGAGGATGCAGTACTGCACTTGCCACCGCCATTTAACACTCTGATAACTTAAATATGAATACATAATTCCTATCCATCCATCCATCCATTTTCTACCCGCTTATCCTGTTAAGCGGGGGGCTGGAACCTATCCCAGCAGCCTTTGGCAATTGGTGGGTTTCACCCTGGACAGGTCACCAGTCCATCGCAGGGCCAACACATAGAGACAGACAACCATTCACACTCACAGCCACACCTACGGTCAATTTAGAATATCAATCAGCCTCGTCCCCTCTTGATGTCTTTGGACTGTGGGAGGAAGCTGGAGTACCAGAGAGAACCCACACAGGAACAGGGAGAACATGGAGACTCACACAGAAAGATCCCGTGGACTTGAACCCGGAACCTTCTTGCTGTGAGGTGACAGGGCTAACCACTGCTCCACCATGCAATATAAACATTACCACCTTAACTACCAAATTGGTAGTTATATTGGTAATGTTAATTTAAAGAAAAATGTTATTTATCTTAATTACTCATTTTATTTGAGTGCTTTGTGTCAGTTTGTTCTTTGTTGTTGTCATATGGTATATGAATAGAAAACTGAAACCTTACCAGCACAACTTTTACAATTACATCACAAATACAATTATATATTCAATGATCTTTTTTTTTGTGTGTGCACCAATTATTTAAAAAAACACCAGTTTTACAGTTGTAAAAGCATCGACACATTATTTTATCAAATGCATCCAAACACAAAGTAAGAAAACTCTAATCCTACATTTCTAATTTCCCAGATGGGTAGGAACCCCATCCAGAGCGCCGGGTGTTATGGGATCCTTCAGTCTGTACAGGAAAACCCAGATTCGGCCATGGAAAAATTAGACTTTTCCGTAAGTAATCAGTGCTCTACCTTTGTGAGAAGAACATCCCAAGGCTCCTCTTTGCAACTTATTTACTCGCTTCTCTGTGTATCTCTCTCTACAGGACATCGCAGTGACCCAGGATTTTGAGGAATTGTACACGATAGTGAAAGAAATATTTCCTGTGCTTACAGTCAATCACGGGGGCAGAGTTGGTACATTCAGAAAAGCAAAGGCTTGAAAAGTGTCATCGTTGTATTTCTATGACAGAAATCATGGAATAAGTCTTGTCAAAACAACAGCAGATGACCCAAAAGCACGGGGGTCATTTCTTTGATATGTCTTTGCAAAAGTGGGACATTTGGATTTAGACAAACTGCATAATCAATATCCAATTACTTAAAAATAAAGACAGAATTCAATAGAGCTTTGAAAAGTTTCTGGTATTTGTTGGCAGAGAATATAGTGTTGTTTTCGATCACTGGACACAGGCATACAATACAGGTATTATTGAGTACGTTTCTGTTTGAGGTGTGATCTGATTTGATGTTATATAATGTCAGTGGGTAGAATGATGGCGAGGATCAGAGAGCACCACATCGTGTATGAAAAGAAGTGAAAGTGGGTTGCACAAAAAGCATTTAAGTACTGCATGACTAGTCTAATAGAGAAACCAGCGGTAAAAGAAGAGTCTGCTATTAGATAAGAGATGTGTTTACTGCAGCAGGACAACACAGTAAAACACAGTATGTTTCAAATGGTGCACCCCCAAAATATCGTTTTATAGATTTTAATTAGTTATAATTATGTTTCGGTCTCAACACGAATTGATTGATTGTTTGGTTGAGTAAAATTCTGAAACGTGAGACGTGTAGCCATAATTGTTTATTATTTTTCTTCAAAGCAATAATAAAACATTTTAAACTACTTAAATTAGAAATACTTACAAATACTGACAGGAGAAGCATCCCATTCGTACATTTTTAAAGCTGGAACCATGGCACATTTGCGCATGAAATATAATGATGATGATGATGATGATGAAGTTGTCAAACCTCTGTCAGTCAGTGAGGTGTTTCACGAAAGCAGTAACTATAACTCTTTTTAAAAAATCATTGTAAAATATTCCTAAGACAAAAGAAAGAAAAAAGTAAAAGAAAATGGTGAGTAGCTTACAATTACCTCTAATTTGACGTCTTTTGTGTTGCATTCAAATGCAACTTGACTGTATGACACAAGGTTTTATAAAACTTCTAGTTCCAGTGTTGTGAATATATCTCAAGAGACTCACCTAGAATAGCTCTTGGGGAACATGAGCCCATTTGAATGCAGCATACTTACATTCCTCCACCAGTAAGACATTTATGCAGTAACTTATGGACACATTCTACTGCCAACAACAGACGGTACCTGATGAGATATGGACAGAGCAACTGTGAGCTCCTGTTTTGAACAACCTGTTGGTAAGTGGATTCCCATTTTGAGGATTTATAGTATATTCAGAGAATACAGTGAATCTGAAGAGGAGTAAGGGGTGAGTCTGACCGTCCGTTCTAAACAACTGTGATGGGACTCACTCCTGTCACTCAAAAACAACACACCATTAATTATGTATAATTTTATACTGATATAATCTAAATGGCTGAGGTCAAATCCATCAAGTCGTCTTGAAAGAGAATATGAACTGCAACCCAGATATCAAACATGTTTTGGGTATTAAATATGTTTAACTGTTAAACGGTAATTTTTAACTGGAGGTCAGTTGAGATTGACCTCACTTTAGGAGCCGAGCGGCCTCTTGAGGAACTGCAATTTTTTTTGCATTTGGCATGATTCTTTTTTTAAATTTTACAAAGGGAACCATCAAGAACAACCTACATAGAGTGAGGACATAATGTAATCAAGTAAGCCACAATCAAAGCTGTGTTTTTCCTGAAATGAAATGTCAAAGCGGTTGCTGTGAAATGCCATGTTGAATAAAATACAAAAAAAAAAAATCAACATGACTTAGAAGTAAATGCTTGATCTTTCGGAGGCGCACTCAACTAATCAGGTCTGATCGATTGTGCCTATTGATCATCGTTGCGTCACACCGTTTAAATCTCCGGCGGGTTAAACTGGTTTGTTTAGCCGTCACAGCACCACAGCCTTGGGTAAAACATTAACTAAACCCAGGAGTGTGGGTTTACGTGTCAGAAGAGGCTTTTCTTTTTCTTTTTTTTTTAGTCAACAGAGAAAGATGGCGACCAGCATTATGTTGCCCAAAGGACTACATATGTGGTACAGATATTCTTTGAATCTGCGTCAAGTGGCCAGGTAAGAATTATTTTATGTGTTAGATTTATAGATGGGCCTCTGCTCTTATTTTTGCTTTGAAAGTCGGCTGGGGACTGTATGCTGTATTTTGGAACTCCCTTCTCTTACTGTAGACCCATCTTTATCATCGGTATGCTAGCTAGCGTTAGCTATCGAGAAATGGAACTCGCGGGCTACCGTAAACAAGGCTAACTTGCTGCCTTATTCGCCGGGTTTTAAAGTTGTAAACTTGTGTATTTTCTGATTTTATAATAAAAAACACACATTGCATTTTCGAGCTCTAGCAAAAAATACTATATATATATATATATATATATATATATATATATATATATATATATATATATATATATATATATATATATATTGTGTGTGTGTGTAGAGACGAAACTCATTATTAACAAGAACTGGCATTTTTCCAGTTTTAATCATTTGCCGGACTCCTGAACTTTGTCCTCGTAAGCTACTCTGGTTGTATCAGCCTTGTTAGCAACTTGTCACGACCGCACGTACATTTCCTCCATAGTTGTTCTAAATAAACAAGTGTTTGCTGTTGTAGAAAGGGTACCAGAGGGAAAGGATTTCTAATTATAGCTCCCAATTAAAGCTATTCGCCCATGAGGTTATTAAAAGGGACTTCCCATTGACCTTGAAAGTTTGTGTATTATTGAATAATGACAGGGAGCTTTTAAAAACTTTGAATTAACGAATGACTTTGAAAGTTCTTAATTTTGTCATGCATATATGATGTAGCTCCTTTTATCCATAAGTGTCCATATACCTGCCAAAAGCTCTCTGGATCTGAACTTTTCTCTTTTTTTTCTAATCCTGTGGAAAATCCAGTAATTGGGGTTAATTTGGACATTAAAGAGGTTTTAAGTGGTTTCATCAGGATTTGTTTTGACTTAATTTTAAAAAGCCACACACGTCATTTAAATATCCTTGGATTTGTTGTCCAACTGAGTTCTGTGAAAGCCGTGTTTAACACCGCATAAGAGTGAACACTATAGACACGTTCTTTTTAACCGACAGTCTGCTTCCCGATGTCTTTTCTGTATGTCAATATTATTTGTCATTTCTATGCCATAATTGGGGATTTTTATTTGAGGTTTAATAACATATTTAACTGGCATTTTTTGCTTGTTATGGAGATTTTTTTATTATTATTATTTAGCCTGAATTTGCTTATTTTTTTATCTTAGGGTTGTGGCTTTATTTTCATATTTATTTAGCCTTATGCTGCTGTTAGTAGTTTACGTTTAAATTTTCTTAGAAGAGCTCTTGAAAGTACAGTCAACCCATGACAAATATTGTCTTATTTCTGTGCTCGGCAATATTCAAATAAGCGATCGGAGCATCTTACATGGCAACAATCGTTCTTATAATGAGTGATAGTCTCCTTTTATCCATTCCAGAGTGGGTGAAAGTAAGATTGTTTCTGAAGAGACAAGCTATGACGTTTAACCCACTCACTAATACACTATGCATGTTTTTCACATCAAAGGATATTAGCATGCTGTTATTTAACCACACATATCTCCAGTGTTCCTTGTAAGCTTTTTTAATATTGACAACTTTTCTGTTTTCTGTTTTTGCCTTAAGCCCTAGTGAAACTTTCTTTCTTGTTATTTCTGTGTAGGAGGTTTTCAGAGAGCAGTGACAAAGGCTGGTTCGGTTCCTTATTTGTGCACAAAGTCGATGCCAGGAAAGATGCCCACTCCAACCTGCTATCAAAGAGAGAGACCAGCAACCTGTACAAAATTCAATGTAGGCACAAGAATTTTTACTTGCTTACAAGTGAATTATATTTTTTTTTGTATTTTCAAGGCTAGGAATGTACTCCTGAATTAATGCTTGATTTTCAACATCTGCTGTTTCATCTGCACAGTTACTTATGTAGACCCAAGAAAATCATTAAAATTATCCTTATTCCATACTCCTTATGGTGAAGTCATACAATCGAAATTTAATATGAGAATGCCGTAAACAGAAGTCAGAAAACTTCACAGTTGCATTCACAGTAACTATGTAGATGCAGTAAAAGTTCAAGAGTTTGGAAAGATTTGGTTAGTTACCTTGAATTTAAAAAAACAAAAACAGAAAAACTCTTGCACATTCCCCTCAAGACTCGAAATTAGAGGGATAACATTAATTAATGATGCTTCTCGACCTTCATCAGATTATTAAGGTCTGTATTCCAAAAGGTCATAAATAAAAGATATCCCTCTGATTGCAAGTGTGGGGGTAGGAGTTTGCTTTGTTCATTGCTCACGGCAACAGCAACAATCTTGTGGATGTGTTTCAGTGCATAAAATGTGCTTATATTTTACTTGTACAAACTGTACGAACTCTGTATTTTGTACATTCACTTATCTTGGGTGTTGAATTCTACAGTAGTGGTGTCCATTAAGAAAAAAATACATTTTCATATCAAGTTTCATGAATTGTATACGAATCAAATATTCCTCAGTGTCAATATTATGTCAGAGATGCAGGGATGACTCTTGGATCTTTTACAGTAATATTGCACAATGACATTTTTGATAATTATCAGAAATGCGGAAATAATGGTGGGTAAAGGTAGTTATTAGAGGGGCGAGAACAGTCTGCTAAGACCAGAAAATGACGACATTGTAGTGAAATTCAGCCTTTGAAGTAGGAAAAGACTGACGTGTTATACATATAATGATATTCAAAATGTAAAACCGTTATCTAATATCAGTCAATATTTTGCCCAGTTGCACTGTAGAGACACATTATTTGAAATTATAACATTTTTCATCACCCTCAAAAACACATTTTCCTTTAATTTTATTTACTTATAATATTGCCAATGCAGTGAAACCATGATATTTTCGGAGGCAGTGATCACACCATACCGTGGCAACGCTAAAATGTTTGTTTCCCGTGTGCATTATGTTCCAAAGGGTTAGATACCAGCAACTGCACTGCATCACATCATAATTAAATGGATTCAGTTTAGAACAGTGCTTCATCCATTTATATTTACAGAAAACCAATTAAATGGATCATTTTGATCAAGTTAAATCCAAACTGGCTTCTGTGGCCAGAGCAAAGTGAATGTGCTCCCCAGACGGAGCTGTGCCGAGTGATCTAGGAGCGTCCTTAGAACTGCGTCTGCCGCTTGTAGAGAAATCTATCATTACCCCTGGCTTTGATCTTTTCATGCCGTACATCATACCATGTAGGGATTTCATTTTGAACCCTCTTATCGGCCGTAGCCTATAACCTATTGAAAGTAAATCAGTTTTGTGTGTAGAAGTCTGAATCAGAGTGTGAAATTACTTTGTTGAAGAATTTGATTGTTGCTTGTATTTCCAAAAAGAAAAAAAAAAAACCCAATCAATTTCTACTTTCTTTCTTTCTTTTTCAGTTCACAACGTCAAACCTGAGTGCCTAGAAGCATATAACAGTCTAGAGTGAGTCTCCCTTGCCCCTCTATTTTTCTCTCCCTGCTTTTAACCTCCACTAATCAAATTAATTTTTTCTTGTTTGCCATAAAAATGTGGTGGACAGATGAGGTAAGCTTAGAGTCAAGGAGCAGCTAATTAGATTTTGTTGATAATGCTGTTCTGAGATTTCCCCCATTAACAGGATGGACTTGATTCCACACTGTAATGGTACTCTTGCAGATTCATAAGATTAATCTAGCGTTAAATTGAAGTCATAGGAATAATGTCTTTCGGTGTAACAGAACTTTGGATAATTGTGGACTTCAGTCTCTCTTAGTGCCCTCTAGTTGTTCATCTTGATGAGAGAGAGCAGGAAAATATCATAAACGTCGGCACATTCACACCACCACTGTGAAATCTTCATACGTTGTGTTTCTGTTTTCTGATGGCTTTAGGGCTGAGGTGCAAAGTAGGCTCCATCATGACCAGGACTACCCTTGTGAGGTTGTAGGAAGCTGGAATACCTGGTATGGGGAACAGGACCAAGCAGGTACAGTAAATGGCAGTGTAAAAAGAAAACAGAATAAGAAGAGTAACCCTGAATTGATCCCCGCCAGTGATTGTGACGAACAACATTCATTGTTTAGAGTCAAGGCCACACAAATGTTGGCGTTTGGCAGAAAGCGTTTTACGTGTCACAGAACTATCAGATTTGCCATCTTTAGGTACATTTTCTGGTACATTCAGTGACAGCGATCGCCTGTGATGGAGCTGCTGTTTCTTGTGTCATTCATTCCACAGTGCTACAGTGTCATCTGCTGTTTTTTTATTTGCAGTACATCTGTGGCGGTACAGGGGGGGCTACCCTGCCTTGACTGACTGTCTGAAGAAGCTGAATAAAAACAAGGTAATACCATTGCAACAACTCAGTGGAGCGACCCAGCTAATATTCAGAGGGCAAGATTATAGACGCTTTTATCTTGTATTTGCAGAGTTGTTTTCAGTCACTCTGTGCAGCATGTGTGTGCAATACACCTTTTTTTCTCCCCCCCTTTAGGAATATTTAGAATTTCGAAAAGAGAGAGCAAAAATGTTGATTTCAAGACGGAATCAACTTCTCCTGGAGTTCAGTTTCTGGAATGAACCTCTGCCCAGACCAGGACCAAGCATCTATGAAATGCGAACTTACTACCTCAAGGTAGCTATGTGTCACATCATAAAGTTACATGTGTCCCAATTAATTCTGAAGGGTCGTCCACACCAAAAATGAACCATAATGAGGCACACAGAAGCATGTAGTGTTCACTCTTCTCCTATTCTTAATGTTCATATTCTGAAGTAGAATAAAAGCTAAATGGAGAGCTTTAAAAAAAGGTTTTTCCTTTACCTGCCCACAAAATATATCCGCTTCTTCATTCATTTTTTTTAAGGCAGTGCATCTCAGTACCTTAAATAAGCTGGTAATAAGTTTTTCTTAGCCGTATTGCAAATGTGTCATTTAATGGAATGGTCGCACAGCTAAATAAAACAAACATATTTTTAACTGTCAGTTCAGCCTCACAGACGGGAAGCAAAGCCTGATGACTCCTTGCTCCTGACAACTGTTGTCTACCCCTTGTAACAGCTTTGCTTCCTGTCTGTAAGCCAAAATGGAGGGCTAAAGTAACTCTTGTTCTGTACAAGAAGGGATTTGGGCATAAGAACCTCTCATGACTAAGGATTTGTGTCTTCTGACAAATTGAACGTGGCATTTTGCAAACTTGGATGGATTTTGATTGCCTGATTTATCATTGATGAAATTATTCTGAAAGGGATCCAAATGTGGTCTTGGACTCTGCATTCCACTTATTTGAGCTTTTGATTTTTAACTACTTTACTATTTTTTTTAAACATCTTTTTCTAGTTATTCCCTCTTTGTCCGGATGCCCCGTCAGTTCAGTAAGCTCATGGTCCATCACCTTTTTGCAGTTTTGGGGGTTACAGTTTCTGTTGTGTTTTGTTTTGTACATTTGGCAGAAAAAAAGCATCCCCAGTAAATGATGGCAAAACAGAACAACAATCTCACTTTAATTGGTCACTTTCAGCCATTTCGCATAACTCCTAAAACGACTCAAACAGCAGCACACGGAACTGCCAGAACCTGTTCAGACCTACACAAACTCACTAAGGTGTTGGCAGTTTTGGCTCCTGTCTAGAGCTCCAGTGCCACCCAACTGGCAACAGCTTCACATACGCAGTGGGTTGTGAAGGTGATTTAACTATTGCAGTGTCTTATGGTGGCAGTTGTAATGTAAAATAAATAAAAAGGGTCGGTGTCTGGGGAAGTGGGGTTCTCCGTGTTTGTGTTGTCTCGTGCTTTGGGGTTTAGGTTTCTCTCATATACACACTGCCCTCTGATGGACGAAATAATGAAGATCATCAGAGGATTGCTTATTTTCCCCCTAAGTCATTTTTTTCAATTTTTTCATAAAACACACAGAAATGGAGACCAAAAACATCATAAGGAGTTGATTTAAGGAGGAAAAAAATTGTCAACAAATGGGTTGGGCAATTATTTTAAGAAGGTGATGTTGTGTTTCCTTGTTGATCCCATGAATTGTGTGCAAGTTGAAGCGTGGCAATTTTTTTTATTTTCTCTTACAAAGTTCAGCTTTTTGCATTTCTATCACACTGCCATTTTACTTTTTTTTTGGGGGGGGGGGGGTTGCCAGTAACCTTGACAAAGAATGATGCAGTTTTTCCATCCTTCCCGCCAACTGTTGCTCTTACATCAGCATTTCGACTGTAAGTTCTGGCATATTTCCGGCAATCATGGCGTTGCCAAAGATATTGGTGTCTGTGTGACTTTCACTTCCTTAGTCATAGCTGACTCATCACGACAAAGGGTTAACTGTTAATAAATCAAAATGTGTGTATAATAAACTCTTACACACTGCAATGATGAGACCTTTGTGCAATACAAAGTTGTTTTTTTTGGGGGGGGGGTGATCGTGATGATGCTGTCGCTGCCTTAAAAAAACAAGCTGTGAAATTGTTGTCGAACTGGTTAGACTCTGTTGTTTCATCTTTTACAAGTCTCGTTTCGTTATAAAAATTCCTGGTTATGCAATATGTAATTAACCACACCGAGACCTGGAGAAGTTTTTGAAAACTATATAAAACCAAAGACTTGTGGAAAATCATGGAAATTAGCTTCACAAATACCTGAATTATCATCTCACAATAGTTTACTTGGTTTATGTCACATGAAACCTCGTAGCTTGGCATTCATTTGATTTAAATATGTGCAGGTAAAGTTGAACACAGATTTCTTGGTTTAATTTTTCATGAAAATGTCCTCAAAATCATAAGATTTTATTTGGAAACATGTACAAACCTTGATTGCTGTTTTTGTTTTTTTTAATCGATACGCTTGCATGCCAAAATCATCTCAATGATGGTCCTCGTCTATGTTTCACCTTTCTCACATTCGTTTTCAGCCAGGAACCATGATTGAGTGGGGCAATCACTGGTAAGCTTGGTTTGCTTCCTATCTCAGTTTTTTTTTTTTTTAAATGTCTCAAACAGTGCAAGAGTCCAGTATTCAGGTTATCAGGCTATCATTGGAAATAATGTCTCTCCCGACAGGGCCAGAGCAATCAAGTACAGACAGGAAAACAACGAGGCAGTGGGTGGCTTCTTCTCACAGATTGGTGACTTGTACGTCGTTCATCACTTATGGGGTGAGTATATACATTTACTCTTTGCAGACTGAGGTTTAACGCAAGCACAAACATTATTCCTACTTCCCTCAGTATCTTTAACTGCTTTGCTTAGGAATATTCCTAATAATTAAAGCTGCTTTTATGACACTTGGTTCGGTTTGTTGTGTTTCAGCCTATGAAAGCCTCCAGTCTCGAGAGGAAACGAGGAATTCTGCCTGGCTGAAAGAGGGATGGGATGTCAATGTGTATTATACAGGTAGGAGACACCTAGGTAAAATGTTCAGGTGTTAAAATAACCACTGTGCTGCAGGCCTTGTGACAGTGACAAATATGCAATAGCACGTACCATAGATGTGTTCACCTCAGTGATATGCAGACGGGGTAGCCTAGAACAAAGTGGCAAAGGAGATTTGACAGTTATGAATGATGCTGTGAAATGTCACATTTTCTCCAAATATTGCAGTAGATGTTTTTATTGGCCAACATTTGTATAATTAGGTATTATGTTGCTGTTTGTCTCTGCCAATCTTAATTAGGGCCTGAGCCAGAAGGTACTTCTGGCGAAGACCCTATTATGTTTGCTTCATACTTTTTAACTTGTTATTGCTCTGGGAAAGTAGGTTTTCTTTTTACATTTCACCAAATTTTGTTTAATTTACATGCTTTGTCCAACTCTAACACGAGTCATCATGTCAAAGCGCGACAAGGTGATAGAAATGAGCTGATTCTGAAATGGGGACAGATAAATCAGCGACAGACAACTTGTCAAAGCTTAAGTATAAAGTTTGAGCAATAAAGTCAAGTGAGAGCGGAGGGAGTGATTGATGCCCACACACACACACACACTGGTCTTGATTATGAAGTTATTTGATGAGTTCATTCTGCGTTTCGGCTCACGTTTATTCAGTTAATAGTTACGTTTAGTACATGTGCAGCTACTTTTTCATAAAGCATTCAAGCTTGGGCGGCATGGCTCAGGGGTAGAGAGGCCGTTTAGCAACCAAAAGGTCGCTGGTTCGATCCCCGACCCTGGTGACCATGTGCAAGTGTCCTTGAGCAAGATACTGAACCCATAATTGCTCCTGATGAGTAGGTTGGCGCCTTGCATGGCAGCCTCCACCATCAGTGTGTGTGTGTGTGTGTGTGAATGAGATGACACTGTAAAGCGCTTTGAGTACCGCTGAGGTAGAAAAGCGCTTTATAAAACTGAGTCCATTTACCATTTACTTAAAACAGTGAATCTGAGGGAAAAGGATCATAACAATACATGGGTTAATCTGTGACAAACTGGAATAAATAATCCAGGTGCTTCAGTTCATTAGAGGCCTTATATTATAACATTTGCCAGTCGCTAAGACCTGCCACCTTAGTGCTCTGCTGCTCAGTCAAACCAACCATCAACTCAGTGACCTGACAAAAATGGAGGCTGTCAGTATGAGGAAAAATGACCAAAGAGCTTCCACACGATTTTTGGAGACACTTGATTGACTGTGCAGCCTACTGCATATTTTAATCCACCAGAGATATTTGGCTCTGTTGAGGTGTGGTTTTGGAAACGGGATGAAATATACGCCATTAGCCAGCATCTCAGAATGCCACGTACATCATTCAAAAGTTTTTTCCAACTTGTAAAAAAGCAAATGCAAGTCACGATTACTAATGCTTGTCTATGGAGCGCTGAACTCAGGACGTCCGAGTGTATTGCGAACCAGCTGGTTCATATGAGTTCATGGGCGGGCCAGTTATAATTGGATATAATTGCAAAATGAAGTATTCATGTTAAACTGCTTCTCCTCTTCTTTCCTTAGTGTCTTTGATCAGAAGCATGGAGTCTAGGATAATGATTCCCACCAAGATTTCACCTTTACAGTGATGCAATAACTGAAACGGTCAACATCTCAATGACATAATGATCTCATTCACCTCCTGCCAGAACAAGGGTACTGATTGCGCATTGTTAGTGACTGATCTGTGTTATTTACCAAGCAAAAGAAAAACCCAAAAAACATTGCATTCTTTATTAGCAGCTGACCAATCAGTCCTGAACATTAGCATTTTTTTTTTTTTTGCATTAAGAATCCCGAAATACTGAATTTTCCAGAGTTTCAAACATGTGAGAGAAGGATCAACTGACACATGGAAATGAATATTAGTATTATATTATAGAGGGAAATGTACAGTGATTGTGTAGAGCTAAATGCAGAAATGTTCATGAACTTTGTTTTTAATCACGAATCATGGTAAAAGACCATGTTTGTGTTTGTCATAATGGAGAACAGTCTCCTCACAGCAAACTTTACGGTGTGATTGTTCTTTTATGACTGGAGATGAGCCGAACCGACTTTTACAATTTTGACTGTGACACAACTGTTTGATGAAATAAAACCTGGCCCAGTTCCTCAAGCTTTGTAGCCCCAATACCTTTCCATTAATTAATTCAGCAAAATGTGGAAATAAGAGGTATGTGTGTGCAACTTCTGGGACGAAGCGATAAATTCAAAATAAATAAAAGCTGAATGCGTGCATGCAGGAAAAAAAGGCACCATTGTCTTTATCATTGACAGAAATCTGTTCTAAAGGTGTTGTATAATAATACATGCTTGTAAACAAAATGATTGCATAAATCTGCGTTTTACATAAACATTTTACAAATCCGATGTCTGGTCTGGTGCATAAATTTGTACTTTTCCAAGCAACAAAACATTTGATCTCTGTAACTTCATAATCCAGCTACTCCAGCTTCCTCCCACCGTCCAAAGACATCACGAGGGGATGAGGCTTGACCGTAGGTGTGGCTGTGAGTGTGAATGGTTGTCAGGCTTGAAAGGGGCTTAAATGTGTTTGCCCTGTGATTGACTGGCGACCCGTCCAGGGTGAAACCCGCCTCACGCTCAAAGGCTGCTGGGATAGGTAGAAAATGGATGAATGGAAGTTGTCAAGAAATGTGATCTAACTATTAAGAAGAGGAATTAAGATATAATTAAAGCTGCAAGCAGCGTTGTTAGGGCCTGAACCTCCTCGCGCCCGCGGCTGGGCGGCATATATTTCACCAAATCCAATGGTGTAAGTATGACAGCAGAGGGACTTGTAGTTCAGGAGACAGAAGACTCAGTGTGAGGCCTAAGGTGAGTGCAGAGCTGAGAGCTGGCCCTTTAAGAGCCCCTCCCCCTCTCCTCCCTGTCACCTGTGTCAGCTTGGAGAGCAGAGCAGGATTTTTCTGAGTTTTTGGTAGGAAAAAGTGTCATAAATTGTCAGATGATGGTCCAAAGTGGAATGTAACACCATATTTTAGTAGGGATTTTTGTCAGGAATTCAATGGTGTGTTTTTTTTTTAACGTGTGAGTTTTAGTTTAGACTTGAGAACCATGTTTTTGAGAGTATGTCCTGTGAGAGGCCTCCCCATTGGTTTCCATTGTATGTGAAAAATGTGTCTCCAAATTTGAGGCCTTATAAAATCCAAACCGTCTGAGTTATATAAAAACTTTTAATAATTTTTGATCCTCAAAGTTTCTTGAGTCATGTGTTAAATTTTGGAAGTGATACCATTAACGCCCAAGGAGGAGATAGCGTTTTGTTGGTGGTGTGTAAATATATCACATTTTGACAGTTTTTACCATTTTGTGGACTTCCTGTTGGATTGAGGTTACGCGTGTCAGCGTATGATTTGTGCATCTTGATGAGACGAATAATTTGGTGTTGGTCCCATGTGTACACGACAATCCGAGGAGCATTTACGGACAGAAACGTGTTTACGTCTCCCTAGGTGGCGCTATTGAGTTTTCAGTTTTTGTTTTTTGATTGATTTTTTGCCAGACCTGATTAGCGTGCAAAAATTTGGTGAGTTTTCGAGCGCGTTTAGGGGGTCATTTTTAGCATTAGTGTTTTGAGTGTGTTGACCGAACTCAATCGGGTCTTCGCCCCGAAGCCTCCGGGCTCAGGCCCTAATGATAGACTATGTGTAAGCCTGCTAGTGTGTGGGGGTGTAATGTCTCTGTGTCCTGCCATTGACAGATCTTATTGACTTCATTGGGACTAAAATATTTACTTAACTCTGACACTGGTACATATTGGTTTTGAAGCTCTTTATAAACCCCTTACTGATAGACTGAGATGTAGTTTATTTTATTTACTAATATGTTTTTCCATTTCTAAGCGCTTCTACTCTTCCTACTTTTTTGCAGAAGTTTTGTTTATTTTATGGAAGCGAGCAGTCGATCAAATTTTATTCTGCTAAACTGTGAATAGCTAGCTCAGCTTCTGACAAAGCATCTGTTCTATCTACTATTAATAAATAACCAAATCATTACAATATGCTTGCAAATAAATAATTAAAATAATATTTTAGTCCAAGACTAAACTTCATTCGAACTCTTTGGGCCAAAAACATTTCAAGGCTCACCACAAAGAAACAAAGTTAGTTTCCTTCAAGAAAACATTAAATGTTTAGACTGGAACTGGACTATTTACAAGCGTGGTGAGGATGATTCTGTATTATGAAAACAAACAAGGGCATTTGATACAGGGCTAAAAAAAATTCAAACCTTTTGATTAGCAAGTAGTCCAAACTGTCCAAACAATTATCTTCCTACCAGTGTTTTGAAGGCTGAAACCGTGAGCCGGAAGTGGAGTCGTGTATCTCCGCCACCTTGGTCTTGACTGCCGAGCGTCAAACCTGTCGCTTTAAGAGAAGGGGGCGCGTCGTTTTCTGGGGCTGTCCCTTTTATTTGAATATACAGTAGTTGAACAGGGCTGGAGTCGGGTTGCGTCGGATGTTTTTCGTCTTAAGAGGAGGGGACGTGCACGGCGGAACGTGGTGTTGGTGGAAGTGGTGTTGGTGGAGGTGGTGGCTACGGTTAATGTCCCCGCTGGAGCTCCTCATCAGGCCTCTGTATAACATTTGAATGTTATACCACTCGGATAGGAAGACGTTCATTCCACCGCATGCACACATTCGGGACACCGCTACCGAAAACATGGACTTGCACATATTGGACCACAGGCTCCGGGTCACTAGCATATCCAAGAACGGGCTGGTGAATTTCACTCATCCCCTGATAAAACTGATATTTCTCCGGAACCGGACACGGTAAGAATTCGGGCTCAGATGGATGTAGTGCTCGGTGTGAATCAGTACTTCAGCTAAGGCTACTTTTCACTCAGTGGGGGGCAGTGAATGAATTAGGTTGTTTGTCTGTACATGTCCTGCACTGCCTCCCACAATGACTTGCAGTGTTAGTTTATGAAAACTATTTAGCAGACGAACGTTACATGAGTTGTTTTAAAGCTACAAGGATATGATTGCATCCACAATTTCCATCTTACACATTGACAAGTATGTAATTGCAGCCCTAGAATTATTCGTAATAGCATAAAGGAATTCTCGCTATACATGGATATTTACATAAATTGGAACAGCTGTTGTAATGATTAATAATAATCAAAAATAGTACAAAGCATTCAGTTGTCCTCCAGTGTTTTAATCAACCTTCTCTCCTCCACATGGCTTCCCAGAGAGGGGGCTCAGGGGTCAAATTTGGCTCACCATGAGGTTCACTTTAGCCCACGAAGTGTAAAATTAAACCAAAAATTGACAAATAATCTTCAAGTCAATAACACACAAAATGATGAAGTTAACATTAGTGTTTATGCTATTTTGTGTGGTGAAATTATTATTATTATTATTTTTTACCTCATCTAAGAAAAACTGAAGAGGCAGAAGCTGTAGCACACACACGAAAGGCACTGGAACAACTCAATATGTGGTTGCTTTTGGCCCAGCGGCTCACCAGTAACATTTTGGTTTTCGCCCTCAAAGAGAAAAGGTTTGTGCACTCCTGCTCTTGTACAACTCTGCCTTTAACTGACCCCAAATCATCATCTACATCTCACAAGTTCACATGTTGACATAAGGACCAGTTTTCACGTAATCCCCTGGTCTGGATTAACTGAGAACTGCTATTGTTATGTAATTGTTTGTTGCTCTGGCTGCTCCACATATGCATGGAGATGTGAAGTGCTGCCACCGGCCGATCCCCCAGCTTCAAAGGGGAGATTTGACAGATTGTCCTCACCGTTCGCGCGTCAGCTACACAGGAGTCCTCACTAAGAGTCAGTTTACATGAAAACAGCCACTTGGCTGAATGTCTCGTTGATTCTGGCATTCAGCAATAATCCATCACCTCATGAGATTCAAATATCTTTCTGTCAGTACTGGATAATCTAGTAGGTACTGTAGTTCATGTCAAAAGTGAACACTGTGTTATGGCTTCCACTACCTTATAAAGACCTGTTGAATGGAGAACTTGTAATGATGAACCACAGTTGCATCAGTATTTCTTAAGTTTATTACAGACTCATAGTGACTAATCTCCATGATTGCCAACCCACTGGAGTGCATCATGTTAAAGGTATGAATTAATGCCTTCATTTAAACAGGGCCTATTGAAGTGATTGCGATCCACATTTGGTGGATGTCTCCTCATGTTTAGTTCTGCGTATTTTCACACGAAGAGTTATTGTGTTATGTTCCTTTTTTGCGATGATCTAAAAGAGACCAGATGAGAACCCAAATGGAACTTTTTGGACAAATTTTGGTTTCAAAGTCTCTGAGGAATGGCCTGATGTTATCAAAGTAGTCATGTTGGATAATCTTGATGTCAGTATTCAATAAAACTTTCTGATTATGTATGTATTTTGCGGTAGTGTAGCAGCTCTACCAGGTTTGTCATCTGTTTTTGCACTGGAAAAATACAGTGTTCATGCACAGTCCTTTCTAATTAGATCATGAAAACATTGCCAACAGGGGGCGCTCCATGTCCTCAACATACACACCATGATAATATTTAAACAAACAATATCACAGATTTGATTTCTTATTCAGATACTCGATTTCCACTACACTTGCAACATCTTCACGTTGTCCCTTTATTCCCCGTGATCATGATGCTGTTGAACATCTTCACGTTGTCTCGCTCATTTTCCTTTGGCTTGTTTTTGGCTGATTGAGGAATTGAGGAACAGGTTGCCAACAGCATTCAGGAGCACCTAATCAGCAAACAAAGTGACAGGCCTGATTGGAGAGATGACCACGCCTACTAAAGTTAACCAAGACTGTGTATGAAAGTTACTGAAAGTAAAGCACAATTAACTATTAATCTGGAAATCGAAATGAGGGATTATCATTTTGTTGGTAGGAGCATCCCACAATGCAGTGCAGCAGGGGTGCCAAGACTCTACCTGCTTCCAGCTTACTTGGAGACTCTCAGGAAATGATGTAATAGCTTGCTGTGCAGTGCATAGGAATAGATCCATACTGTAGTTTATGTACTCAAAAGTTTTGGTTAGCAGATCATACTATGTGATTCTGTCTTTGAAGTGTGGATCCGTGAGAGAAGGAGCGTCTCTCGCTTTTACTTTCTCCAGGATGACTGATTGACTGCCTGGAATAATGTTGGCTGCTGTGGCATGGAAGTGTTTTGCCTACTTTTCCCTTTCCCTTTTCTGTATTGGGATTGTTTTGTGTTTTCTCTTTCCTCTATAGGCGATGCAGCATGGGGAGTGGTGCAGGATTGGGCTCACTGCAACCCAAAACAATCATGTAGCAAAAACAAGTCTGTCGGTTCTCCCCCTTCTCCGGCCCCAGCTATTCATTAGAGATCCAGGGAATGTGTACCAAGTGATTTCAAAGTGGTCCTGTGCAGACTTCTTGGTAATGACTTCTCCAAGCAGTTCCTATGTCTGTGCGGTGCTGGGAATGACTGCAGTTTGAAGGTGTTGTCGAGAAACCGAGGCTCTTCTTGGAGGTTAGGAAGGTGGAGTTTAGCTAAAAGATATCAGCAAAGTCAAAGACCCTCAAATGTGAGCTGATTTGAGGGCGTAGTACACAGCGGTAGCTTCCGGGTCGAGAGTGTCAAGCCAAAGCTGAAGTGCCTCAAATGTGTATTCTTTCTAATGGCCTGCAGGGGGAGACTCCACAAGTTGCAAAAGGTGGAATCGCTCTGACATCTTTGAGAAAATTTGCACACCTCTCGCTTGATATCTTTTTTTTTTATTGAGTTCATATGAATCTCAAGCTTGTAAATTATTGCCCTAATTAGAAAAAAGAAAGAAAAAAACAAACAATTAGAGGAGTGCCTCCCTCTGTCAGCACGATACAGTTCTGGATTAACTCCAAAACGAATTGTTTCCAAACCTGAGTTGATGCAATCATTGGAAGTACAAAGCTGTACGCCACAGAAACATAACTTCAATGTCACCACTATGAGTTTTGCTCTACTTCCTCTCTGAGTGATGATTTTTTTTTTTTGTGTGGATATTTTAGTAGTCTCTTAGTCTCAGTTAGTCTCTGTCCACTGTGTTTTAAGACACGTAAATGCTTCAAACCTTACGTTCAGCTTACCTCCAGGTTTTAGGACTCATTCCTGTGCCACTCAACATGCTAGGTATGCGCTGTCGTGATAGGGCTATCTGTTTTTTATCTGTATGCTGTATATGTCTGTGTGCTACAGTCATGCGTGATCAACATCTCTTGAACACACAGGAATGAGAACATGTCATCCCAGTACTTCCTGCACTCTTGCGAAGTTGTTTCAGTCGTCTGTCGTCATTCACGGCCTCTGGGTGTGGCAGCAGTAATCAATGGCCAGTATTAGCCTGATGCATGTGGACGCTGCCCTGCAGGCTTAACACACTGCTCCTCTCTTTGGTGACTCACTAACAAGAGAGCATAGATGAGAGCAAAGCCTCAACTCAGCCAGAAACCAAGCTGGGAGTTTTCTACTTGACTTTTGTGCCTCACTGATCTGTCAAGGTTTGGGGCTCTCTGTCGCTCCCCTCATTTACACCCCCCCCCCACCCCATCCCCCTTTCTCAAGGATCTCAGGAGGCTTGTTCAGATGAAGAAGAGCCCATAAGAAAGCTGCATATGTAGCAGATAGTCTGATAATCTGCTGATGACGAGGCGCTCGGGTCACTTCTCACACTTGTAACAACATCAGATTGCCTCCTCGCTCTTATCGTGTTCCTGCAGCTGGAGCATCAGTTGCAGACACAACCAAACCCACGCCGCCAATACCACCCGTCGCTTTTGTGCTGCTGGATCAAAGTCCAGACTTTTGTATGCTTGGATTTTTTTCCCCGCCGCTCCCTCGCTACCTGTGGCTTCTTCTCCCTCTCTTGTTATTTTCCAACTCCTCCCCTTCATGTTTCTTCATGCTTCAGTTGAGGGAGCTTGTTTTTCTTTACCACCAGTGATCATGCAGGCGGGGATACTGTCAGCGTTGCGCAGTGCTACACACACGCAGGCCTGCCACTGCATTAATTTTTGATGAGCTGAATCATCATTTCTGACTTTAGAGTTTTGCAAACTATTAGAAAAGAAATAACACCCTCGCCTGGCATGGAGTTTAAAGTTGCTTGTTGTGGTTGCCTAACAGCCGAAAACTGAAGAACAGTGATAAAAGATGAGGAAATGGATTAAATGATCATTTAATGATAAATAAATAAGGGTTAAGTGAAGAACCAGGACTTTTCTGTTTAAGGGAGAAATCCCTGTTTTATTTAGGATGCGTCCATCATGAAGTGGCTCTGGTCCGGTTACGGAGCTTCCTCATTGTGTTTCCTAGAATATCTATTGTTCCCATTGTGTCTCCATATGAGGGATAGGATTGATTTGTGCAGGTTTCTGTAAAAAATAACCATTTATGTCTTACAACTCTCCTTTCATCCATGTTGAAATGCATTCTCGAGGTCTGTGGAAGTTCCCGTGAGGCCTGTGGAGTCTGAGGGAGAGGAAACATACATGTGGCATCAGTTTCGTAGCATGTTTACCTCGTTTTTGTTTTTTTAAGGAGGAGTTCAAAAAAAATCGCAAATAACAGTCATCTGTATTTTGTCTTCTCAGTCATGCAAATAAATGTGTATAATTTCCTGCAGATGAAGTAAATTGATTTTTGCATTTTTTTTTTTTTTGATTTAGGCGATGAAGTTGTCTTTCATTTCAAGAATTCCTGCAGTGTGCTGCAGGTAAAAAGTGATCCTCTTGTCATAACGACTCCCTTTTTATACAAGTTACATCAATAAACAATAACTAATCATATACAACGAAACAACAACTATGAGAACATGCTCAAGTACAATACGAGCAGTGGAATAGCAGTACTAATACAGTACACAGTACTAATACTGAGTATCTTGAAACAGTTGTGGGTGGAAAGGTGATTATATAGACCCCCTTGGCTTATAAAAGGGAAGGTGAAAAGCCATACCACTGTTGAAGTGTTTAAAAGTTGTTTTATTGCTCCTCCTAAATGTATCTGGTCTCAATATTCAAGTATTTCCAAAATGATTTACTGACTGTGGACTGAGTCACGTTGGTTTGTCATATTCTGAAAGCATGTTCCCATCAAAAAAAAATCAAGCTTTGCCTTAGGAAAGATTAATGGAAACATAAAAACATGACACTTGTTTGAGGTAATGTAGCCTTTTTCAAAATGGATAAATACGCCAGATGGAAAGCCCTATTTCTGGTCAGTTCTGACGTAGCACATGATGACGCCACTGCTCTCGTTTTCAGGGATGTTCCTCAACTTGGTCTCCAGACAGCATGCGACATATTTAACACTAGCTGGTACTACGTATTAGTTTGAACTCGTCAAACGGAAGAGAATTCCTCAAAACATATCTCCATTTCAGACATGATAGACTTCTTCTACTCTGTTACAGCCGCAGCCTGGTGCCTCTACTGCCATCTTTTGGCAGCGTTGCATATTTTATTCACTCAAAACCAGCTGATGGGTTCATGCATAATATGCTTTTCCTTTTTTGCTATGTCTCCACATTTTGCTTATAATTCTCTCACAGTACCACAATTACGGTATGGTAAATACATGTTCTAGCTCAGTGGATCAGTTTTTGAATGATCTAACGCATCTTCTCTGTCAAGCTTGTTCCGTCGGTTGATTTGTTAACACAAATGGAATACCTGCAGATGTATTAAAACCAAAGCCTGCCCTGTCTTCCCCACCACAAACTTGATAGTTCTGGCTTGCAAGATAGACGCTTGGCACACACACTACCTGCAGGAAGCAGCTCATGGGGGAAGGCAAAGGGTCAGCAGGAAACGTGGAGGGTTTTGGAACACAAAGGGCTGGCTGAGCTTCCTAGCACAGCTGCTAGCTGGTGTTACAGCGTTGCCTCTTTGTCTCTCGGTGGTGTGATTGTCCTATCTCATGGCTGGGATTACATTTTGCTGACTCAGAAGTTTGGCAGTCACTCAGCCTTCCACTGTAATGGTCTGATGACTTCCATGCACAGGAAGGTGCATCTCTTGTCAGATGATTGAAGAAGACAGGAATATCTTTTGCTTCCTTTTTAGGGTTTCAAAGAAAACAAAGCGAGGTAATCCATGAAGGAACAGTTTCTAGATGCGCCCTCGAACAAAAATTGAAATACCTTATGTGAACTCAAGAACGGGGCTGCTGTTTTCTTTTGGATGTTTGAAATCACAAACGCAAGCAGTTTTGTTGCTCCAATCTGCTCGCAACAATTAGTGGATATCCCCTCTGCAAGCTTTAATTCCGTCTTCTATTGCCTTACTGACATGTTGTTCTAGGGAAAAGTTAAAGACACTTGTTCATGATTCTCCTGTCCGCATGACCAGAGTGGGACTTGTCACTCTAGTAGTTGCATAGATAATTAAAAAATAATACTTTTAATAATAATATAATTTTATATATACATTTTAACCTCATTATATTTATATTCTTGTTTAAATGGTAGGTTTTTTTTCCCCATTAGTTTATATCAGATGGGTAAATACTACCAAAATCCGCATGATGCAGTCGATGCATGATGCAACTCCAAATTTACCCAAGTGGATCTATTTTACATCAAGTTTCTACAGAGCAACATTCAGCTTTGTCTTCTCATTCACATCTCGCAACAGAATATAAGTTCAAGTAATTAAATGCTCGTTACCAAAGTGGTTCGTTGGAGCTGTAATACACCCTGTGTTCTTACGTACACAAGATTGGGCATTTATATATAATCATGAGCAATTTTCTAGCCTGCGTTCATTTTTTTTTGGGGGGGAGATTCGACTGGAGTATTTCCTGACTCCTCCTAACTCACAGATTTGCTCACGTCATCCAACATTTTCTTTGTTGGAACTAAAAAAGAGAGAGCGAGAGAGATGTTGAGAGCCTGGATGCCCATTACCGTATTGTTCCGAAAAGAAGGCATTTTTTGTTTGTTTGTTTGCTTTTGGGGGGGGGGGGGGGGGGTGGAAATGGATCTGAAAAAAAATGGGTTGTCACATTTGGAACAATACAATATATCTTGTACCTCTTAAAACGCAGAACTATATTATGTTATAAGTCACAAAACAAAAGCAGGGAATCTTTTCTGAAAGTAGTTTATCTGACCGACGCTGTGAGTGTAAGCTTGGGTGAATCTTTCAGTCGGTCCTCCCTGCTGCTTTAACTTCCTGTGCGCTGTCGTTTTTCTAAGTCCCCATCACCAAGTGGAACGACAGCCTCAGGGCTGGCAAGATGGCAGCAACCTACCGCTCAAAACGACAAGTTTGGATGAATATCAATACTACTTGTTTCGTTTAGTGAATAGCTCTAAGAATAAACAGCAAATTTAGACCGTGTACTCTCAGATAGGGATGTTCTTGTATCTTCTCTCACCCCCTGAGGGTTTCGTCACTGTGCTTGGCACTGCCCACCGCAATTATGATTGGCTTACAGACATAAAAGCAAGCATCATAGCAAAATGAAACTAGATGAGACAGACGTCGTAGGGGATGGCTTCTTCTCAGGACGTGACAAATCTTCAGCTTTTTCTAGACATTTCACAACTTCAGTGAGTAGTAATGATATCCAATATTGAAGGTGTGAACCGGCTACTCAATCTGTCACCAATAATGTCCAAGTTGGACAAGAGAATTCAGCACCTTGGTTTCACAATGATAGTTTTTCCTCTTTTTCTCCCCCTACAGCTCATCCAACAATTTAATTACACCCCAGTTGCTGTATTTTTGTTGTTACACTGCATCTGGCATTAGAACGAGAACTAGTTTTCATGTCCAGGAACTTGGACGTAGTATTGTAGTGTCTTTGCCCCAAAAACCGACCAAGAAAATCTGTGTTTAGCTTAGCTGGAGCCAAATCCCTCACCCGCCCCACCACCCTCCTCACACCAAACCTTTTCACCATTCGCCACAATGAGCAGCAGCCTTTGAAAAGAAATGTTTTTAGTTTCAAACCTAATGAAGACACAAATATCAAATCTCCTAAGAAAGCAAATGGAATATTCTAACAATCTAATTTACTGAAAGAAATCCCAAATACAGAGCTGTTTGTCCTTCTAGTCTGTCAAATTTGAACTCCCAAAGGTTCATGCATTTAACTAAAGTAGCGCAAGGTAGTTCTTTAACAAAGCCTCTGTGAATCCGCTGCAGACATTAGGAAAAGACTGGTTTGACCGATAGAAATGTCCAGCCGAGGTTCCTATTTCATCCCATTCACAGTGGTGTTGCCATGCTTTCCTTGAATGCATCAAAGGGGAACTGAGGCAGTGCCCCAGTTTGGCGAGTTCCTCACCATCGGCTGGAGACAAACAAAGGACAGAACGCTTGGACTTGTGCTAATTGAGTGACAGCCAATCCTGAGCCCTCTGCACATTTCATAGAATCCTATTTACCTCTTTCTCTGGGAACTATAATGAGAATCTGAGCCCCTGCCCCTGTTTTTTTTTTTGTCAGATACAGAAGAATAACACTCATCTTCTTTTTTCCCCTTTCTCTTCTTCATGTTTACTCAACTATGTGCTTCCCTTTTTTGTTCCAGGTGTAAGTTCTTCAGTTTGACGGAGACACCAGAGAACTACACCGTTGTCCTTGATGAAGATGGATTCAAAGGTAAATTTGTTCTCACACAACACTTACCATGAACGTTTTTTTGCATTTTTTTTTTCTAATTTTATGATTTTTATCTGCTACAGAGGCAGAGAAATAGAGGACGTGAGCAATTCTGTGAAGCTTTTAAAGGTTACTTACAAAAACGGCATCAGTTTATGAGGACCCTGTCTCGGACTAAATGAGTTCCCATGACCGAGAGTTCTTCCCAATCCATTTGATTAAAAAAAAAAAAGAAGAAGAAGAAGAAAAAATGTAATAGCTGGTGGATGTGAGTGCTGTTATTTTGGGGCATTTTACTTCCAAATGTCAAGTGCAGCTTTCAGGGGAAACTGTTCCATTTGTCTCTGTTGCATAGAAAGGTCAAGAAGCACTTGTAGTTTAAATGTTAATTGAAAACTAATTAAACAATTTGTGTGCGCTCAAAAGAAACATACACACAAAAACACAACATGACTTTGGTCACTTTGCGGAACCGATGAGCATACAAGCAGTAGATTACTTTATAATTAAGATGTCTGTAGAACTGGCCTCCCTCCGCTCTCAGGGCCTTTTCTAGGCTCCTCCTTTCACCGTCCAGACATTTCTGTGCAGTGCTCCTACCCAGATGAGGCTGTTGAAGGAGAATACCGCCTGAGGTTTCCTCCATTTCTCCCATTCTCCTTCACTCTCCTTCTGAGTGCCTATTTTAAGAGGTGAATGCTGGCGTAACCAAGCCACCAGGGGCTGCGCTGACAAATTATGCCAAGCGGAACAGCGGCTCTATGAAGGACAGTAAAGTAAAAAGGAGTCATATTTTGTTTGGGGTTTTTTTTTCAGTGAGAAGGAGGTCAAAGGTAAAAAGTTGTGTGTGTCCTAATGCAAGTTTTGTGTCATACACAACAGTCAGAGGGTTCTTTGGTCTGTACGAAGTGGTTAAAAGCTTTTACCATGAGACCTGTAGACTTGCCATGTGAGCTCAGTGAACCAAGATCACCTCGTGCAATATCAGTCCTCCAGCAACATGTCCTGGATAAACACCTGTTTCCTAGCAAGCTGCCAGCATCAGCTCAGATCCTGCAGCACAAGGGATGAAATATCCTGCTTCTCCATTTTGGCTCTGAGACTCTGGCTCCGAGGGTTCTCTCTGTTTGAACTCCCAAACATTTCCCAAACTTGTTTTTTTTTTAATTGAGAATAGCAGGATGTCTAATCGAGAAAATCTTAATCTGTTACTGCTGGTGACATCACTCTTGGATCAGATGACCTCATTCACACAATGGAATTTCAGTCTCGTTTAAATTGAATGCATTTTTGTATATTAATTTTGCTCTTTTAATGAGAAGTGCTGTGTGGAATCATGAATGGTATCGGATGTGTGTCGGATTGTTAAAAAAAAATCGGGATAGGTGCATCACCAATTGTGTTTTTGCTGCCTGCATCAGTGCAGAAAACAAATACATTTCACACAAAATTAGGTCTGAACCGTTTTAACAGTTTCTATGGACCCGTTACCATGCAGATGTGATCTGTTGATTCAGGATTTTGATTAGCTGACGGGGGATTTTCCGTGCCCGAGCTCATATCTTGATATGTTTAGCATTTATTGGGAGGAAAAAAGTGGTTTGGAGTAATTCCATGTTTCTGAGCCTCACTGTGTATTATTAATAGCAGGGGGTCTCTGTGGCGAAGGAAGAGACTCGGGGTCAGGTGACAGGAAGCCAGTGAACCACTGATCACAACAGGAAGCAGTCATTCAAACGTCCTTGTGTTTACCCCTCATGATGCATCGCAGGTCATTTAAAGCGGCGATGGGGCCCAGATGTTCGACCAAACGTTGTATACCCTTCATGAGAAGAGACTTGACCTTTTAATCAACTAAATAAAAGCAGAAACACATCAGTCCCCTACAGAGTGTATAGACAGTATGTGTGCCACATTCTTGTTGATATCGGCTGTTCCTCTTCAGAGAGTGCTTTGTCTGTGTGCAGTATACGCAGGCAGCTTTTTTTTTTTCCTCCAAAACTCCTCCTCTCAGTGTATAAAAACATCCTTTTTTTTGTAACCCAAGAAACAGCAGGAGCGATGATTTGACTTCTGTTGGAGTTCTGTTGTCTTATTGGAATTTAACACATAAAATACAAAACTGCTAATAGCATTCGCCCTTCTGTGAAGACCCTCTTCATTCATCAATACTTTGAAATAAGTAAAATTAAGAATAATTTTCTCAATACATTTGACACAAGTAGAAGTCACTTGCCAGCATGCATATTAGATTTGAGGGAAACAAGGACTCCTGGAAAAACATAAATCAGAGCCTGCTATTGTAGTTGTTCCTCCTCTGTTTTTCAAAATAAATGTTTTTATTAGATGATGACACAGAAACTGGCTACCTGTGTTAACATTCATAAGCTGTCTATGTTGGCTATGTAACGGTACACACTATGAAATTGTCTGGATACTGGAGACTTGAATACTCGCATAGCATTTCCATGGTTTATTAAAAAATGTCAAGCATAGGTGGAGATGAATATTTTGACAGGTCTTTTGTCTTATTGATTTAGGGCAAGTCAAGTTTTCATGATGAAAATGTCTCAGGACTGCAAATTCCAGTAACAAATCTGGGATCGTCCGTAGACGTTTGTTTGGCATCAACAGTTTCTTTTCTACCAAAGTGAAATGGCTTGTGATCGTCTCCGTAACAGCCCACAAGCTAATCCGTCATTGCACAAAGCTGCCTTAGCTTAGCCTCAGAATACAGTTGAAGTGCCGTGAGTATCAGCTACCTATAATCAAGATGCTGACTGGTTAGTTGGGCCAGGAATTTGACCAGGATGTTATTAACTGCAATGGCTGTTATAGGCATCAACCACTTGGGTGTGTGTGTGTGTGTGTGTGTGTGTGTGTGTGTGTGTGTGTGTGTGAGACTCACAGGCGAGCCTTTGATTCACGACTCATGTACAAATCGCCTCAGTATGTTGCTGCGTCTCCTTCTTTCCTCCTCCTTTACTGTTTTCTTGGAGTCTTCAGTTCTCAGCTCTTCTTTAATAAAAGAGCTGGCCTGGAGATGAACATGACCTAAGCAGACCGCCGTGAACGAGGATTGTCCTCTTGATAACCTGAACAAGGGTCGCACAATTTATTGAAACTTAATCGCAGTGTGGCCCATTGCAGTTTTCTAATCGCAATGTTTTTTAAAGGCTAAAGATGCCATTTTGATTTAAATAGTGGGGTGCTGCAGGGGCCCTGCTTAAATGTTATATACTGTTGAGTTGGGAAAATACCAAAAAAACAAGTTTGCTGTTGTTAATATTTGAACACTTTTAGCAGCTATGTCAAGGGCTTCCAAGAGAGCTGATATCTATAATAACTCAATAATTAAATTGCATCTCTAGATATTTGATAAATGTGGTTTTAGACTAGTAAATCACAGCTAATTGTTTCCTTCATGTCGGCCATATGTTCACTGACTGTCTGCCCATCTTCCCTCCTCTAGAGCTCCAGCCTTCAGAGCACCTCCAGGTAGAAAGCTCCATCTGGCTGCCACTCAACGTGGTTTCCAACGGCAACGCCTCCAGCAGCTCACAGGCCGTGGGCGTGACCAAGATAGCAAAGTCGGTCATCGCGCCACTAGCTCAGCAACACGTCTCCGTCTTTATGCTCTCCACTTACCAGACCGACTTTATCCTGGTGAGTGGTTTTAGATTCAGTCTAGTCCTCTCTAGCCCACTGACTCGTGTAAACTAAAAGAGACACTTCAAGCTATCCGCTGTTGTATAATTAAGAGACATCTGCAGGCCATATTTCAATCTCGCCAAATGTTTAAAACTGGTGGAGTAATCTGGGGAAGGAAGAGTTTTGTTAGCGGAGACAAAAGAAGTCCCGCTGTCAGCGTTTTGTCTACTCATTCATTTTGCTGCTGAGGAATTAATATTAGACAGAGGGCACTAAAGGTTAGTTGATGTATTACACGTTGAAATTTCAAACAGGCAAAAATAGACTGGTGTCAGCAAGTGCGTGAGTGCAGTATTGTGTGAGCACCAGCTGAAAGCCATTGTTGCATTGTGCTCTGGCACAATACCATATAAACTGACCTTGTCTTTATGTTTATGTTCTTCGTCTCTGTGTTTATGTTCTGTTTTTTTCTTTTGTAGGTGAGAGAGAAAGATTTGTCAGTAGTTATTAGCACACTGGAGGAAGAGTTCAACATCTTCAGAGAGGTGGGAGGAGAGTCAGTCCCTGTGCACTGTCAGGATGTTTCCAACGGCCTCCAGAAGAACGGCAAAGAAGGTGCAGTAGACGCCAAATCCTCCGATATCAAGCATCAGCATTTTACCATTAAACGGGAAAAACTTGCAACTGAAGTTTGCACAGCGCCCCTCCGTACCTCCTCTGTAGCACAATTCTTTGTTGGTAGTCTTTCCCACTTGGATCACACAGTAGCCAGTATTTTCGGACCTGCTCCACAAGCATCTCCTCAAATTTGTCCACATTTTCTATGCCTGCTAAACTGCAAAATAACAGATGTGACATGTTTGACAGGAAGTCCACTCAAGCCTCTGCCACCTTCTCATAGCTGGTAGCATTATGACATTTTTCTGGGTGTGCGCAACGCAGCTATAAGCCCTCTCCGTGACCTATGTGCGCATGCACTCACCGTTCCTGCAGAAGCACAAACTCAGCTTTAGGAAGCATTCTAAATGGTCACAGATCAGTGCAATGGTGAGCAGTGCCACAAAAGCAACAAGGCTCAGGGTTCTAACCTGCCTGCTAACTGGGGGTTTTCCAAGCATGAAGGTCTGTATGGTCTCCTCATGCCTGTGTGGGTTTACAACTTCTGACAGACCAATAACATGAAGTTTCAGTTAATTGGTAACTCTAAAACTCCTTTTTCCACCTGCCAAAAAAGAAAAAAAAAGAACTGCTTGTGTTTTCCGAGGAAATGGGGTTTTACTTGGCATTCGGTCCCAGATGAGCCTGTAGGAGACACAGGTGTTTAGTAGCTCAGGAGTTATAGTAACACACTTGAATTTTAACTTTACTTAAAAACAAACAGGAAGTGAGAAAGCCTTAAAAGAAAAAAGGAGGATGAAATTAAGGCAAAAGTCGTTCGAAAAAAGTTGAAATACTCCTGAAGAAAGCTAGACACTGAGACAGTGTAATTACAGGCGGTTTAATTTTTCTTTTTTCTTTTTTGTAAGAGGAGTGCCTTCACAGTTCAGCTTTTGCATCCATGTATATGTGCTAGATAGCCAGAAGGCTCATTTTCATCCCTGTTCGGTAATTCCACCATACACAATAGATAATATTCTACAAAAACTATACACACCATGAAAAATACTCATTCTTAAAAAGAACTTACATCCCCCTAGAACTAAATATCCCCCTTAATTTAATCACACTCTAAGAAAGCCATCGAAAATCCATCAAAACACTTAAGTCAACAATGTGTGTAGCTGTGTAACTGCATTCCCTGCTAACTGGGACGTATATTGCTGACAAGCTGCAGACCTAAGCAAGGATTCAAATTGAGATATATTAACGCTGCATTTTTGTGTAGAAATACTGACGTTGACTATTCAAAAATGTACAACTAATGCAAAGAAGTATGAGGCTGCAGTAATGAAGACATACGCAGAACTAAGGAGAGCTTTCTCAAGCCTTTATCAACCATGTTGTCTGTAATCAAGCTTGAGCAAACACGATCACCTTACATAGTTTTAAACAATGCGAACATGCGGAATCAACTCTAGCCTTCAAACATTAAAGAACCTTTAACTGCACCGAGTTGGCGTGGCCAGCACAGGAAGTTATTTTTCATCACTATCAAGCGGAGAACATAATGTACAATAGTGGCAGTCATGCTGAAAAGTGTGTCCACCCTTTCCCACTCCTTCATATCTCAAATGTCCAATGTGTCAGCCTTATATCAACATGGAAGACAAATGGGTCTTTTGACAAATGGGTCTTTTCTCACTGAATGCGGTCGTCTGACCAGTTTGAAAATTTCTCCTTATGCGCCGCCGATGTCTCCTGGTGCAGGATGTATAACACACAGAAAAACAGTGGATACTTGTGACCTAAAATACAACACCTGCAAGACAGACGGACAAAATTAAATTCAACATGACAAAATTGGCAGGCAATAAAAGTGAACGGGTTCTCATGCAATAACCGCCGATATATTAAATCATGAAACATGGAAATACATTGTCAACTGCAGCACCTAAAAAAAAAAAAAAAAGTGCACAGGAGATCAAATATCTCAAACATAAGCAACATAAGGGTTTAATACGTTGCTGTAAATAGACATACTGAACATATAAAAGTCTTGTTTAGTATCACGCTTCAGTTTTGCTTCAGAGCTCTCACCAAAGCTTTTGATGCCTCTTAAAACCAGGTCAGTGGCAGTACACTGTATGTACTTATTTAAAAGCAATTCAGGTTGTTCAGACATATGTCGGAATGGTCATTTTGAAAAGAAAAATATAACTTGTGTATAGCATATGTAGAGCACTTGAAGTATTTAATAGTGTTTAAGCTGTCCCTTTTCTCTTCACAGCCATGCAACCTATAGTTCACCCGGTTCTGATCCCACAGAACCAGTTCTGTGTCATGTCCTTGGACCCGGACACTCTGCCGTCCATCGCCACCACGCTTATTGACGTCCTGTTCTACTCCAACAGGTGAGGTCATGCTTCCTCACATCGCTGCAGTACCTGTTTGGAACACAAGGTGGCAGCACCAGACCCAGCTTAGACTCAACATTGCTCACACAACCTGGAATGTTTTAGTAAAACTTGAATGTGAGCAACACTGAACATTTTTCAAAATATGTGATGACTTAAGCTTGCACTTCAGATTTACTGTATACGGCATGTGCTTTTTCAGAATAAGGGTAATAATGTTATTATTCTCAGTCTTTATTCTTATTTTAAAGTATGTAAGTTGCTGATGTTGCTTTTTTTGCCAGTCTTGCCAATGAACGTGTTTCTTATTTTAGTCCTAAGGAAGATGCACAGTTGCCTCCAGGACAGAACTTGGACTGCATCAAGTTTTTCTCCTTCTCCCTCATTGATGGCTACATCTCACTGGTGATGGACACAGATGCCCAGAGACAGTAAGGATGGGTCACGTTACCTAATATTTGGTTGTCCAAACCAATAGCACAGAATGTCCTTGAATCTCAGTGACAACTTTGTTATCAAAGTGATAAATGAAGCAAATAGAAAAATGAAATGAATTGATAATTTAATACAAATCTGCTGCACAGTCTGTCTCTGGACACACTTTTGTATCTCCTGAACCTACAGCATCAAAGCGCAGTGTCTTCAGGTCCATAAACCGTCAGTGTCATAAAGAGTACAATTTAGACTTTAATCAACAGTTCAAAGTGGATTTCATGAGGTCTTAATTGACACAAACATTTGGTTGCTTTTCTCTGATGCCAAAAATTATAAAGCTGAAAAAATATATAAAAGAAAAAAGAAATGGCACCAAGTACAATTTTTTTGACAATACTATTGAACCTACTACTGTCTTTACATGATACTTCCTTTTACCTTTTACCTGTCGGTCAACAGAAGATGAGCCTGACTAGATAGGACCCATGTTCCTGTACAGTCTAAAATCCTTTGAAAAATAAGCACCACTTACCTGTATTGATGAAATGATTTGACCAAAAAAAAAAAATCGAATCAAAATCTGCTTCGAATAATCTTGAAAATGATTTTAAAAAATAAATTGAGTTGTTCAGTACATTAGGTAACAGGCACCCTAATGTTTTCAGAGTCTTGACAATGACTTTCTAGTTCTTTGGGTGTCCCCCTGGTGAGGGTGCCTCACCTTTCTCCCTGATGGAAATAAGGACCAATCCAAGCTTTTTGAGCGATTCAGATAACATAATATTGTGTTCTTATTAGCTGGAATATTCCTGTAACAAAAGACAAAAAAAAAAAACCTTTTTAAGGACATAATCTATCAGCTATACAATCAGGGATTTGATTAACTCCAAGTCAGGGTGTCACTGCTGATTTTTGGGCATTTTAAACAACAAATGTATCACCAAATATCCACAAATGTTTTCTCTCCTTGATGGGTCACTGCTTTGCGAGTGTCGCGGTTATTTCGGATCTGTATATTTAAAAGCTATGAAAAGAATTGTCTGCGGTCTGACGACTCGAGTTGTTTGATGTCTGTGCTGCAGGTTTCCTGCTGATCTTCTCTTCACCAGCTCCTCTGGTGAGCTGTGGAGGATGGTGCGAATAGGGGGACAACCACTGGGCTTTGGTGAGGCTACTTCCTCAAAATAAAGTCATTTATACACATATTACAGCAAATGTGTCATGGAGGACGGTACCAACTTCCCCTTGTGAGGCCTCCAACTAATCATTTCATCATTTAGGTGTCTTTTTTTTGCCATGAAAGCATATGTCTTGAGTGTGAGAAATAAAAAAGGATGTGTTTTATTCCATTTTCCTGCTCGTGATTTCAGGATATCTCTCCTGCCCTCTTGTGTTTGTGTAGATGAATGTGGTATTGTCGCCCAGATATCACAGCCTCTGGCTGACAGCGACATTTCTGCCTACTACATAAGCACCTTCAGCTTCGACCACGCTCTGGTGAGTTTCTACGTTTAAACATCCTTACTCTGGAAGTAGTCTGGCATTCTAATATCAGGGGGGTTAAACCAAAAATGAAAATGATGCCTTGCAGCTCACCTGTACACACGACTCAGAAATGGTCCATTTATATACCGGTATGTATATTTGTTCAACCTCACTTCAGTAAACCCCAAATGTTCCTCCAAGGTCAACATTAAAATTTCACATGAAGCCTGAGAAGATGCCGAGTGTTCTGTCAGAATCTTTTTTTCATTTGGAAGCTAAAGAGTTGTGCTGTTGAGGTGTTCCACCGATGCTGAACCTCAGTTTTTGCTGCTCTGTTTCACAATCTCATGATTAATTTACTTTCCTATTTACCCCGCAGTTGTTAAGTTGCATCTTAGTCAATGACTCCTACAACCTGTCATTTACCAAGAAAAGTTTATCTCTGGTCCTTGACCCAGACACATATTGCTGTTCCACTGTGACCGATTAGAACAATGTGGAAAATTTCCCCTCCATGGCACTGTAAAGTCAGTATTACTCATCAGCAATCTTTGTCATCAATTTAAGCATTTTCTATTTAGTGACTTCTATGTTTTGGTTTCAGACGAGATGAGACTCCTCTCAAAAGCCATACTTTTCTTCTGTCAACTCTATTAAACACATCTAAACAGGTGAAAGTCATCAAACACGGCCTCAGTTTTCACCCTCCTGACATTCAGGCTTAACTCACTTTTATACCTGCATATCATTATCAAGCATCCATCCATCCACTGTCTACCTCTTATCCTGTCAAGGGTGGCGGGGGACTGCAGCCTATTCCACCAGCTTTTGGGCGAGAGGCGGGGTTCACCCTGGACAGGTCACCAGTCCAGAAACGTGTTCAAGCTTAAAATAAGTTATTTGTCATGTTAGATCATTCTAGAGTGCCCTCTTTCCTGAACTTCGTACACCTGGATGTTTTTCTAGATTTATCACAAACTTCATGATAAGAAATTCCACCATAAGAAAAACAAACAATTGTAGTAACAGTAACTAGCACAGTTCTGAGGAGGTAAGTCAGTGTACCCTTGTAAGATGAATAAAGGTTTGTGGTTGTCTTTTCTTGCACGGCTAAGTAAGTTGAAAAGTTCTCAGATTCTGTATTAATAGCAGTACTTCAGATGCAGTCAAGGTTAATGGATGTTTTAGAATGTAAATCTTATTGGGAACAGGAAGAAAGAAAAAAGTTCCTTGTAACAGTTGAGGAGTCAAAATGACGTGGAAGACCCCTGTGCTTATATGGTAGTGGTGAGTCACTGGATGGTTCATATTTCAGTTAATCAACTATTTTGTTTTGGAGGCAATCTAGAGGAAATTCTCACGGTCACTAGCTCACTTTCATAGCTGTGTTCCCCATTTCTAGTAGTTCACTGGAAACTACTCCAGAACAATCAAACATTGTAAACATACTGGTTTTCGTGTCTTCTGAATGTTGAAACAGCCAACTTAGTTGTCAACCTTTTCACTGGATTAAGTTTCAATGTCAGTGTTTTGTTTGTAACTCTCTCTGCTGCCGTTATGTGGCCAAAAACGCTGTGTAAATAAAGGACCTTCAACAAGACCACCTCAGCCAAATCCAATATATTTAAAAATAAAGGATTTTTCACATTTGCCCTCAAATTTAATGGGTTCGTCCTTGGTCTGTCCCATACAGCCACACCAAATTCTGTGAACATCAAGTACAGTTTTATGTAACCCTGCAGACAGCGATGACTCAACCTCCTTGCTTTAACATCCTCTCCTCCACGTTGTCGTAGGTCCCTGAGGAGGACATCGTGAGTGTGACTGACATGCTGCAGCATCAGCGGAAAGAACCAGCCACCACTTGATTCCCCGAGGCTCCAACTGAGCTGGAAGTTCAGCTTATTACGCCACGCCTCACTGCAGCTCCTGTGGCCCTGGGGGCGGCAGGGCACCAGGACAGGAGGCTAACTCTGTGCCTAGACTAGCACTGAATTGCCAGCAGTATTAACGACTATGTACTTGCCATGAAAAGCCCTTTCCTACGGTGTGAACATAACATTTGTCAGTGAGGCCTCCTGTTTTACTTTTTGAAGGCAGGCTGCTGTCTACGGAGGGGGGCCGCAAGCTCACACATGCTCATCCAGATGCACACTGCTACACACTAACACACAGACACACACACACACACTCTAACAAACACACACACATGCGTGCACATTCATACTCTAAGGCCTGACATATGAGCATTTATGACAGACTTTGACACAGGGCTTGAAATCTTGTGGTCTGAAGCCGAGTTGCTTATAACATTACTTTTCTGCATAGAGCAGAACTCACACTTGTACATTTCACCAGTACTATAACAAAAGTCTGTCTTCTGAGAATGTTTATATCAATGTGTCCAAAACAATTTTTTTTTCAATCAAAGGCCAGTAATACTAATTGAAACTTCATTTTTTTGTGAAAGCATCAAGCCTGAATTGAAAGATAGTTGTGACAATGTTGATCTCAAAGTAGTTTCCCTGTAAAAGAAGACCTGCCATTTTTAGGCTTTTGACAATGGGGCTTAACTTTTTGGTTTAAAAGTAACATGTAGGTAGTTTAGTAAAACCACAACAAAGGCTGTCATTGAGAGTGTTAGGCTTGGTCTGTGTTTTAATAGGTCAGCATTTTTTTTTTAAACCATGGGTCAATAACACAGTGTCTTATTATTTTGGGGTTATTTGCACAATAAATCTGTTACTTCAGCTAATATCACATTTTCTTTGGTACAACTACATTTTGTACAATTTGAAGTAAAAGTATTCTGTGAACATTTGTAAATTTTGTCCTTCATTTAATAAAGTGTTGAAAATGTTAAGTTTTTGAATTCTTAAAAGTATGAATGCAGGATTATGGCGCAGCTGTATGTCTAAACAAAGGTTGACTGGCTAAAGATGATCAGTCAGGCATTTCTCATGAGTTATGAAGTTATGATGACAGACCATCTTCGGTTTACACTGGAATGGAAGTACAGAGAAACACAACACTTTATGTGATGGCATCCATTTCTGTGGTGACGAACCTGTCCAGGCTTTAAAAGAAGTGTTGGAGCCATAATGACTTGGTGGATTTATGCTCAGTACTGAAGGAAATGTAGTTAAATTAATATGATTTATATGAAGCACAACAAAAATGTTAAGGTCCGGAGGAAAATATGTTCTGATGTCAGTTTATTTTGACTTCCTTAATTATGGGGATGAGACCACCTGGTGAGCATCTTGGGCTGTGATTTTGGCATTGTGAGACAGAGACTAAATAATTACAAAGCATACTGCTGAAATAATGAGTTAAAACAACTGTCTTTGTTTCATTTTTTAAATTAAAATCAATCTTTTTTTTTGGGGGGGGAGGGGGAGTTGAGGTTCATTATCTCATTATGTCCTTCACAATGTAAAATCCAGTTCAGTTTAATGTTTGTCCTCAAAGTAGAGTAACGAGCACTGATCATGTTTACCAAAGCCAAATTCCTTGATTAGAGCCACCTGCACCAGGAGGAGGCTGTTCTACTCCAACAGGTGAGGTCATGCTTCCTCACATTGCTGCAGTACCTGTTTGGAACACAAGGTGGCAGCACCAGACCCAGCTTAGACTCAACATTGCTCACACAACCTGGAATGTTTTAGTAAAACTTGAATGTGAGCGACACTGAACATTTTTCAAAATATGTGATGACTTAAGCTTGCACTTCAGATTTACTGTATACGGCATGTGCTTTTTCAGAATAAGGGTAATAATGTTATTATTCTCAGTCTTTATTCTTATTTTAAAGTATGTAAGTTGCTGATGTTGCTTTTTTTGCCAGTCTTGCCAATGAACGTGTTTCTTATTTTAGTCCTAAGGAAGATGCACAGTTGCCTCCAGGACAGAACTTGGACTGCATCAAGTTTTTCTCCTTCTCCCTCATTGATGGCTACATCTCACTGGTGATGGACACAGATGCCCAGAGACAGTAAGGATGGGTCACGTTACCTAATATTTGGTTGTCCAAACCAATAGCACAGAATGTCCTTGAATCTCAGTGACAACTTTGTAATCAAAGTGATAAATGAAGCAAATAGAAAAATGAAATGAATTGATAATTTAATACAAATCTGCTGCACAGTCTGTCTCTGGACACACTATTGTATCTCCTGAACCTACAGCATCAAAGCGCAGTGTCTTCAGGTCCATAAACCGTCAGTGTCATAAAGAGTACAATTTAGACTTTAATCAACAGTTCAAAGTGGATTTCATGAGGTCTTAATTGACACAAACATTTGGTTGCTTTTCTCTGATGCCAAAAATTATAAAGCTGAAAAAATATATAAAAGAAAAAAGAAATGGCACCAAGTACAATTTTTTTGACAATACTATTGAACCTACTACTGTCTTTACATGATACTTCCTTTTACCTTTTACCTGTCGGTCAACAGAAGATGAGCCTGACTAGATAAGACCCATGTTCCTGTACAGTCTAAAATCCTTTGAAAAATAAGCACCACTTACCTGTATTGATGAAATGATTTGACCAAAAAAAAAATCTCATCAAAATCTGCTTCGAATAATCTTGAAAATGATTTAAAAAAATAAATTGAGTTGTTCAGTACATTAGGTAACAGGCACCCTAATGTTTTCAGAGTCTTTACAATGACTTTCTAGTTCTTTGGGTGTCCCCCTGGTGAGGGTGCCTCACCTTTCTCCCTGATGGAAATAAGGACCAATCCAAGCTTTTTGAGCGATTCAGATAACATAATATTGTGTTCTTATTAGCTGGAATATTCCTGTAACAAAAGACCAAAAAAAAAACTTTTTAAGGACATAATCTATCAGCTATACAATCAGGGATTTGATTAACTCCAAGTCAGGGTGTCACTGCTGATTTTTGGGCATTTTAAACAACAAATGTATCACCAAATATCCACAAATGTTTTCTCTCCTTGATGGGTCACTGCTTTGCGAGTGTCGCGGTTATTTCGGATCTGTATATTTAAAAGCTATGAAAAGAATTGTCTGCGGTCTGACGACTCGAGTTGTTTGATGTCTGTGCTGCAGGTTTCCTGCTGATCTTCTCTTCACCAGCTCCTCTGGTGAGCTGTGGAGGATGGTGCGAATAGGGGGACAACCACTGGGCTTTGGTGAGGCTACTTCCTCAAAATAAAGTCATTTATACACATATTACAGCAAATGTGTCATGGAGGGCGGTACCAACTTCCCCTTGTGAGGCCTCCAACTAATCATTTCATCATTTAGGTGTCTTTTTTTTGCCATGAAAGCATATGTCTTGAGTATGAGAAATAAAAAAGGATGTGTTTTATTCCATTTTCCTGCTCGTGATTTCAGGATATCTCTCCTGCCCTCTTGTGTTTGTGTAGATGAATGTGGTATTGTCGCCCAGATATCACAGCCTCTGGCTGACAGCGACATTTCTGCCTACTACATAAGCACCTTCAGCTTCGACCACGCTCTGGTGAGTTTCTACGTTTAAACATCCTTACTCTGGAAGTAGTCTGGCATTCTAATATCAGGGGGGTTAAACCAAAAATGAAAATGATGCCTTGCAGCTCACCTGTACACACGACTCAGAAATGGTCCATTTATATACCGGTATGTATATTTGTTCAACCTCACTTCAGTAAACCCCAAATGTTCCTCCAAGGTCAACATTAAAATTTCACATGAAGCCTGAGAAGATGCCGAGTGTTCTGTCAGAATCTTTTTTTCATTTGGAAGCTAAAGAGTTGTGCTGTTGAGGTGTTCCACCGATGCTGAACCTCAGTTTTTGCTGCTCTGTTTCACAATCTCATGATTAATTTACTTTCCTATTTACCCCGCAGTTGTTAAGTTGCATCTTAGTCAATGACTCCTACAACCTGTCATTTACCAAGAAAAGTTTATCTCTGGTCCTTGACCCAGACACATATTGCTGTTCCACTGTGACCGATTAGAACAATGTGGAAAATTTCCCCTCCATGGCACTGTAAAGTCAGTATTACTCATCAGCAATCTTTGTCATCAATTTAAGCATTTTCTATTTAGTGACTTCTATGTTTTGGTTTCAGACGAGATGAGACTCCTCTCAAAAGCCATACTTTTCTTCTGTCAACTCTATTAACACATCTAAACAGGTGAAAGTCATCAAACACGGCCTCAGTTTTCACCCTCCTGACATTCAGGCTTAACTCACTTTTATGCCTGCATATCATTATCAAGCATCCATCCATCCACTGTCTACCTCTTATCCTGTCAAGGGTGGCGGGGGACTGCAGCCTATTCCACCAGCTTTTGGGCGAGAGGCGGGGTTCACCCTGGACAGGTCACCAGTCCAGAAACGTGTTCGAGCTTAATATAAGTTATTTGTCATGTTAGATCATTTTAGAATGCCCTCTTTCCTGAACTTCGTACACCTGGATGTTTTTCTAGATTTATCACAAACTTCATGATAAGAAATTCCGCCATAAGAAAAACAAACAATTGATTGTAGTAACAGTAACTAGCACAGTTCTGAGGAGGTAAGTCAGTGTACCCTTGTAAGATGAATAAAGGTTTGTGGTTGTCTTTTCTTGCACGGCTAAGTAAGTTGAAAAGTTCTCAGATTCTGTATTAATAGCAGTACTTCAGATGCAGTCAAGGTTAATGGATGTTTTAGAATGTAAATCTTATTGGGAACAGGAAGAAAGAAAAAAGTTCCTTGTAACAATTGAGGAGTCAAAATGACGTGGAAGACCCCTGTGCTTATATGGTAGTGGTGAGTCACTGGATGGTTCATATTTCAGTTAATCAACTATTTTGTTTTGGAGGCAATCGAGAGGAAATTCTCACGGTCACTAGCTCACTTTCATAGCTGTGTTCCCCATTTCTAGTAGTTCACTGGAAACTACTCCAGAACAATCAAACATTGTAAACATACTGGTTTTCGTGTCTTCTGAATGTTGAAACAGCCAACTTAGTTGTCAACCTTTTCACTGGATTAAGTTTCAATGTCAGTGTTTTGTTTGTAACTCTCTCTGCTGCCGTTATGTGGCCAAAAACGCTGTGTAAATAAAGGACCTTCAACAAGACCACCTCAGCCAAATCCAATATATTTAAAAATAAAGGATTTTTCACATTTGCCCTCAAATTTAATGGGTTCGTCCTTGGTCTGTCCCATACAGCCACACCAAATTCTGTGAACATCATGTACAGTTCTATGTACCATAGTTTACCAAAGCCAAATTCCTTGATTAGAGCCACCTGTACCAGGAGGTACATGCACCAAGTATCTGTTGGACTGAACACTTGAGTCTAAAATAAAAATGATTCATTTTTAATTCATTTTAAACTTTTTTACTACGAGGCCAAAATTAAACGTATTGAAATGTCATTCACAGGCTGCACAGTGGTGCAGTGGTCAGCACTGTCGCCTCACAGCAAGAAGGTTCTGGGTTCAACTCCTGGCTCGGGCACAGGATCTTTCTGTGTGGAGTCTGCATGTTCTCCCTGTTCCTGTGTGGGTTCTCTCTGGTACTCCAGCTTCCTCCCACAGTCCAAAGACATCAAGAGGGGACGAGGCTGACTGATACTCTAAATTGACCGTAGGTGTGACTGTGAGTGTGAATGGTTGTTTGTCTCTATGTGTTGGCCCTGAGATGGACTGGTGACCTGTCCAGGGTGAATCCTGCCTCAAGCCCACCCGAAATCTGCTGGGATAGGCTCCAGCCCCCCCTGACTCTTAAAAGGATAAGTGGTAGAAAATGGATGGATGGTTGGAAATGTCATTCTCATAGAGCTGAGATGCCCTCGAAACAAAGAAGACGGAGGCATGTGCAGGGCAGACAATAGAGGACCCAGAACAGAGCCTTGGGGTACACTGGGAGACCCAGATCCACAATAGAATGGCTCTCGTCAAAGACAGTGCATTACAGGTTTTATGCCATTATTGCACATCTATGATTAAAAACTGTCATGGTCTTCGTTGAGAACCAGTAGCGTCAAGACAAGTTGTGTGGAGTTTGTGTTTAAAGCGGACCACACCTGCATTCATGATATCTAGGCACTAGTAGCCAGGTACAATTTGGCAAATCAGGTTGAGAGCTCCTCAACCAGGCTTGTGAAGAGGCATGTCAGTTTAACTCCTATGTGAGCAGGCTTGCTTGGTAAACCCAATAATCTCTTGTGCTTTGAACTCTGATTATTTCATTCTTAAGACAATGTAAGAGTCCAAGTGTTTTGAGGTTTGAGGTTCCTATGCTGCTATTTGCTGTTCTTTCTTTTAAAGATTGTATACCAAATGTGAGTCTGCCAGAAATGCAGTTTCTTTTGCAAAGGGTCCCAGCAGTGGCAAAGTATTTGTTCAGTCTATGGGCCGTGACTGCATTTCATTTACCCTTCATTTTACATTGTTTCATTGTTTATTGATAAATCTTTACGGAAAAAAGTATGTTTTTATCTTCTTTTCGTGTCATTGCTAGATTTGGCTTCCAGTTACAGAAGAGGCTTTATTGTCCGTGTGCAGAAAGGATACGTTTCCTCTGAAGCTTTTCAGGCAGAAAGGCCCTTTCTGACTCTTTCGGTCAGAAATGCATTCAGGCTGTGGTTCAGGTCAAAATAGAATATTTACAAAGGCTTTCTGTCAGAATTTTTGACAGCAGTTCACCTGTTTAGTTGCAGTGACATTAAAGGTTTGCTGGAGCATTTCTAGGAGTTTTTCTTTGGGGGGGGGGGGGGGATGGGGTCGTTTTGGTTATCCACTGATAGCATACTTCCAGTGAATTGGGCACACCCCGGCAACAAGATGATTCAACTTTTTACTAGCGTGATGTTAGAAACTCTGATCAGCATTCGCACCCACACTGACTACAGGGCAGAAATGATCATCAGGTTTTAAAGAACTGCATTCTTTCCTCTTTGAGAGAAACTGAACAAAGGCTCACAGTGGCTGCCAGTTGAAATTTCCTCGATGACTGTAGGTGCGGATTTTGAAGACTTTTGCAGACTTTGTGCCTTAAGATTTTCAAATGTATATGAAGACAGAAAGTTGCGGTCAAGCTGATGAAAACAAATAAAAAAATCTGCTGCTGCAGTTGATGCTGGGGTGATTATATAACCGATATTATGAAACCCTCTTAAGGAATTTTTAATGCTTCAAAGATGTAGATTTTACACTTAATCCCTGTATCATTTTGTGCATACTGTGTCATGGTAATAATGTCTGTTTGCATTTAATAACCTTATCCTTAATATCCTTATAACCTTAATAATACTCAGCTAATCAGTTAGTGAGGAGTACAAGTAACACATCTGCTTCAATTCTGAGTCAACAATCCACTCGGTGATGATGATTGTCAAGAATGTCATCATGGTATTTTGTCATTCATGTAGTCAGTGTGGGAGGGTATTGATGACCAAACCCTTCAAATGTATATATATAGGCAGGTTAATGAAAAAAGTTCATTTTAAAGTGTACCCTTTATGTTGTTGGTTTGTCAAGTTCCAACTGTCAAGATGTCATACAAACTCAAAGGACTTCAAAACCACTACGGTAACTATGTGTTTGATGTTTTTATATTAAGCTATCCATTCAAAATTTGTAATTATTGTCTTTATTTGATGTGTTTATTCGTAGCAGTTTTAATTTCAATCATAATTATCTATTTTGTGATAATGCAGAGGCTGTTTTATTTGTACACCAGTGGAATGAAGGTCCCCATGGTAATTAGATCAGGCACAGAGGTGTAACGGATTAACGGTGATATGGTCTTATTGAATTCTTCAATGTTGCCTTTAAATGTTTTATATCTGATTTGTAACTTATCAGTTCATCTGGGCTCAAAACAGGGGTTCTCAAAATGGTTCGGATTCTTTAAATACTGGAATGCCAACAGAAAGTCAATCGGTACCTGGTTTCATCAAGAGAATGCAAGATTTGTCACAGAGTTTATTGCCAGTTGAAGTTCTACATTTCAGGGAGGATCTTTGTCATTGTTGGTGGCAGGGGGCCAAATGCAGATGTCAGCTCTATTTCCAGCACAAGCTGCTGAAGACCTCACGGCACTGATTTGCAAAAATGCAGTATGTGGATCGGTTCACAGACCGCAAGAGAATAACAAATACAAATCAAGGTTATTCAAATTTACATTTACATTTTTAGTTAATTCATTTAATTATCATTAGTTTGGCATTCAAGCAAGACTGCTATTTTTAAGGAACATTATGACAACAACAACAACAACAACAAATAAAATCTCACATATCCCCCTGCAACACTCCAAACTATCCCCAGGGGGAGATGTGGGAAGGCATTCTGCCAGAAAACCTTCTAGAAATCAGGTGATGAAATAACAACGCTCACAAGTAGGTCAACATTTCAGCTACAATCTTGACTTCTACTTTTTTTTTTTTTTTTTTTTTTACTTGTTGACGTTCAGATCTTCAGATTTTTGTTTATCTTCCGGTTTTCTGTCACCCTTTGGTGCTGTTTGGGCAACAGAACTCCTCAGTTAGGTTAAGGGAAAAAAATTACAGGATTATAGAAAAACAGAGCCTTTCTCAACGCCATTCTATAAGAAAGACTTTCTGCAATAAACATCTCCTGTGTGCTGATTTCAGAAACACTGATCTCACAGAGTTACCAGTTTACCAAAAACTGATCTTCCCTCTTTTTTAGGGTTGTTTTAGTTGTAAATGTTTATTTTGAAAACCTTGAAAATATCAATCTAATTTGATGCAGTAGAAATATGTATAAGTAATGTAAGGATGTCCTTGTTTCTTTGTCTTCTGAGCCTGGGCCTGTCCTAAGAAGTTGAAAAGAAAAATAACATCCAAGCTTCTAAAGCCATGAAGGCTGTTAGTAGATAGAATTTTACATTTTTGTGTTTAGCTTTCTTCTCCACTAACAAGTCCTCTGTCTCCATGTTCTTTTCTCAGGACTTGTCTTGGTGTTCCAATGGTGCCAAGTGTTTTCTGCTGTCATTCCATCCGACAGTCACGGTGACTTAGAGAGCTTCCGGTCCCTTGTGTGCCTGGCAGAATACGAAACAAATGAACTGCTCTTTCACTATGTGAGTACAATCCGTGTTAACCCGTCATAGCCTATGTGGTGCATAGTTAATACACAACGCAACAGTTTGTTGCAGAATGTGTCTATTTATCTGCGAGTCCATATCGTGATGATGAGATGTTGGTAATGGTTAGGGTTATAGGGACATTGAGTTTGAGACTCAGAAATGATGCCGCATAGCTCGTTGTCATGTATGTGCAGTACTCTGAACTGATATGAAACAGCAATATCAGGCTAACGGGGCACTACTGGATCAAATAACATCATAAAAATCCTATATAGGCATCCAGACATTAAAATACTGGCGACGTAAATAGCGGTAAAGGCCTTACTCCAAGCCTGGTCTAAATGGGGGTCCACCATTTCAGATTTGAAAACTCCTGTGTTCATTAAAAACCAACCAATCAAAAGTCATCATTTGTTTTGGTAATTTTGACCATTTTTACACAAATTACACAGCCTGAAGACAGCTGTTGACAGCTGTGTTGCATTTACTTTACATTCCCAATTTTTACTCTTGAGTAAAAGGTGTTGCATCCAGTCATGACCCTTTTTCCTCTTACAGGTCAAGTTTCACAGACTTTCGATAGATCCAGCCTCCTCCAGTGATCCCGATCCCACAACATCGGCTTTAAACCTCACAGAGAAAATGCAGGACATCTATACCAAGGGTGTGCACTTTTATCGGCATATTGTCAAGGTAGAGGAATACAATAAAGTGGTTTGGAATGACACACAGTGTGTAGGAACACTTCTGAGATATGTCAAGACCAGACTCTCTCACCTGTCAATAAGGACAATGGCTTTCCTCAGAAATATCAACCCAGACGTCTCTTTGCCGACCGAGGCGCCTCTACAGTTGTCCCATCACCATGGCTTTGCAAAAAAAAAATATGGCTTGAAAGTCATAGTCCGGCTGAAAGAATGGCTCACACAAGTGTGTAAAATGCTGGAGAGACAGTAAACGGAATATGTGAGGACCGGACAACAGGGCCACCAGTTTGGACATAAATTCACAAGGAGTTCTATTGAAAGACACTCACGCTCTTTTAAATCGTTTCAGATAAATTCATGATTATTCCAGATATGCCCTTTCTGGGACTGAGCCCACAAATCCTGAGTCTTTTCAACAGTAACGTTGTCTTCACCCCTGGACTTGTTTCTCTGAGGTCATGGAGTCAAAGCTGAAATCAGTACGCGCGTGTGCTGCCAATAACACATGCAGCCACCAGAGGGCGTTCAGTTGCTTCTTCAGTCAGAATTAAAAGGCCGCGCTCATGCATAGTGTCAAACTCTTACAGTTTTTTACATGAATAAAATGTCTTTTCAATTATCTTTCATTCATTTTCTAAAAAATTTATTATTTTATTTTAATTATTATGATTATCATTGTTATATTTGTATTATTTTATTATTATAATGATTATCATTGTTATATTTGTGTTATTTTATTATTATTATTATAATGATTATCATTGTTATATTTGTGTTATTTTATTATTATTAGAATGATTGTCATTGTTATATTTGTATTATTCATTCTCATTATTTTCATCATAACGTATCATGTACAAGACACGAAACCGTGAAAATGAATTCCGTGAAATTCAGTGAATTTCCGATGAATAATTTTACCCTCAAAATGTATTCATAATTATTTGAGCGCAAATATATTTTCAGTGAAGCAGCATTTGGTGAAATGTGAGAATGATCGTTAGTAACAAACAAAGAGTTTCTGAGGAGGACATAACAAAGTGTAATATACTGTGTCAACATTTATTTTTGTATTCTATAAAAAGGAACATAACCTAAGTCTGTTTTGTTAATGTAACTGTCATCTATGGATAGATATTCATGGTACTGTGTTAATTAAGTAATTCAAATTTAATTATTTGCTGTACTGCGGGGTCATTTATTCTTTCTTTGCCAACAACAACAAAAGTGAAACTCTCATTCAACTCTCGTGCAAAAGGTTGCTTTGAATTGCAGCATTGTTGTTGATTGAAAGAGAGCCTTTAGGTTCAACTGGTGGGCTGCAGGAAGAAAATCAAAAACATAGCACGGAGGATGCGTTCAAGTTTGACAGGAAGTTTGTGAGGGCTATCAGAGAGGAAATCAAGATCATGCTTACCTAAATGTGTCATCAGCAAATAATGTATGACAAACAACTAGCATAGGTACAGGAACATTATTAGTCAAAATGAATTTTAAAATTGTGTGAAGTGTGAAGATGGTTCCCAGATGATGATGATGATGATGATGATGATGATGATGATGCAGTTTCTCAGAAAAGAAAATGTCTGTTCCCACCATCTATAAATAAAATTGTCACTCATATCAAACATTCCACTGCGTGGGATCATTTATGTTGAAAACAAACAGTGTCACCAATAAATGAATGAAGCCCCTCAACTAAATCCAAACGATAATCAGTAAATTGCAACATCTCTTTATATGGAAGTGACAAAGGTCAGTGTGAGAAGTCTTGATCCGCTAAAGAAAGCCAGTCTTGTTTTTCATCAAGGGGTACAGCTAAGTTAGAGATGTGTGGGTGGGGAAGTTGCAGTGGCGTATCTTTCCAACGCTTCCTTTTAGAGGCTTGCAAATATATAAATGGTCTTGTGCAATTGTGACCTGACATAGGAGTCTTTTAAAGTCGCACTTAAGAATGAAACTCAGAGCAGGTAAAGTAAGCAGCTATTCGGTATTAATCTCGTGTCAGACATTTGACTCCTTTAAACCTTTTCGATCTGATGTAACATCAGTTATCAAAATGATATCCATATTATTTTTGTTTCCAGATTTTTATGAACAGGAGGGCAAATGCTGGTAATTTACATAAAATCCAAACGTCTGAGCTGATTTGGATGGTTTTATTTCATGTTTCCATCTACTACAGAGGCTACAATACACGGTCTGACGTGATGAAACTTTCAAATTAAACTGATGTAATTAGAGAGTTGTTGTTTTTGCAGGTTTTCTGACGCTGCTGTGTGCCTGGGTGATGATTTTGTTTCCAAGTGCGGGTGCAGGACACGGCCCAAAGAAACATGCAGGATCATCGTGCATGCTGAAAGAGCTGTCTGCCCTTACTAAAGTCCTACTTGTCATGAGCCTGACAAGCTTTGTAAGTTACATGTTGTTTCGTATCTCTAGGGTTTGTCGACAGGTGTATTTAACGCCAACATTTTAATCACAGCATCTCACGCCACTTCCGTGAGGAATCTATTGCACCATTGAGCGGCACAGTTAGCTATTAATGCCATGTACATTTTGTGGGTGCAGGCTCATTTCATTTGGGAGAAATTAGCTTCCATTTAAGTTTATTCTGTCTGATTCTAGGACGAAGCCAACGGGAAGCACCTAGGTACTTGGTCCCCTGGCTTCCCTCAGCTCCAGGTCCACAAAGACTCCCCTTTCCATGGGCCAGAAGTTCAGTGTTCCCTCATCTTCATGGCCTCCGGCCTGGAGAATGTCCTCGATGACCAGAAAAATAACCTGAATCCAATAGATACTTTGCTTCTCAGACAGCTCAAGGAAACTATCTCCAGGGTCAGCATGCTAGTGACTTGTGTGAGGGACATTTTTGGAGGGGAATGTTCTCCAAAGCCAACCCCACCCAAAATGCCCAAACACACATTTGAGAGGAAGCAGTGGGGTCACACCTTTCTGAAGGCATCTAGGGACTACATGGAGTGGCTGGAGGACAACAGAAATTCAAAGCTCAAGCACATAATTAAGATAAATCATGGCGTAACAAAGGGGAAGTTTAAGAAATACTTGGAGTGGAGTGGATACCTCAATAATCCCTCCTAATTTGTGATACAGTTTTATGAGTAAATGGCCAACGCAGTCTTTTCTTTTGAAATGATTTTTTAAACATTTTTTACAAATATTTCAAGCAATTTTTCACAACTGTAAAAGGAGCTGGTTTGTTTAGCTGGAATTTTTTCTTTAATGCGTAAAGTTAGATGAGGAGACAAGCGTCATTCTCATATCTCCCCAGGACAATAAAGCTACAATGCAGCTTTTTAATTTAGTTTAGCACTTGGATTAGCACGGGTGGAAATAGGCCCTGTCCATCCATCCATCAATCCATCCATTTTCTTCTGCCTCTCCTGGGGCTGGAGCCTATTCCAGCAGCCTTCAGGCGAGAGGCGGGGTTCACCCTGGACAGGTCGCCAGTCCATCGCAGGGCCAACACATAGAGATAGACAACCATTCACACTCACATTCATATGGTTTTGAATTCTAACCTTAAAAAACACAAACGCAAAAACAACAACAACAAAAAAAATATAGAAATGCCACCAAGGAATATCTTATATAAAAAAAAAACGTTTTAAATTCACATGGTCCTTTTCTGATGAACATGCTACTTTGTGAAATTATAATAAAGCATTTAACCGAAAACCTTCCCTATTCATTTCTTCGAGGGTCATTTTATGTGTTGATCACAACAATGTAATACTGTATACCATAATTTTTTTATTTATTTTTTGCTGGGCTAACTAGTCCCCCTCTTGATGCTAAGCTAAGCTATCTGATCTTGGGGTTTTACAGCCTGCTGTACAGATGTGACAGCTGTTTCAAACCTGACACAAAGTAGATTTAATCAAAGAATATATGATGTTGCCCCTCATACATTTGGGCAAAATTGTACCCCTGAGACAGGTTAGCGTCTTTCTTTACAAGCTGTGGCTACCACTGTTAAGTTTGATATCATGGAATCTTCCTAATTTACTCTCAGAAAAAGCAAAATTCCCAAAAATGAAGGAAGATTTCTTTAAAATAAATCAGATAAGGCTTGGTCAGTCTAATACGAACCGACATTGTTCCCATGTGGCAGTCATTAATCAACCTACTAAATAGGTAAATCAGAAGGGGAACTAATACGTTTTTTTAATTACGACACTAAATTTATTCAACCTTCAAAATGATTAATTGTTTTACTCTGGCCTTCAGTCCCTGGTGGACAGGTGACGGTGCCTGAGGTAAAAAGAGAAACTGATAATTACCTTCACAGATTTAATAGTGTGGCCTCCACTCACAGTAATCCCTCGGTGAAATCTGGACAGATGGACAGTCAAATGACTCCCACAAAGAGAAATACAGGGACATCTACAAAGATTGATGTGGGCTCGCCTTAAACCCAGTAATCAGTTACTATTCTATTAATGACTCAAGTTTTTCTTGGTTCTGTGTGAGGTCATTAAACTAATGAATAACTTTCAATTCCCCAAATTTTACTTTAGAGTACATGTTTACATTAGAGTACATGTTTTGTCTCATTTTTCACAATAATTTTACACACGTTCCCACATGAATGTATTAATATACAGAAGTACGGTCATGAAGATATGTTTTTATTTATTTTTTTAGCTTTGATTGAGCCGTCTGTATATTCCCCACTTACATGAATATAATTGTTTGGTTATTTGTAAAATAAATTTGTTAGTCATTTAAGTTTGTCGTGCTTTATCATTTGTGCACAAAAACCACAAACCCTTTACGCAACTGATTTTAGAAAAACACATCATGTGAGCTCCGAATGACGAATTCACGAGATTCAAATTGAATGAACAATTAATGAACAATGTAAATAAAATTCATCATGAACATAAGAGTGTAAATGTGATGTTTTTTTTTCTATTTTTATCAGTTTGAGGATTCTTATTTTTACAGTCACTTAACTTTTCAAAATAATTTAGCTATTTGAAAAGCATGACTCATGAGCAACGCTATTTCACAGTCACTTTTATTAAATAGCCATTTCATTCGCATGCACTATACACAGAGGTAATTACACATTCGTTGCAGTTTTAAAATATTCAACAAAACATATAACAGCTGTTATCTTCTTGAATCAGGTTTCAAATGTAGTGTTACGTCATGGACTGGTCTGAAGCGAATCCTGATGGATGAGCTGCCTGCTAGGTAGACCTGATGATCATCATGGATGAATGTATGAAGCCTTCTATGCACTTATGAAGTGAAAGTAATGAAATCACATCCAGCAATTGTCCGTGTTTAGGCTGCTCTGGAGCCATGGACGTCTCCAGCTACTTGGCACGATAGTAGAAACGTGTCCAAGCGTCTTCTTCAAGCACTGCTGTGTCCAAACAGAGACAGCTTTACTGGCCCGCTGAGTCTCTGGTTCCTCCAACACAAGTCAGATGCTTACACAGGTAGGAGCTCTGGAGGACTCTCCCCGTAGCAGTACTTTGCTTGTGGGTTTCGGTAGGTATTCTCATGTTGAACACTCTGCATGAGATGAAAAACTTTGAATATTTCGGAAACCTTTGACAAATGAAAAAGACAGTGCAAAAGAACGCATACATTTCAAGTCACCTTAAAATGAATATATAGTGATTACGCCTTCACAGTCAGAAACTTCCATAACTACAATTAAGCTTAGTGACGCACTAATGACAGTTGTGCCTCTCTCCGGTCTTGACAACTAAACGTCGCAGAACACGGAAACCGAATGCAATGCTTTGTAACAGCAAACAAATATTTACTGCCTTCTCAAATGCAATAAAAGATGCACATTGGGATATTTCTCTGTATACTTTTGTATCTCCATAAACCAGCGATAGATTGAAAATCTCAAAGTAAATCAACGATTGCTGGCCATTGTGGCCCCGCCTTTAACCGTCCTATCCTACGACAATCATGAAAATCAACTGTCTTGTCATCATCTTTGTTTGAATCCTGTCACCTTCGTGAGAGCTGGGCGCTTGTTGAGAATTGAGCTAAACTTAACAAGAAGAAGAAAGAGTTTAATTAAATAAGCACATCCTGTGGGAAGACAGGCCTATTCCACATTAAACCATGAATGGTCTCGAATTTAAGATCAGCCACGATTAAAAACGACATTCTCATACATTATATGAATAGAATTATGGCTTCGACTTCTTCCCTTTCACGATTCTTTCAAAATAATAGTGATTAAAGCTGGAACGTAAGGACTGAACTTCAACATACTTGTGAAGAGGTCCTACACTTGGCCAGGCACAACTCAAAGTGGTCCTCCACAGCAGTGAAGAGATTCTGAAAGCCTTCAGCGGCACGATTCAGGAAGCGCTCGAGAAGAGGTTGCTGAGAGAGAAAAAAAAAAAGATACGATCAGTGTACAAGAACAGATTATTATCTGTTCCAACTACTCCAGTGAGTTTCCGTCTGTCAATTCATACATTTCATGCAAGATGACGCAGATCATCCTGTATGTTTGAGTTGAGGTCAAGCAGAGAAGACATAGCATGTTGACAGTTGAACCGTTTCTGATAATAAAAATAACACAAATGTATGTGGTTTAACTGATTACCTTATCAGGTTGGAGGCAGCAAGACACACAATACTCATAGATGCTACAGCAGCCGTTGGCCAAACAGCTTTTACAGATGTGCTGTCTGGTGCTGGGAGCATTGACGTTACAGCAGCCATTAACCAGCAAGTCTTTCCTCTCGCAGACGTAGCCTGTAAAACATTAACATAGAAGATAAGTATGTACGTTCATGACAGGCTTCAAAGCTGTTGACTGGTCATCATCACTGTAAGAGTGCGTGATAGGACAATAATCTTGAATCACGTCTACAAAACCAGAGAAATATTATTACTGAATCTCTACCAGAAGACTCATCACTCGATCGTGGTGAGTAATGGTTGAATTGCTCACCAAGTTCGTCTGTGAGCAGCGTCTTGCCCTGGATGGAGTTTCTACACTGTGTGATCTGACGGCTGCTGTTGCCGAGGTTGAAACGGACTTTCCAAGGGATGCGATGGTCCGGATCTCTAACCTCCAAGAGTGCGCGGTCTCGTATGGTCCGCTCCTCCTGCAAAATCCACACAACTACACGTCATTAAATGCCACCGAGGAATAGTTTGTGATCGCTTTACTGAATACAGTTGTGCAGTAAGATACAAAAGTTGTAAAGTAAAGCAATTCAGTAAGTAGAACTGGAGTGATAAATGTTTGAGGACTCAAAATGCACGGCAATATTTATGTCTGATTTATTGAGCAACTGCTCGAAATTCACAAGCAACAGCTTCATGAATGGGATTTTTTTTAAATTTACAGAATCATCTATGTTAACTAACTTATTTTCCTACAACTTTAATGGTCTTGTCAAATATACATTTAGCACTTCAACTGACAATAAAGATGCAGAAACCAGACGGCTTTAAAAAGAAACACGTCTGAATAAACATCTGACAATAAAAACCTGCATTTACAGCTGAGGAGTTTGCAGTAGTTTATGCATGTTTCAGTCTGTGCCAAAAAAAAAGAGGTTAGACTCAATCTCAGCAAAGACTTTTCAATGACACCTCTGTCTTAATAGTTATCTCTTTAGGTCATACATTACAATATGCTTGCATATGTAAACTACAAGGTAAAGATTGCTTTACGGAGATATTTGTTCAAAGCTCCAATGACCAGAAAAGGTGGATGTATTCTATCAGCTACACACAGACACGAAATTTATACAATTTGTATTCGAAATAGTTATAACTGTTGGATGTTAAATTGAACAATTTCAGTCTTTAGGGGACTATCTCCCAGTACCTGTTTGAGTGTGCTGGTGAGAAAGTAGATAAGAGACAGACCAAACACCACTCCCAGCACCCAGCGTTTTCTCAGTAACCGCCGGAGCACCATCATGGCATGGCTTTCTTGAGGAGGTGCCGGGGGTGACAGTCCAAAACATCAAACCTCCAGGGGGGTCTCAATTCCCTTACTGACGTAACGTGCATAAATATATGACGACGTAATTAAACTACGGCACTTAAGATGATGGACCAGCTGACAGCGCAAACTACCCTGTGAGCTAAAACTGGGTGGCAAGAGACAAACCGGTTATACAAGCTACTACATGCGTTTCAATTGAGCTATCGTTACCCCATGTTGCAGGCGTAAGTAATTACCATCAAGTAAAACGAAGAACTGTTATAATTTGAGCAATTGATGGGAATTTCGTTCCCATACAGCTGTTTATAATATGTTTACACACCAACGGTGTCTCAAAGTAAAAGCCTGCTTTGTTCGCGCGCTAGCTAGCTGAGGTTAGCAGCAAGCTGTATGCGTTAGATAGGTCAGACCCCGTAGCTTAAAAAAAAATACAACCATCGCTCTGGTATCGCAAGGACGTGGGTGGATCGTTTTATCCAAGAAAAGACGCCCGAAGTTCCGTTCAAGATAATAAAACTGTGGTTATCAATCAACCGGACTCTGTTATTAAGCATCAGCAAAACAAATCCCAACCCGGAAGTGGAGAGTGGGAAAGGCGACGCTAACTGGTGGATACACGCCCACGTGACAGCATACAGGCAGTTTCCTGGACAGGATCGCGGCAGCAGTGTCGCATCTTTATCAACAAAAATCCAAGCAAACCTACAAACAACAATGAAAAACGCTGAAGGGGAATTTTATGAAGTAATTCAGGTAAATATTATATTTTAGAGCTTACTGTTTATTTAATGTGAAGCAGAATCGATAATTAAGGCGACAGCACCGGCCTGTCTGACAGATACCCTCCGTGCTAATGTACATTCAAGTGTCTGAACTGCTAGCAAGGACTTAATTCCCTTTAGGATTTTTCATTGAAACACCTGTGTGGTTGTCAAATTACAGATGTCCTGATATGCTGAAATTGCATTATTTACTTTTTTCATGTTGGAAGAAAAGAAATTGCTAAATTATTTAACTATGAAATGATAAATTTTTTGTTTTGTTTTGTTTTGTTTTGCATTACATCCTACAAACATGGAGGATGCTTGCTAGATTTGACTCAACAGCATTACCTAGAAGATTTTCCACCAGCTGATCAGTGCTCATATATATTTGCAGGGCTGGCCCTTGTGGTGATGATTGGTGGGCCATGCAGAGGAGACACAGCAGCAACACGGATGGCATGCCCTCTGAAAGGTGGGGGAAGGAGCTATCAGAAACGGCTAAATGACTCTGCAAATCTGTCCTTGTGTTTTACCTCTATGTACTGTGCTTTATGGCCAAAATTGTGTTGGCTCCTCTCTCAACAAACATACACTGTGCTTTATGGATTTTGGAAGGTCCTTTAATTTAGGTCAGACAAAAGCTTAAAATTCTGCTGAAATGAAATTGTGATTTTTGTCATCTGAAGCCCCCCCCCCCCCAAAAAAAACATACAGATTCCTTTATGTCCTCAACAAAAAAGGAATACATGTGAAAACAGTAGTTTTCATATGAGTATCCTATATAACTGGCCATACTCTGGACAAATGATGTTTTCCCTCACACTCAGGAGCCGTAGCCAAACTTTGGGATCAGAGAGCAGTCTGGATGAGGGTGGCGTGTTTGACTGCCTGAAGCCCGACTCACCCGCTTCACCCCAGCAACTTTTCTCCGGCTTGGTGGGTGTCCCCTCTGGCTCTGTCTCCCCTGCCCAGTTCCAGGCAGCCAGCTTAGTACTTGGCTCTCCACCTGAAGTTTTTATCCAGATGACGGCATCTTCCAGGGAAGAAGGGGGCTCCCACCGCTCAGATAGTGGACCCTTCCTCCCTCGCCCTCCCCAGCATCACCATCACCACCACCACTTCCACCACCAACCCCTGCAGCACAGGACTTCGTCACTGCTCCAGCAGGCCACGACGGCAGCCAACTCAGAGAGGCACGCCTCCAGGGAGGAGGCCCAGGAAGACCCATCCACTCCAGCACCAGCTCTTTCGGAGCTGAAGGCAGTTGTCACCTGGCTGCAAAGGGGTTTCCCTTTCATTCTAATTCTGCTGGCCAAAGTCTGCTTTCAGCATAAGCTCGGTAAAGCAGCTTTCCTAGTAGCACGATTACAAATTACTTATGTCTTATTATGTCTCGTGAGTGACGGCGGTTCATATTTCTGTCAGGTATTGCTGTGTGTGTGGGGATGGCCAGCACGTTCGCCTACGCCAACTCCACGTTTAAGCACCAAGTGTCATTACGGGTAAACAACTAAATTAATTGCTGATTCAGTTCCAGTTTATTCAAAGCAGTTTTTGTTTAATTGTACAATATACTCCACATTACCTATGCGTGCATTTTTTTTTAAATTTGTAGATTTAGAGAAATAGTGGGAAGATTGATTTGTCCTTACCCATTACGAGAAAAGTAGAATATAGTTTGCAGTGGAAATGTTCATCAACTATCTCCATATACACCTGGAACCCACAGGAGAAAACACAAGCTGCCCTCAGGATTATTGATAATATCAGCACATCATCGGTACCTGCAGAATTGGTCTTAATATGTTAAATATATTGGTGGCGTTCAGTTTTGCTCAAGCATCTTTGTCTTTCCTCATCTTCTGTTCCTGTTTATAAAGAAGAAAAGCATTTTGGGGGAAAAATGCAGACTTTTAAAAATTCACATATTTCTCTCTGGGTTTTAGTATGTACAAAATGTAAATACCATATAAACTTGAACTTGTATAGATAATATCAACATCAACATCAGTAAATAACAGCCAGAAATAATGGCAAATCGCCCCCCCCCCCCAAAAAAAAGCCAGTATCATGCATCCTTTGTTTTGGCATAGCTTTTCCGTAGTTACAGGATTTTGCATTGCTTGTTGATTTATTTGTATTTATTTTCGTGCCTTATTCACCTTTCTCTCACCGTCAGTAGCTGTTTGTCTTTAAAGAACATTCAGCTTGAGCTCAGCACGCGTGTGTAGGAAGCCAACAGTCAATAATGAAAATGCAACAAATTTGACCTGTTGTTCAAAAGATGAAAACACTGCTTTTTTAAGGGTGAGAGTGACATGTGCTACTCACACGCACACACACACACACACACACACACACACACACACACACACACACACACACACACACACACACACATACACACACACACACACGCTCAGACAGACAAATACTCTGCCAGATATGCATTAAATGAGCAATTTTCATGTATTTTATTATCATTTTATTACTGTAGACATAAAGGATGTTGAGACAGCACTGTGTGTCTCTGGTGTGTATGTTCAGGAGGAGCGCTCAGTGTTGGTTGCTCTGTGGATCGCCCTGTTCCTTGCTGGGAATATTGTATATATCTACTACACATTCAGTCAAGAGGAGCTGCAAAACAGGTAGCGTACAAGCAGGTATTGTTAAGAGTAACTGGATGTTTCTTTGGCTACCATCCATATGTGCTGGATTACTTTGAATTTTTAAGTTTTTTATTTTTTTTCATTTTGTTTCGACTTGCTTTTTCTTTAGGGAGTGTTCCTGTCTTTGTCTGGTGTTGTGCTGTGAGTATTAATGGTTCATTTTTTTGTTTGTTTTTATATTTCATTTTACACTTGTCTGGCTGCTGCATCTCATTCCACCCTCACAAGAACACCTGAGATGTCTAAAACAAAAACTCATATTGTGTGTGTGTGTGTGTGTGTTTTTTCTTTTAGCCTCATGTTTGCAAAGCCCAACCTCAACAGCTTTGACTTCTTTGACCTGATCTGGGCAGTCGGCATCACAGACTTTGTTCTTAAATACTTCACCATAGGACTGAAATGCTTCGTCCTCTTTCTGCCCAAGATTCTCTTGGCCTTCAAATCCAGGGTAAGAGATGCACACTCATCACATGCACAAAACATATGACTTTAACACGTGTCAGTCAGAGCGCATTTATTTTTACCCAGAGCAACTCAGAGCTCTTTACATGTGCCTAAGAGGCAAGAAGACGTTGGTTTGGGTCTTTTTCTGACCCTGGTAGCAGGATTTGCCATCAGGTGTCCGCTGCAGTAGTCCAGCCCGCTCAAGATAGTTTTTGTTGTTCATATTTTGTAATGAAGTCTCTGATATTATTGATTATGATGATTATTGAAATCTCATGTCGCTTTAATTTCATTTGGCTGCTGAAATTTCCGTCTTAACCCAGAAGGTTTCTAGCTTGATATTTATTTTACAGAGACAGACTGTTGGAGTGAATGCAGAATCAAAGTCTTAAAGTTAATTTGCAATAAAAAAAAAAAATAGAAAACTCCAATTCACACATTCCTTTATTTTCTACAGCAAGGTTACATTAAACCTTCTAAAACTGGAACAAAAGTGGGTGATGAAAGCTTGATGTGGAAACTCTTCGATATTTAGCAAGAGCATTTCATGTTTGTTTGGTTTATGTATAGATATACAGTGTGTATATATATATATATATATATATATATATATATATATATATATATTTACACTCACCATATCTCAGTCAGAATCCATGACACGCAAGAGTTTCTTCAATACATTTATTTTTTAATTGGTTAGTCACTCCATCTGTCGTTTCACCTTTAACACATCAATGTGCGTGGAAATCTAATATTTCAGAGCACAAACCACACTTGAACCTTTTTTATGTTCTGGTGTATATGCTCATTTGTCTGCGGTAGCTCGTCGACTGATTCACAGGTAGTTCAGAGTTGATCAGCTCGGTTGATAATTTAGAAAAAATACTCAACGCATTTCCTGAGCTGTGAGGAAATACCCAACTGAGTGAAGAAAGTGCTGAAGGGTCACAGTGTGAAACTGTTTTGTATTCATAAGATTTTAAATGGTACTTCTTAGGTGAGCGTGTGTGTGTGTGTGTGTGACTGTGTACATGTGGCTTGTCTGGCCTTGGGCCACAGAACACACAAACTCACACATGCACACTCCAATTCCATTTCCTTACAGGTGCAGCTCATATTCTTGGTAGGGGTTTGTGTGTTGCACACGGGGAGGATGGGGGTTGGAAAGTATTAGGATTAAATTTTCCACAGATAAACAGATCTGCAGGCCTATCGGAACCACGGCAGCCGGCAACTGAGCTCATTTTCCCTGGAGGTGTTTGCAGGGGTGAGGTCATCCCTCCCTGGAGCTGGACCATTACCTGTACCCTCCACTCACACTCATAAACACACACGCACACACATACTCGTATATGCAGATTCTCTGTGGAGAATTTAATGCCTCAAACGTAATGTTTTAAAGAATCTTCACGGTTATCCTCTTGGGCTTGGTACGTCCTGAGTAGTTTATTCTGAACTCGACGACTCCTCATGCGGAAGGAGCAGCCTTTGGAGTTCATTACTGCATCCACTGGCTGATGATGCTACATACAGTAGTCATGCCACTCAACCACAGGCCCGCACAAGTAATAGTTATGATGTTCCATGACGGCTTCACGAGATGACTCATGTCATTTCAAAACACTTGAGTGTTTTCTCCTCATGCACATAGTTCCTACATTTCTATTAATATGGATCTGTGTTTCAGTTATTGTTCTATTCATATCGCTTCGTGTTTCTTCTGTCTGCCACGGGCATGGATTAATGTAAAGGACTTTGGATGGGTTATCTGCTTTATAAACCATCCTTGGATTTCTTAAGGGGCACCGTATGAATCGAAGCTTTACGTTATTGTTATTATCGTTTTGAAAGTAGTTCAGTGGTTATTTAGCATCTACATTTTTTTTCATATAATCCACCATTATTTAAAAAAAAAAAGATTTAGAATAATGATTATCGAAAAATAATTTTACAGGACCCTGATGTAAAGTTGAGGGTTGTTTGCCCTGATATATTGGTTACCTCTCCTTGCAAAAAAAATCTTTTTTTCATGTAACGTGGAACTTAATAGGGAAGTAGTAGTTTCCCCCCTCCCTGGAAGGTCAGTGGGAAAAAGCTGAATTTAAAAAAAAGTATAACTGGTTTAAATCTGAAAAGGGATTAGTTTTGAAGTCTTTAAAGAGCTGAACTTTGATACTGGAATGGATTCTGTTGCTGAATGTCATTGATTTTTAATGCTGAATTAACTTTTACAATGAAAACTTGACACTAGGAGGAAACAGGGGAAACGGTCGAATCGATTGAAGAAAATCCTTTATTCAAAGCTGTCACAACACTGGACACGGTGATTTCTGCAAAACACAGACAAATATCCCAGTAGCAAAGTAAAAAACAAAACAAACAAACTCAAAACACATCCCTGTCAACACATCCACAAAGTCCTGCTTTGTAGATTAAAATGAGACATTGTGGCTCTGCGTCTGCTGGTTGATAAAGAGATCAAGACAAACTGAAGTAATGAAAGCAAACAAGCAGAGAAGTATTTTAACAGAGCCTCCAGCGGAGCGTACTCCAACTCTTTGGCTTGTGTCCAAACAGTAAATTTGACAGTTTTTGCGTGGGTGTGATGTGTACGGTGGGACACGAGGCTGAGGGGACAATAAGGAAGATGAATTAGCCGCCAACAGAGGCCTTCCTCCCCGACCAACCTGGCTGCTTGTGGCTCTTTACCCAGACTCATCAATCTTTGTCAGCCAACATCCAGGAAGTCATTATGCAAGCAGGGATGCTATCAGGGGAATCAAGTTGGTCTTCATTTTGGTCACCGCTGCAGGGACCGCCAAAAGTTCATTTTCACTGCGATTGTGGAGGAGAAGATTTTTAAAGGCAGCTAGTGATCCCGTGTTGTGCCGAGCTTCACATTGATGCAGGGTAGCAGGTGGAAAGAGCTGTTGCCAGGTTTTCTTACAGAGTGGGGAAATTGCTTGTGCCACTGAGCAACTGTGGAGGTCTGGACAGCAGCCATGTTTGGGCTGGAGGCGTGCTGTTTTAAGCTTTTAATACTGCACTGCTCTTGACTAGATAGAAGAGTGCCCTGAAGCTGTTGAGGGCTTTCTGCTTTACAGAGCGTAAGTGAGTGGAGGAAAGGAACAAGAGAATATATAGATTGTTTCAATTTGTCTTTTTCCACTTCAAAGGCACTGCATATATATTTGTAAAACTTTCTGAAATCTTAGCCACTGTCACTACCGTCTGTATCCAGATACGGTGAAGTGATTTTGTGTGTGTGCCCAGGGGAAGTTCTACCTGCTGATCGAGGAGCTGAGCCAGCTGTTTCGCGCGCTGGTGCCCATCCAGCTGTGGTACAAGTACATCATGGGTGAAGACCCCTCCAACAGCTACTTCCTGGGAGCCACACTTATTATCATCTATAGCCTCTGCAAGGTACTTACTGTATGGTTACAAATTTGAATTTCAGCTGATTCCCCATCCAGAACACCATGCTGGTAGTGCAGATGCAGATTCTGCCATGTTTCATTTTGTGCCATGTTTTTTTCTGGTAACAGTAGGGAGGAAGTGTTCCCGTAAAGGGAAGCGTCCAACAAATCTCTAGATTGTAGATTAGAGAATTTATCTGCCAAAAAAGAAGTGTTTTTGTCCAAATGTTCACGATTCCTACAACACCCTTCAATACACAGCAGCCACGATGAGCTGTTTAACTAAGAACTGCAGTTGTCAACTTCAGTGTTTCAACGAGACAACCAGCTCTCCTCACCGATTCAGACCGTAAAATCATTTCATCGTTTCTGATGAAGATGAGAATGATGGAAGGAGTCCACTTATTGCCTGAATTCTTTATCAAACCGGTACATTCGTTTTCCCTCCCCGGCATTCCAAGGACTGGACTCTTAAAACAATGCAACACGATAATGCCAATGATAATTCTTGTGTGCAATAATGCTGTTTGACTTTTTTTCTTTCTTTTGTGTGAGAAAAGCTTTTTTTTTTTTTTTTTTTTTTTTTAAACCTTTCTTTTCATAGTGACATTTATTGTTTGCGGTGGTCAACTATACTTTGCACTTTTTGTCCGTTGCTTCTTAAAGCTGACTCAGGAAAAACAAACAATAATTCTTATGTTCAATATCTGGAATCTTTGACATTAAACTGCAGTTGCTGTTACCGCCAATGACTAAAGATTTTTTTTTCCAAATTAATCTGGAGTTAAATTTTGAAGAATTTAACCTTTTAAGATTATGGCTTCTCAGTCTGGCCCAACCGATACTAGACTGTTGAGCCTGATACTGAATTTAAACAATTACTGATATATGCAACCAATATGGGGAATATTTCTACTGACTGAAAACAGACCCTTTGTGTTCATTGTGTACTGATGTGACTCTAAAGTTAGAAGGCTAATTTCTTAAACAAATGAGTTTATTAAAAAAAAAAAAAAAAATCAACTTAACATTGTCATACGTGACTTTCTAAATATAAGACAGTAAAATAAAAAGATAGAGGTGCTGGAATGCTTTCTGCTGAAAACGCTATGTTACACCATTTGTAAATTACCATAGGCATTATTTTCTACATTTTATATGCTTTAAAAAGTTGTTTGTTTGTTTTTTAATAATTGCGCATATCTGACACATGCACTGATGTGATATATCTGTGACAGGCCAATAATAGTCAATATTGCGGTGAGGCCATAGTATTCAGGTCCAAATGTGCAGCAGGAAATAGGAAACTGCTAGTCAGGGAGCTGTGAAAGGAGAAGTGGAAAGGAGACAGAGAGTTGTAGAGCAAGGTTGGATCAAGCGTCTTGATCGGATCTTTCAGAGGAAGATTTTCAAAGAAGAATTTCAGAGAAATTACATCCCCATGTTTCTGCTTCACTATTTCCACAGTCGCCTTATTAAAATTTTATTACAGTGACATAATTTACCATCTTCTAGTCTGTCATGGGAGAGTTTAAATCTAGACTGAACTAGTGATTCACCGGATGCATTTGTTGGTGATGAACTTGCGCAGATGAACTGGTTGAACTCTGAAATTTCCCAGAATTTGTTCATCGTTTCGGTTGGCCAACAGCAGCTTATGCATCAGGGCTGCTTTTAAATCTTCAGGCACGGTAACTAGAGGTGAAGAGAGGGTGAAGGAAACGTCCAGGTCCAGCTAGAATGTGACGAATTTTAATACCTGGAAATTAAGAAATAAATAAAATAGTGTGTTTCAGCCTGAAGCTTTAATCTGAGTGAAAACAATGGAGGAGATTTTATGTTGAAGGGTCCTTTTTTTTGTGTGTGAAGAACTTGGAAAAAAATGTCAACAAATACTGAATGGAAGTCCGTGACAGTTGGTTCAAACTTTCATGATCCTCAGAGAATGAACCCAGCTGACTGATGATCCCCTGGGTGCTCCTGTAGCACCACCAAGTGGTTGTGCAACAACAGCCTTTAGGACTGAGAGGGCTGATGTTCGTGAAGGAAACACACATTTGAAGCTGCTTTGTTAAACTCAGAAATACTATAATAAGAAGGCGAACTTTTACTGTAAATCTCACAAAAATCCAATTGTGTGCTTTTTTTTCCTGCAGTCTTTTGACATCTGTGGGCGTGCGTCTGCCATACGGAAGGCCCTGGTAATGCTCTGTAGCACCCAGGTCAGAAGTTGATCCATTTTATTTTTTTTTTTCACTGTTAATGCACTCTGCTTTGCATTTTTGCATGAGTAGCTTAGAGGGAAATGATTAGAACCAAGCTGATTCATGTTAACAGTCTTCTTTTTGTCTCATCCAGAGTTATGGAGTGAGAGCAGGCAGTCAGCAGTGCAGCGAGGCGGGCGATGTCTGCGCTATCTGTCAGGCTGACTTCAGAGACCCAATCGCCCTTCTCTGTCAGGTAAAAACTCCCTGACATTCTTCGACTTTCCATTAATGAATTCTGATACACGCGATGAATCATCACATTTGAAAAGCACGATTGAAAAGGAAAAATTCCAAAAAATAAATCCTAAATTTTGCACAAGTTACCGACCTTGCTCGAGGTGGTTTTATTCTTTTTGAGAGCAAGTTTTCTAAACAGGAGACAGTTCGCAAATAAGCTGCGATGTTATGTATCTATAACTCACATGAGTTGTTTCCACTGCTGACATCATCATGTGTGGTCATGTATATCTACAAATGTGCGTATGTGTACATACTACAGCTGGCAATTGGTTAAGAAATGAATCAAATAGTAATGTTGTTGTTTGTAATCAATATAAGTGAATCACATTTATCAGTGGCAGTTTTTTGCATTAAAATGTGTCGATTCAAATTGATTTCAGAGAACTCACGAATAAATGTATTTGAAAAACTTCTTTTGATTTCTGGCAAGTTAGTCACAACCAACATGGGGTCAAGGGTGTGATAACCTGCGTTGCTTTTTTTTTTTTTAATCTATTTTTTTTTCAATACCTAATCAAAAAATTCGGAAGGCATTTTGAAAACTACGGTAAATGTACATATATGTGTTAATGATGGGTTAACACTGATACACCCTTAGTTACACCTGAACGTCACATAGCGGCATCTACCGGGAGTCGCTTTCAACTGACTTTAACTAAAACCAGTAACAACAATTTACAGTTTACTTGTCTGTTTCTTATCACTGATATTACCAGCTGAGAATAGCGACCCGTAGCGGTCGGTTTCTGCTCCCATACATACAGCAGACCGGGTTCCCCCCCCATTACCGGTCTGCGATTAGTTGCAGAATCGGTCGGGAAAAGTGTGAATGAAGTATCGGATCTCCAAGAGCCGTGTCAGTTGCTCACCTGATATTCCTTCTGTGCCTGCAGTTGAACGTGATGCTTTCCCTTCCTTTACAGCATGTTTTCTGTGAGGAGTGTCTGTGTTTGTGGTTCGACCGAGAAAGAGCTTGCCCGTTGTGCCGGTCCACTGTCATGGAGACCCTACGATGCTGGAGGGACGGCACCACTTCAGCTCACTTCCAGATCTACTGAGCTCTCGATTGTGCTGTAGTGCGAGTATCACAATGGTCTGTGTCAACATCTGTCTCTCGCTATGACGGCGAGTCGTTTAATGAAAAGAATCAACAGTATGTGGCAGACCAACAGAACAGAACACGTTAATGTTGACATCAAGTGATGGAGCGCTGAATACAACTTTATGTGTAAATGTGCAAATAAATGTATAGATGTCCGTCCATTATTATAATGCACATGTAGATTTAGCATTTTTCACTGGAGAGTACTTTAATAGCATTTATACTCTGTGGAGAAATGTTTCTCAAAATTATTTTGTTATTGAATTTCAAATGTTATATTTGAAATTAATATATTATTCACCCCTTTATGGAAAATTAGTTCTTCTAACTGGCTTTTGACAATATTTATGTTAAGATTATATAGATGTTATTGCAAGTATGAATATAAACTGTAGTCATGGAGTAAATAATCAAGATCACGTCTAACAATCTACCATGTTGTATGTCCCCTTTTATTGCCATTCCTTGTGACCGTTGATGTAACTTTGTGTCATGTGCTGTACAGAAATATTCAATTTAAAATTAAAGCACTTGAGCTCATTTTATAAAGTATTTTTTTTTCTTTTTATTTGTTTCAGAAAAGCATTCCTGATTTTTTTGACGACTAGAAAAATTCATAGGAAATATTCAAAGCTTTATAAATAAAACGCACGTTATAAAAAAACAGCTTCAGCTCACATTACAATTCATCAGAGACAGCTTATTTCCAGTATAGACACCGACAGCGTAACCGCATCCTATATTATTGTTTATAATAAAAGCCACATAACAATATCCCGGGACAGTTAATGCCGATAAAGCACGGGGATATGTGTGTAAACGTTATCTAAACACTGTAAAAACATCTATAAAACAATCTTATTTACATTTTTACTGTTGCAGTATAGCTTATGTTAAAATGTACAGTGCATTATCAAACCCCACAAGTGCTTCTTTTCTTTCTTTCTTCTCTTTTAAAAGCGAGTTGCGCTAATTAGATCGAAAGTTTGACCTTGACGCACTCATGCCGTGGGAGGCGCACATTCAAAGCAGTTCTTATTAGTAAGCTTTTCCCTCCGTGCTACCAGGGGAGGATTACATCACCGCTCCGAGGCAGAGTCGCAGGAGCTTCAGTGTATCAGCTCGTCTCCACATCAGGCCTGAGTTCGTCTTCATAACATCGGGTTTGCTGGGATCCCAACACGCTGCTATTCTTCTTTCGTGGTCGTATTCCAGCGTAATTGTCCGACTCGTCCTTGTTTTTAGTGCAAAATATGCCCCCTCCCCCTCCCTCCCCCCGCACGCCCCCGGAAATGGACCTCAAGGCACCATCTGTGTAAAAAAGAAATATGTCATTCATTTAGTTTACACATTTCTAAATTAAAGTGTTGGGCAAATTAGATGGTGTTGTGTTATTTGCACACAGTATTTCTGTCATTTTCATATAGTTAATAGGTAAAATAGCCACCTAATACACTTCATCTTTGTTGATACTCATGACTGACGATGGTAAACAAAATGATTAAAGATTAAAATGGCGCCTCCAGATTAAAATCATTTTGGGTTACTTCTCATGGGATATTTGGCCTACCAATGGGATTTTTTTTTAGTGCTGAAGCCAATCTGTTGGGTATCAAGGATTTTTTTTTTTTTACATTTGAATTGATCCAAATTATAACCACATAATAGTCATGGCTGCAAAATAATTTTTTTTTAAAAAAGTAGCTCTTTCAGCAGCCTCTCTTGATCATGTTATTCTTGCTTTAAAAAATCATTTAATTCAGTGTTAGGGTCTATGCAGTTTACTGCATATAAAATGAATATTATTTCTATTTCTTTATCGCTTTTCTACGAGTGTAACAGTGTCACAAGCCAAAAAAAAAAAAAACCCAAACAAACAAACTAATAAACTGGCAAACGAAAATACCTATAAAGTACTAAAAACACATGAACAAAATGTAAATTTATGACAAATGTAATGAATTTGTAATTGTGTTACCAGATTTGGCTTTAAATAATTGTTTTAGTTAAAGGAAAGCATATAAACCTACAAAAACAAAAGGTGGGCTAACCCACAGAAAAGCGCCAAATAGAAAACTTGTCTGAAGTAAACTGGAAGGTGAAGAAATGTAGTATTTAAACCTCGTGTGCTCAGAGGATAAAATAATTGGTGTGTCAGAGAATATTTTGGACAGCATTAACGCTCACGCCGGTGACGTGACTCTCTTTACGCACCTGTTGCTGTTGTTCCCGCCTCGCGCCCTACAAGTGTCGCCTCGTCACAAACAGCACGAGCACAGTGAAGCGTATCGCAGCGCCCAGAAACCTCTTCAAGAGGGAGCTCTGTCCGGTCACCAGCGCCACGGACCCCATTTCCCCCCAGCTGTACCCGCCATCATTGTCCCCCTTCGCCGTCCAGCTCTTTTCCAGTTGGTCTCCGATCCTCCGCAGACGCGACGCGAGCACCTGAGCCGCGGAGCAGTGAGAGGGTCGGTTGGCGCTGCTGCAGGTGGAGTCCCCCGGCAGGAGCAGCGGCTGCTCTATCGGCAGCCAACACATCTTCTCTCCTCACAGATCTCCTCTCTTTCCTCTGGAAGTCTTGTGGTTATATGACCTTCCTATTCTTCCCTCTTCTCTCTCTCTCTCTCTCTCTCTCTCTCTCTCTCTCTCTCTCTCTCTCTGCCCAGTCTCTCCACTGTATTATTCATTACAGTGTCACATGGTGAGGGGTTTACATCATCTTTTCCCAAATGAGAGATGCAATGGTTAACTCTTGAATCTCTCATGTCTGGTTTGATACGAGGAGTCTTTTGTTACAAGGTGTAATGGGACATTGTGTTCTTTTCTCTGTTTTAAAGTGTATTTATATATTCTTTTCAAAGATGATCATCATACCGGCGTGTATCATTAAACTAATTTCCTTAGATCTCTAAATGGTGGCCTCAAAAACATACAGTAACCATCAGAATTGCCGCGTCTATAATAACGCTGAGGAATTAAAAACTGGCGGAACCATGTACCAGCAGGGTGTCCCTCATCGGACTGTTTACAAAGGTGGACACATGCTGGAGCGGCTGTGGCTAAGTAGCATTCCCTCAGATAGTGTGTATAATCATTGTTGCACTCTTTTATAACACTGCATTTTTTGTATTTTATCATGAATGTTTAAAAGAATATGGCGGATGACGAACTTGCCGCGTTCAGGGACCGTTGGAAACAAGAAATAACGAGTAAGAAAGAGGAACAGCGAGTTGTTTCTGCTCCCAACAGTCCATGGGGTGTTACTGGTCTTTCAGGTCAGGGAGACTCAAAGAATCGATACTTTGAAGACGTTAAAAGTCCCATAAAGGAGCGGAATGAGGCCTGCTGTTCTTCACAATCCCACGGTTGCCCAGAGGTTGAAGACGGAGGAGAGGGGAAGAGTGCATCAGAGTTTGAGCCTGAATACGTGTCTCTTGCACGTAGCTTACTGGATGGAAGGACTAGTCCCTTGCTGGACAGGATTCAGGAGGAGAGGAGCAGGAGGAAGAGGCAGCATCATAGTATGACTGCTGTTTGTAGCTCGTCCCCGAAACAGGCTCAGAGGAAGGTCAAGAGGGACCAGGAGAAACTGCTGGATCAACTCATTCAGGATCTGGTATGAGGTGGATGATGAAGTGGCTTGCACTTTATCGGGATTGTCTCAGGATATGATGTCTTTTTTTTATTATCTCTTATAGAATGAGGTCAATGACATTCCCTTCTTCGATATAGAGTTGCCGTATGAGTTAGCCTTGAAGATATTCCAGTACCTCAACTGTACTGAGCTAGGCCGCTGTGCTCAGGTAAGTACATGAATGATGTTGAACTGCTATATTTGTTCATTTTTTTTAAACAAGCCAAAGGCTTATAGAACGCCCTCCTCCCTTTGTTTGCGCATGGCAAAAAAGCATGAAGGGTGATGCGAACTGATCGTATTTTGTGAAAACTGAACAATTCTGAAAGTTTTTCCACCACGATTACTAATGAGAAAAAAGAACGTCATCCATCACAGATAAGTAATTCCTAACTTGTGTTAGGAAAGGGTACAAACTGGTTCATGGAAAGAACTTATTACATTTACATTTTAACAAGTAACAAGTTTATGGCCTCTGGAAGATTAGCGACTGCCAAGCAGAAGCATTTTTTACATGCTGAAAAGCAAATGTAAATATGAAAAAGTAGCATTCTTTAATTTCAACACATTTGGAAATGCAAATAAGTCGTATTTACTGCAGTGCTTCTTTATCTGTTGTTGATTGCTGTTGGAGCAAAAGATCGTAAGCAAATCATCCTCATCTGACAGATTTATTTTAAAAAATAACCAACATCAGCTGATACTAATATGAATGCTGATATATCTTGCATCCCTTGCTAATTGAGCAGATTTTTTTTCCCGAAATGACTGAAATACTATAGCATTTCATCTCTCCAGCTCTCAGACTTATTGGACTGAAACGGCTGCTCTGATTTTATGTTGTTTTTTAAATTTTGTCCATATGAGAATTATATTTAAGAAAAAAGTTTTCAATAAAGTTATATTGATGTATTTATTCTCTGCATTTTGTTTCTTAAAGATTGACAATTTCATGTCATCTATGTCATTGGAGTGAAACAGCTTATAAAGTTGTTAGCTTGTGACTTGTAGCATCATCAAGGGGTATGGAAGGCTTTTTTAGAATAACTTTGCTATCGCAGAAATTTTGTGAGATGATTTAGCATTTTTGCTCAAATTTTAATTTGACGGATCAATTCATTGTGAACTTTTTTAGAAACAGTTAACTCAACAGTTTCAGGCTGCTCGGGTGTTTACTGACAGAATTGAGGTGTTGTTTTTTTGACTAGGCTAGGATAACATTTTGTTTAGCTGGTCAGTCATGAAAGAGTGAAGATATCTTGTGCAAATGAAATGACAAAAACTCCAAAAAGCAAGAAACTTGTATTGGAAATAAATATATTGACTTTTTTTCTAAAAGCATGTAGTGTGTGTGTGTGTGTGTGTGTGTGTGTGTGTGTGTGTGTGTGTGTGTGTGTCTGTGTGTGTGTCTGTGTGTGTGCGCAGCTTACTGAAATTATGTTTTAGAGTTGTTCAGAGGGAAATCCTTAAATCTCTGTTACATGTACTTCCCTCAAGAAGCAAAAGCCCCATGTGACCTCACATGAGATATGTATTTGCTGTAACAAAGCCGGTTCTCTGTGGGGACAGTAAAGTTTTTCTGATTCTAATTAGTAGATTACATCATGTGTGTGGCAGATCTACAGCGCGTGCTGCACCGAGTCCATTTGGCAGCCTGCCGACCTCATTTAGCACAAACAATTACGTGATGAAAGCTTGTAATGTATGCTTACTCAATCCACACTTACACTGTCCAATGTCTGCCCAGGTGAGCAGGGCATGGCGAGTCCTTGCGGAGGACAGCGCTCTGTGGTTCAGGATGTGTGTGGGGGAGGGTTATCACCAGGACGCCAGCATGTCTGACTCCCCCTGCTGGAAGAGCACGCTGAGAGACTGCAGGAACTCAGCCAAAACTGTGCGCTCCAACTGGAAGGTGGGTTTGATCTGTTCAGCTGCGGGAATCAGAAACCCTAATTTCATTTTTGGCTCAGAGTAATTGGCACAGGAAGACTTTGGCCGTGAACCCGGTGACCTAAGACAACTATATTGTTGAGGCTGTGGAGTAAATTTGGACAAATACTAATGAGCCACATACAAATTTAGATTTGACAGCAATTAATACTCTTCTGTGGACAGATTTAAGACCAAATTGGTGTTCTGTGAGGTGTAGGGTAACATATTTGTAAAACAGATTGAACAGTATTTTCAGCTGGGTGATCGTTTCTGTCTAGAATCGAGTTGGATCCATCAGTCAGTTGCAGTTTGAGCTGGGGAAGGTGCTTTGTGACGTCAGCTCCTGTGACAAACATGTCGTGGCCGGGTGAGTTTGAAGGACCGCAGTACACATTTGTCGACTTTGTTAACTGCTCCGTTTCTCTTAATTCACTCGCTGTGTTTTGTCAGTTCATTTTTGTCTCCTCTGCCTTTTTTGCCAATTTAAATAATCATCTTAGTTATCACTGAACGTTAAAGGGGGAAAAAAAAAGTTGCATTTATGTATTGGACTTTATATATTACTGCCTGATAAAATGTTACCTCTAGAATCAGCCGATGAATGCTGAGGCTACTGCAGGTCCCGTGAGTTCCAAGAGTGGATACAGCGTGATCATAGAGAAAGTGTATTTTAGTCTTCTAGTAACTGGGAGACTTTATCAAAAGGATAAAACGTTGGCAGAAAGTGAGGCACACGTGAAAAAAAGCAAGTAGTAATCAAGTAGGAATATGATAACAACATATCTCATGTCTTATATACAAAGTACAAAATTCAGCTTTTTCGCTTTTCAGTGTTTACATGTCTTGTGACTTAGGGACTCCCAGTCAGCACGAGTTAGAAGTAACAGGCTGAAAATTAAAGACGTATCTCTTTTCCATCACATTTTATTGCCTCCTTTACTTCATAGGAATAATTTCTTGTAAAATTCAACATTTATGTCAAATACGGCAAAATTCAATGGTTACATCTTTTCAATATCTTCCATGTCATGTGACCTGGGGACTCCAAATCACTGCTTCATGTAATTACTAGACTGGAAATATAGGACATACCCCTTTTTAGTACTTTATCGTTTGTCGTACTTCACATGACTACATCAGCTCAAAATTCATTTTTTTGCACGGTGAAAAAGTCTTTTTTTGTTGTTGTTTCATATCACATTACTTAGGGACTCACATTCAGCACCAGCTGTTAGTATTGAACTGTAACTAAAGGACACAACTCTTTTAATTGTATTTTATTGCCTCCTATAATCTACATGAATGTTCGCTTGCTGAATTCATGGCTTATTTCAAAATTCATTTTGTTCTTGCTGCTACCTGCCTGCCATGTCATCTGACCTAGGGACTCCGGAGTGCCAGCTATTACATTCTCTTCTCGTATAATCATTTTGTCATTGGTCCTCAAAGAGCATCCCTTACCAGTTCCGTGAGGAACATGTCTTTTAGTTTTAAAATACAGAATGATTTGGTATTTCAAGGGTAGCTTGGGAACCTTACGCCTCATGATTTGAAAAGCTCTTTCATGAAATTTTGCTCGAATGATCACTTTGCCTGAAGGATGAACGGATTAGATTTGGGTGGTGAAAGGTCAAGGTCACTGTGACACAACAAATGTTGTTCTGTAACTCAGGAATACAGATGCTAATCATGACACGGTTTCTCTCAAAGTCTGATAGCATGAAACCGACAATTCTCTGGCCATTACTCAGGGCCATCACAGGTAATAAGAACTTCCAATTTGCCAGATAAGGACTTGAAAACCTTTTATTATATCCCTTTAAAGTCTTCATTACGTACAACATATATTATGAGTCTGATAAGCATGGATGTGAAGTAAAACTGGTGGTGGCCAACGATATATGCAGTGTTATTTTTTTAGACGTCGATGTAGGACTGTTGAATAGCATTGTGTTCAAATCAGGTCTACTGCGACAACATTAAAATACAGAGTCGGACCCTAAAATTGAGTATCGGCCCGAGGCTGCTCTATTAAAAATAGGGACGTCAAGTGTAATTAAAACTTTTTCAATTGCATCCCCATTAATCCTATTAGAAAATAAATGAAATGAGATTTGGCACTAAAGAGGCAGCACAAAGAATTTTCCCATTAACTCCTGGAGACACACAAGCCACGTCTGGTGAGACCTCACTCAGACGTCACAGCAATCAGGGCATAGAGTTTTCTCAGCACAGAAGTTTTTAGAAACTACTTGGATGAGATTCATCATCATCATCATCATCATCATCATCATCATCACCACCACGATGATGATGATCATCATCATCGTGGATGGTTGGCATAGAGGTGGTGTACCAATTAAGTGAGTGTGTGTATTCCTATTGTTTGCTTCTTGCCAAACCATGCTATGGTAATTACGCACACATACAGGCACAAGCACATGCACACTCTCTGTCACACTCTGTCACTGTGAGGCGGACACTTGGTCAGACATGGTGGGAACTGTGGAGGTGGTAACACTGGCAGTTTGCTGCCTCCTGCAGCGAGAGCTCATTGACTTAATTCAGAGCAGAACAGAACATAAGCCAGTTGAGTTCAGGCAAGGGAGGGAGGTAGTGTGTGTGTGTGTGTGTGTGTGTGGGGGGGGGGGGTGTCATTAAAGATGAGTTGAGCATGTAGATAAACAGGAGGAAGTGTGTGTTCTAATTTTCTAGCTCACAATAAACAGAAAAGTTTGAGAAAAATGTTGGGGAAATGGTGCAAGGTTAAGGTTTCAACTTTTGGTATTCTACAGTAAATTTTGTCTACATTCTTCATAAGATGTTTATGTAATTAATGGAAATTCAACAATTAATGAGGAGACTGGCTATCCTTTTTGACCTCACTGCACATTCTTAGACGCTGCTTGAATGTTGTAATAGTGTTGTTTTGCCTCAAGGCAGCGAAAAGATCTGCTCTGTGGTTCAATTTGGTAGACAGCACAGCTGATAAAAATAAAAACACAGCAAAAACCTGTTGTTTATTGTATTATAAAGAAGAGGAAATCAGGCCAATGAATTAGTTACATTTTCTTTTAGGTTTCAACTTTATTTTAAAAAGTGAAGACACTTGTCTGAAGTGGCAGTGATTTTTTTTCTTCTTTTTTTTTTGCAATATGAATAAAGCAGCAAATTCAGTTCAATCCTATTCAGTATTGATTTATTTTATTTTATTGGTGGATGTTCTTATCATTTTAAAGTAAACACTGGCAAGTATGATGGCATGATGTTTGGGTTGTCGGTACATCCATGCAAACATCTACGTGTTCATACAGTCGTCTGTCTCATATTTGAATGCAATATTTACCGTGACTCCTTCAGGGAAACGCTTCAAATTCAGTTCAAACAACCGCTGTGGCCGAACGATGAACTGGAAAGATTTTGGCGGTCAAAGGTCGCTGTTACCACAAGCAAACATGATATTTGAGGGATACATTGAGACCCTTTCTCCAAATTTCGTACACACATCCTCTAGGACTCGAGGATGTCCTAGAAAAAAAAGGATGGGGGTCGAAGGTCAAAGTGACTGGCACACATTATAGATGCATACAGCAGTTTTGCAGGGCCTGAGTTGACCTCTTCTAATGTTGTTCTCACAGGCTAACAGAGAAAAAAAACAAAAAACAAAAAAACCTTAATTAAAGTCACGTAACAGTGATCCACAACAGAGAAAAACGCAAACACTGGAGAAGCCAGGACAATAATGTCACACATTTATACTTGTAAAAATGAACAAAACTATAAATCAGTTTATCACAACAGCATTGGTTTTTTTTTGTTTTGTTTTGTTTTTAATTTTAAATTCTTCGATTGGAACCCAAAAAGGGTTTCGGAAACTGATGTCAAGTCTTAGGAATGCCGCTTTCAGTGTGAGTTAAAAGGTTCCAGAAAGTAATCATTTGTTGATTAATACATTTGGGAAGTGAAAGAAAAGTGCCACTTACCCTCCAACTGGTCCTTGGGCAGCTCCTAGCTTGTGGTTGCCCACTCCTCTAGTGTGTGTGTGCGTGTGTATGTTGTGTATGTGCTGTATAGTCATGTGTACAGTAATTAAATTATTCACAATATTCAAGAAAATTGAAAAATCCCTGCTTACTGCGTTTTCATTTGTTGAGTTGGTAGGTGAGTAACTTCATTATCAGATGAAGTCGTCCACAAAGTTTATCTGCAGTGCACTCACTGGTATCCTTCACTTCCTGCTCTTCCAAAGTCGATACACACCATGTGAGGGGCGTACATAATTACACACCCAAACAACACCCCTGTAATCATCTAAAGATCACATAACAAAGATATTAGAAAAGAAAATAACAACAAGTCAGAGTGAGAAAAAGATGAACGTGTGAGAGGGGAAATGATTCAGTGGTGAGAGAGTGACGTCAGGTATTCTCGAGGAGACAAACTTCTTGCTCTTTGATTGAAAATGGGCAAAAACTCTGGTTGGTTTCTTTTTCTCTAAATATTTAAAGTAAGTTTGTTCATGCGTATATGCTGACCCGACAGCTTTGTGTCTCTCTCAGGTACACGTCTGGTGATGTGAGGCTGTGGCACACGCTGCACTGGGACTTGAGCGCCTCCTACCTGAAGACCAACAGTCTGTCAGTAAACACTAACCCCAGACCTCATGTTTTACATGTCCAGGTCAATGGCAGCGTGGCTGCTGCCAGTTATGAAGATGGTGAGCGTGTGTTGCTGCAGTGTGATCAGAATCTTCAGTAACACTTTAAATGAACACACCCATATTCATGGGTTTGAATATGGGGGATCTTTCCCTGTCTTGGGTGTAGGCTGTGTGGATGTGTGGAGCACAGAGACGGGTGGAGAACCCCTCCACCACTACCAGACAGCCAGGAGAATTCAGGCACTGGCCCTGAGCCCTGACACTCCTGCCCTGGGCTCTGCTGCCGAGTCAGAGGTTCGACTGGATGGAGCTGATGATCGGGGCTACTGGAGGACCCTCTGCCAGGTTCAGCTCCCCAAAACTGTAAGTGTAACAATTAAATTCCTCCTCTGTACATTCAGTTATTTAGTCGAACAGTTTTCCCTGACTTTGATCCATCATTTTTATTTTGTGCAAATTTATTCTTTTATGTGAAATGAGACGGAAGTAATTAACACCTGTGGCTTATTTCGCGTTTTGTGAAATTACAGGTTCAGGCCAGAAGGATAAAAAAGTACGGATTTAATGAATAACAGAAAAATTAATCAACACCTGTAATGTAATTAACTTGTTAGTTATTTTCCTTTATGTTAATTTATTAAAAAAAAAAGAAAAAAAAAGAACACGTTCTCTTTTCCAGTTTCCCAAATTTGATCATTTTCTCCTCTTTCTTAAAGTTTGTGTTGGGATCAATCCATGTAATTAATTAATGGAATCCGTTTTGTCTCCAACAAAACAGCAATTTGAAGTTCTCGATGGGAATTGTGACGATCCTTTATTCACTACCAGCAGTGTCCCTTTTTGTCCTATTTAATTATCTCAGAAAATTGGTATGAAAAAGTGAATATTCTTCCCCCCCCAAAAAAACATTCAGAGTTGGATATTTTTTTTAATCTGTCAATTTTCACCATAAAAAGAGAGACACACACACAGAGAAAGAAGTAATCAGATACATAACGCCTTATAATGTAAAACTTCATTTCAAGATGTAGACCTGGCTCTCTTCTGGCCTTGGTTTGTGCTTCTGTTAGAATGGACAATTTTCATGTGAATCAGATGACATTTATACTGGTGTGCTGATGGAAAACACAAGTACTTTCAAAGTGCAGAATTCTTTCTTCTGCTTTTCGTGTTTGTTAATTCAGGTTGACCTACATTTCAGTTCAGTCAATGAAAGTTAGATGTGTTCGTTCAGTGCAGCAATAAGAACTTGTAAATTGTAATTTTCAAATTCCACTATCAGTTTTTTGGACAGTTCAAAAATGTACTGAAATTTATAATATTTGATGACGATAATATTTTTTGTTGCTTTGCAAAGAAACATGAATATCCATGACAAACAACCCTGTCCCTCGATCTCTTAACTGGGGCCAGTCCTGTATATTATGCTATTATCATTTTATAGCGACGCTAAATAACCTTTATTTCGGTTGCAGACTTAAATAGCACAATAAAGCACTTTGTGAAAAAATGAAAATATTTTGAGTTATTAAACTAAAAGAAATCCTTCTTTAATTTTCCTTAGGCAGTCATTCATATTTTTCTTGTCTTAATAATATTTAAACATAATTAATTTCATTGCAGAGGCAGAAGAAAGGGAATAAATCCCTTGAAGAGGGAATTCTAGATCTTACCACTGTGAAAAGTAAAGTATTCCCCCGTCTTGTGTGTCTGGCAGGTGGAGAGTCTGGTTTTGGTGCCAGGCCGGGTGCAGCGGTGCCCGCTGGCGGCCATGACAGCAGGGGAGGCAGTGTACCTGTTGGACCCTCTGGAGGAGCAACCGAGGATTCTTCACTCTGTCTACGGTCATCCTGTCACCTGCCTTGAAGCCTCCGAATCCCATGTTGCTTTTGGGGTGAAGCGCACCGGCTGGGCTATGCACGATGGAGGCAACAAGGTGGCGTCAATTTCTCTGTATGATTTCTGTGAAATGTTTAGGTGAGCAAAATATACGTCGCTGACCTTTATCTGTCGTCAGGAAATAACAATAACATTGATGGACATTTGTTACACCTGCAAACGTAAAAGCTTCTAGAATTAGCAATAAAAATTACCCACCACAAATGTAATCCCTCGTTTCCCACGGGGAATGCTGCTTTCAACGTTGTAATAACGCCCCGCAAATTTGATAAACCATAAACATACAAGAAAAGGCAGATTCTCACCTTCCTGCAAACGTAGTTACTACATTTGCGGTTGGCAGCTGTTAAGTTCGTGAGAAATTTATTACGGATTATTTGTATAAAACCTGCAGATTTATTTTACTTTTGCTGTTTCTAATGTTCGTGGGAAGTTGATACGCTTGTGGGCAACAACAGTCAAAGTCTTCTCATTCGGTTCATTATACTACACATTTTCCAAATGAGTTTATGATCTTAATTAGGGTTTGGCTACCTTGTGATTGACAACTCACCGTCACGGTTGGCTGTCAGTCGAAAACAATGTTCTCATTGTAAGTGCATCCTGGGTCTCCTGACATTGCGATCTCTATTAGTCTCAGTCCTTTTAGACCCTCGGCTCTCCGAAGAAATGAAATGAAGTACCTGTGGGGGATTAGTTGATAGCAGAAATAGCAATGTGAAATAGCTACAAGCTCTCTGAGGGCTCTGCCCGTAATTACTACAGCCCTCAATTGTACTTTGATCCCCAAGATGCCTCTGTTTGCTTCTTATAGTATTATGCTTCTTAGGACCCAAATGGTTCTTAAGACAAATTTAGAAAGTACAAATAGCCATGAGAGGTTGTATTCTGTTGGGATCAGCAAACATCTATGTAGCACTCGTCATGCTCGTCAAGCTCTGTGGCAACGTGCCTAACAAAAGCTGCTGAAAGTTGCACAAAAATGTGATAACATGAATATATATTTTTGAAGGTTATGATATACAGAAAGGGTATGGTTCACCTTAAAGGCTGGTTAATGGCGGTAGCGTTCAGACTGTGTGTCTGTGAAGCAACTGAATGGCCTTTGGCGAAGCTGCTCCGCTGACATCACCCGTTTTTAGAAAAGCAACCCTCACATTTCAGCAGCAGCGCTAAAGCACCACATAGTGGTCCAAGAACAGATCAGCAATGAAAGATGTCACAGCCTATAAATGTCTATAAATCAGTGCTACATATTACATTACAGAGCCAAAACTCCCCAGTTATGTAATTTCTACACGTGTAATCAACGCAGGAACAAGCGTTCAAGATACAGTGGCTTCAAAATAATAATAGATTTTATATTAAAAAAAAAAGAAGAAATAGCCGGTCACAAATATACTCAAGCTTACTTTGCTGCATTGAATTTTAAATTCATTTCTTTTTTTCCATTCCCATTGTTATCTTAATCACGTCTAAATTATGCCAATTCATGATCAGCAAACCTCTTCCCAATTAAAATACATTAGATATGTAATTAACCCTTCTTTCACACTTGTCAGGTGTCTGACAGCGACTTTGTACTACAAAGGAGACACATCCTGAATATGAGTCAGTGCTGGTGGTGCGAGCATGTTTTAAGGAAACATATGCTTCATTAAAATCTGTCAAGATGCATGGAGGTGGCAGCCAAGGATGTCGTCTCACACTTCTCAATCCTGTCTTTCTCACAGAGGGGTGAAACATTTTCATTTGCAGCTTTTTGACTGAGGTGAACTCAGCCACATCGTGGTGTTTTTGTCAGTTTGATCCAGATTCAATAGCAATCACTGCCTTTTGTTGCAAAACGGGTAACTTTTAACTGTTAAATCTGCTTTATCTTCAAATTCCTTATATCTCTGCAAGGCTTTGTCTTTTAACCCTCCCCCTTTTATGTTAGTGTCACCCGTTGAGGTCTGTGCATGCGTGTGGTTGAACCCAGTCTCCAGATCCTCATTACTACTTGTCTTCTTCTTGCCAGTGGGCCGGGGGCACCCAGGCATTCACCCAGCTCATGGCTGGGCTTTCAGCACAAGCTGGCATCTCCACTGGCAGGCTATCCATCCACTGCAGTGGATCTACCAAAGAGCTGGTAGAAAACCTGTCTGCCTCTCTCCCCTATGCGAGGCTGGACTGATGGTTCGATCTACAGGATGTATGAACATGTATAGCTAGTAACAAAAAAAGAAAAAAAAGGACAGAAGTATTATCCTGGATCAAGATTATGAGAACCGTATCAGAAATTCTTCCTACACTCGTTAAAAGTGTACTTCATACCATGCCACCATTTATTGAGTGAAATGCACCCAGTCAGCCCAGTCGTCTCTGACTAATGTTACATACTATTCTTAAACATCAGCCTACGCAGTGATGTGTCGATATTTTACATTTTTAATTCACACCAATAAAATGTCAAGGTGTGAAGTATCAAGGCTTTAGTTTAGAGGGACGTCCGTCAAGTAGACAATAAAATATAAGTGTTTTGTCTTCATTCTTTAGGCGTGTTTGTTCATTTTTTTTTTTTTTACCAGTGGTTTAATATTAAACTCAGTACTAGCACATAAAATCAGTTTCGGAAAGAAATAAATAATGGCAGAAGATCTGTAATCTGGGGTTTTAGATTCTTCTCATTTTAATTACAAACATAAATATCAGTGTGAGGTTGAACACGTAGAAATGAAATCTTGAGGTACAAGTTTTAAGTGTTTTTGAGACGTGTCAGGTGAGTCCATAACTAAGTGACCGACTAACATGCTGAAGGCTCTGCTCTGTCCCGTGATTGTGGTGCGAGACCTGCTCTCCTTGTAAAGTGTCAGGAGATAACTTTTGTTGTGATTTGGCGCGTACGAATAAAATTGACTTGACTTGAGATGAGGCACCAAATGACATCAAACCACAAAGCTGCCATTATTGCGCATCTGGCGTCATGTGATAATCCGTTTTTTTGTCACATGGTGTTTAAACCAAAATGTTGCTGGGAATCCATATTCATTTGAAAAGTGGTCTGACAGTGTGGAGGTGTAGACTGACCCGCTGCCTGTAAATAGAAAAGAGGCCATATATCATCAGGGCGTTAGGGTGGCGCTAAAAGTTGCAGACAGTTGCCTTTTTAAATTGATGACAACCCAAACCAGATCAGACCAGATGTTTTCAACCATGCAGAGCAACTGTAACATGAAAGGCTTTCTGAGATGTGCTGCAATAGTGAACAGATTTTTCATCTTTTTTAGAGTTGAATAAGAATAATTGCATTAAACTTCCATCAGGGTTTCCTTTGTTTGTGAGTCTCTCTGGGGCTACAGGGAGTGCATTAACCTAACAACTCCTCTAAGCCACGCTGATGATTATCCTGCGTCAAACATACTGCTACTGTTGCTTAATAGCCCCCAACATCATCACAAAACCACCATTTTGCCTCCCTCAGCCATACTGATTAATTTAAGTGAGCGAGGTGGGCTAATATTTCATAAAAATATCTCCCTGAAACTGTAATGATTAATTGGGAACAGCAGGCTGAACCTCCGTTCCTCTGCTGTCCAAATCCTATCAAGCTGTCATTTCAAAGTCTGGTGTGATTTGGGCTTTGCCCTGGGGTGGTGCACAATTAAAGCCACGCTTGGCCAAAATAAAGGATACACAAAAACTGTTGGCACCCTCTTGAGGCTTACATCATCCCCCCCCCCCTCCCTTTGCACTTCTTTATCTCCGTGGGTGTCTCGCCGTCTCTCTCTCTCTCTCTCTCTCTCTCTCTCTCACACACTGTCTGTCTTCTCTCTCTCTCTTACCTTCTGGCTTTCCCTATTTTGCTCACGTTCTCTCCTCAGTTTAATTTTTTTTCCAGGTTTTAATTATTAAAAAACAATTTTGCCTGGCAGTTACCCTGTTTGTTCTGTTTCGTTTGGATGAGGAAAACATCAGCCACTAATTGACCAATTAGAGCTGTTCCAGATGACATCATTGGAACTTGTATGAAGAAAGTTTGTTGCAGCTACTTAGCCTGAGGCTCTGGAGTGCATATCTGTAATTAAAGTGAGTGAAGTAGGCAGTTAAATTCTTTTTTTTTTTCCCTCCCAGCTTTAAAATACAATTATTAAGAATCCAAATGAGGCGTGTGCCATCTAGTATGACCACTTTGTACCTCAAGAGAAGATGGTCAATTTAGGGTACTCTGATTTTACGACTCCTTTACTGGTTAGAGTGAGCCACCGAAGTGCATGCATGACCAGGGGACAAACCTTAGGGGCAACTGTTGAATGAATCGTTTTCGGATCATTTCCACATCTTGTCCGACCTGAAACATTAAACCTCTCGTTGTGCGTCTCCTCTGCTTCCATGGATGGTGCAAGCATTACCAGCAGCTGTGCTGGCACCACTACTGTTAATGCCAGCGCCGTCAGACACAGCACCAGAAGCCCTGGACAGTCAGGATCAGCATTTACAGTTTCTGCTGCCCCCATGGGCGTGGG